>NW_018127888.1:93378-99384 GCF_001952655.1 Monopterus albus | reverse complement strand
AATTGCAGCCAGCAATCGGGCGAAGGCGGGGTACACCCTGGACAGGTCACCAATCCATCACACGGCTAACACATAGACGAACAACCACACACACACACTCCTATGGGCAATTTAGAGACACCAATCAAGCTGCATGTCTTTGGACTGTGGGAGGAGTACCCAGAGAGAACCCGGGTAAGCACGAGGAGAACATGGAAACTCCACACAGAAAGGTCCCAGGTGGGGCCCGAACCCGGAACCTTCTCGCTGTGAGGCAACAGCGCTAACCACTGTGCCACCGCGCTGCTATTTTTAAATATGTAAAATAAAATTATATTCAACTGAACACCTATTAAATACAGTATAAATGGCCCTTTGGGCAGACTTTAGTCTGACTTTAGCTAATAGTACAGCAATGAGACTGCAGTGATAAAGGTGTTAAATGACATTTGTCTCAATGCTGATTCAGGCAAAACATCAGTTTTGGTGCTGCTTGATCTCAGTGCAGCTTTTGATACTGTAGACCATAACATCTTTCCTGCACAGATGATACTCAGCTGTATTTATCTCTGAAACCAGATGAATCAGATCAGTTGGTTAAAATTCAAGCATGTCTTAAAGACACAAAGGACTGGATGACCTGTATTTTTTTTTCTACATTTAAATGCTGACAAAACTGAAGTTATTATACTTGGGTCTGAAAACCTTAGAAATCTGCTGTCTAACCATATAGTTACACTAGATGACATAGCCCTGGCCTCCAGTACTACTGTGAGGAACCTTGGAGTCATTTTTGACCAGGATATGTCCTTTAAATCACACATAAACCAAGTCTCTAGAACTGCCTTCTTTCACCTGCATCATATCACCAAAATCAGGAGCACACTGTCTCAAAGTGATGCTGAAAAACTGGTCCATGCATTTATTACTTCCAGGCTGGACTACTGTAACTTTTTACTATCAGGATGTCCCAGTTAGTCCCTAAAAAGCCTCCAGTTAATCCTAAATGCTGCAGCCAGAGTACTGACAGGAACTAGCAAGGGAGATCATAATTCTCCCATATTAGCCTCTCTCCACTGGCTTCCTGTAAAATCCAGAATAGAATTTAAAATCTCCTAACATACAAAGCCCTTAATGACAAGGCTCCATCACATCTTAAACACCTCATAGTGCCTTATCATCCCAACAGAGCACTTTGCTCTCAGAGTGCAGGTCTTCTTGTTGTTCCTAGAGTCTATAAAAGTAGAATGGGAGGCAGAGCCTTTAGTTGTCAAGCTCCTCTCCTGTGGAACAGTCTCCCAGTCTCAGTTTTGGAGGCAGACACCCTCTCTACCTTTAAGATTGGGCTTTTTTTGGAAAATGTTATAGTTAGGTTGATATACTGTATATATTTTTTTAATCAGTTTTCAATATAATACTAGGAAGACAGTTAGAGAGGGCAGAGGTACTTAGCATGTTGTGTTATGCAGTCCAATATTGCATGGCACCATAATGACCAGAGTAACTGAATACGGATAAGACTGACAGTCATCTTGGTAACTACAAGCAAACTCAGGGCCTAGGCTGGCCTGTTGCCACTGAGTATATTTAACTGTACCAGTGGTTTGTAGTCAACAGGATGACCTTTGTTTGTGCTCATGTAGTGGCATCTATGAAATTACTGGACATGCATTCTAGGATAGGTTTACAATCCCTTAAATATAGGCCTAGGCTGGGAGTCCTCCTATGATGTTCTAAGCCACAATTGCATTTCACTAACTTTGTTTCTCCTCTCTTTCTCCCTTACCTTTCTGCAGGTATCCTTGGCTCCAGAGCTCTACGTTTCTAATGAGCAGTTACCGGCCTCATTAATCTGGCCAGAGTTGGTTTGTTGAGTCCTGATGCTTTTCTTTCTTTTCTCTCTCCTCTATCCACTCACCCCAACAGGTCAAGGAAGAAAGCTGCTCGCCACCAGAAAGCTGCAGTGGTTAGTGCTGTTGCCTCACAGCAAGAAGGTTCCAGGTTTGAACCCAGGCTCTTTCTTTGCAAATTTGCTCTCCCACACTTTCCTGTGTGGGTTTTCTCCGGGTA
Organism: Monopterus albus; assembly: GCF_001952655.1. NCBI lineage: Eukaryota > Metazoa > Chordata > Actinopteri > Synbranchiformes > Synbranchidae > Monopterus > Monopterus albus. The sequence goes on along the minus strand of NW_018127888.1, from coordinate 97,335 downwards.
CTCCAGGTTCAGTCCAGTCAATTGGTGACTCTAAATTATATTAATTATCATAGTTATGTAGATTTACTTACTTTAGCTCTGTCAGCAAGTGACAATAGTTCCCTAGACACTTTGTCAGTGCTTAGAGGAAGTAAATACCTGGATGCAATTAAATTTCCTCAGACAAGACAATCTGCTTTTGGCCTAAAGAAGGAAATGTTAAAAATTGCTTAGCATAATTCTAGAGTTGTAAAGACAAAAACTCAAGGCTGAAATCTTGTCACAATTGACTCAGACCTGAGCTTCAGTCACATTAAGGCCACAATGAAATCAGCTTTTTATCATCTCAAACAAACAGCAAGGCTTGGAGGTCTCATATCTAGACAGGATTTAGAGAAATTAATCTCCAGCAAGGTGAATTATTGTAACAGTTTTTTATTTGGTCTTCACAAAAAGACTGTTCAGCAACTTCAGCTTGTTCATAACTCTGTTCTACAAGTTTTAACAGTTTGCCAGTGTTGTGTGAGATTGTAAAAGAAGGGAAAATACATAATTGACACAAAATACAACATTTTATTTTAGAATAAATTCTCAATGGCACATTACATAACCAAATATACATATTAAGACTTTTTTGTAAATTAATATATTTCTTTTAATCATTTTATCTTATTAATTAGCGTACTCTGTGGTTACATTTTTTACATGACAACAATGCAAAAGAAGTTGTTTAATAAATTAAGCATATTAACAGAAAAAAGGCTGCCAGACATTCAGACAATACCTGCTACTAGCTAAATGGCATCCTGTTTCTGTCCAAATTTTCTGTCTCTGCTCGTCTTACCCGAGGTAAATCACTGATCTAATTGAGCAATTGTTTTCACTCCATCTGTATCCGAAAAGGTACTTAAAGAACTTAGCTTCCTGGCAAGGTAAATGGTGTTCGCTCCTCACAGCAACAGGAATAGTTCTCTACCCCATAAGTGTAAGACCTACCAGTTTGGTCACAGAGAAACATCTGTGTGAAGATTTCTTCTTGTTAACCACACTCCCACTTAGCCCTTCTAACTCTAGTTTGTGCAGCTCCAGACTAATGTTAGGTTATAGTTGAGGACTTGAGTAGAACTATTGTCCTGTTGTGCTTGTGAGCAACTGGTTTTGCAGTTTACTTCTAAGAGACTTGGTAATAACTAATAAATCTAAAGTACAAAAAAAGCTCCAAGTTCACATTCAGTGCCAAAGGTTTAATTTTAACCTGAAGCATCATTTTCAAGTCATCAGCTGACAAGCTAGGAGACTTCAAAACCCTGGAGACATTCCTGTTGAAAGGTTCCAAACATAAACACAAATACACTGAGATAGCAAGCTTCATTGGGAGGTTATCAGAAGGTGAAATGTTTTCAGTAAGTTCAAGATCTATTTTCACGCCAATGTGGTGGTTTATTTGGTACCCACAACTGTGCTGTAACTGAAGCCTGAAAATTCCCATCCTCTCACTCAATGAGAGACAGCCAGTGAGCCAGACAGTGAGTGAGAGAGAGCATCAGTGGTGAAAAGGCTTTACAAAGATTGTAAGGTGCAGCTTTGACCAAAATAAGCTTATGGCAAACTCTGTTGGCAGTGTCCCCTACTGCACCCCAGTTGAGAACTTCCACTGACCCAGCACTTGAGTTCAGGGGTTTGAAATTACCTTTACAGATGCAGAAATGTTATGCTGTAGACAAAGTGCAGCCAATAGCAAGGTTACAAAAGCATATCAAAAATCAAAGATGCTCCCTAAAAATGCTTTTTTATTTGCAACGAACAATTTCAGATCCTCCAGAGAACTGAAGCTCCCAGTGTTGTCACATCCAGGGCTACTCTACATCTACTGTATGTTTTTCTGCATGTGTGCGTGTCTCCATGCTTTATTTTTAGCAAAGAGGAACCTGCGTACCATTGAAGGACAAAGGCAAAAAGGAAACAGGTTGGTGTCTCACTTAGCAGCTGATTAGATAAAATGGGAAGTCAGGCTGTAGTCTTGTATTACCACTCTTTTCATATCTGTCAACTCAACAAGATGCTTGAGAAAAAGCTGAGGCAGAGTCTAGCTCCCTGTACCTTTCTGCAGGTTGCCCTGGCCCTGGAGCTCTACATCTCTGACGAGCAGTCACCAGCCACATCGACCTGATCAGTGCTTGATTGTTGTGTCTTGTTGCTTTTCTTCTTTTGTCTCTCCTCTATCCACTCACCCCAACCGGTCGAGGCAGAAGGCCGCCCACCAAGAGCCGGGGTCTGTCGGAGGTTTCTTCCGTTAAAGGGAGTTTTTCCTCCCCACTGTCGCCAAGTGCTTGCTCAAGGGGGATTTGTTGGGTTTTCCCTATGTAATAATATTGATAACAGTAAGGTCTAGACCTTACTTTGTAAAGTGTCCTGAGATGACTTTTGTTGTGATTTGGCGCTATACAAATAAAATTTGATTTGATTTGATTTAGCTCAGCCTACACTCACAGTATCACAGCCATTCCAAGACCTTTGTGTGATGTGAACAATTAACAACTGAGATGCAGCAACTTGTAACACTGACTAATTTTTGTAGCTAAAGGTTGGTTAAAATATACTGTATATAACATGTCAGTTGTTTCTCCTCTATATACGCTCACAGTATTTTCAGTTATTTTCTAGTGAGAGGGAACTCTTGGTTAGCTGGTAATCTTGTCAGATTATCCTTGGCTTCAGAAAGTGGTTCTACAGAGATTTTGTGGTGATTTGTTTTCTTTTGCAGCTCCGTCAACCTGTACTGTCCTTTTGTTGTGCAAAGCTGTTTTGTTCCATTCCACAAAGCTACTCAGACTGAAAGAGAAAAGTGAACCAAGTTAGAAGAAAATTTGCTGACAGCATGCAACTTCCCATATAGACCTGTTTTCCAACATGAGCTCAACTGTCTCAGTGATATTACTGTGATCCACGGATAGTGAGCATATAAAAGCACACTACTAATGTTCCCAGCCTGCTGCACTACTTTAGTTAATTCAAGTGTCAAGTCTGTGAAGTTTTTGGATTAAACTGTTGATGCTGTTCTGCCAGCACTCACTGACAAGAAACACACTTGAAAATGCTATTCATTAAAATATATTAACTAGAAAGTCTTTAAATTTAAGACTTACAGTTGCAGATGGTTGGCTCATTTTGTCAAAGCGGAACTTTAAGCTTGACCTCGGTGATGTTTTATTCTTCCCATCTGCAAAAGACAGAAGGCAGAAATGGAAACAAAAGGAAGGAAATATTCAGAGAACAAAAATCTGTCACCTCTGGCGGGTCATTCTGTCAACTTAATCAGATCTGAAAACTGTTTGTGTGTATACCTGTTGGACTCCGACACATGATGACAGGGATGCCTGATCCCTGGCTGTCCACACTAAGAGAAGGACTAAAGGCTGAGGAGGAAGCTATAGAGGGGTGGGTAGCCTAATGGGAAGAACAAGCAAAGGAAAGCTCAGTTAGCATGTAGGGGGGAAAAGGAACTGAAGTGGCACAATGAATGACAAAATTTAAATTTTGCTGGAGTCAACATTAACCTTCCTGCCAGCAAAGTCAGAGTGACCAAATGCTCAGCTGGGAGCTGAGTGAAAGGGCGCTTTGCAAGAACAAGTCACTGTAATTTGGTTTTGCTACAACATTAATATAATACAGGTTAAACATTTTACACTGGCCTAAATCTTTAAGATGCAAACATTGAGGAAACACATTCACTTTTACAGAGGTACAGGTAGCAGCTTATCAGTTAGCTAAGAATAATGACTGGAAAAGGGGGAAACAGCTAGCATGGCTGTTTTAAAAGCTTGTTTTTACACCCATCCATCCATCCATTTTCCTCCGCTTACCCGGGACCGGGTCGCGGGGGCAGCAGTCTAAGCAAAGCTGCCCAGACTTCCCTCTCTCCAGACACTTCCTCCAGCTCCTCCGGGGGAATGAGGCGTTCCCAGGCCCGCCGAGCGA
>NW_018127888.1:92396-92726 GCF_001952655.1 Monopterus albus | reverse complement strand
CGATGCGAACCAAGCTCCTGCTCCAGTCGTACAGGGACTGGACGGCCCTTAGCAAAGGGCCCCGGACCCCGTACTCCCAGAGCACCCCCCACAGGGCGCTGCGAGGGACACGGTCGAATGCCTTCTCCAGATCCACGAAACGCATGTGGACTGGTTGGGCAAACTCCCACGAACCCTCCGCCACCCTGAAGATGGTATAGAGCTGGTCCAGTGTTCCACGGCCAGGACAAAAAATACATTGTTCTCCTCCTGAATCTGAGGTTTGACTATGCCCACGTGGGCATTGAAGTCCCCCAGTAGAACAACGGAGTCCCCAGTCGGGGCATTTTC
>NW_018127888.1:86372-89717 GCF_001952655.1 Monopterus albus | reverse complement strand
GGGCTTTTGAACTGCTCTTAGTCTGACCCGTCACCCAGGACCTGTTTGCCTTGGGAGACCCTACCAGGGACATATAGCCCCCGACAACATAGCTCCTAGGATCACTCGGGTACTCAAACCCCTCCACCACAATAAGGTGGCGGTTCAATTTTATGCTAAAATAAGTTAATTGACTGCTGATGGACCTCTCATCATACAGAAAGTTTTGTTGATAGAAGGAAGCAGTTTTCAAAAATGTTGAACTATTCCTTTAAATTAAACTAACTCATGCCTCACATCATCCACACACTGTGCATCTGTGCACACTGATTAGATGCTAAATACAGAGAGTAGGCTTGAATTGACAATGTTTCTCACATAAGATAAAACAGCACAGACAAGTGGTGTCATCTATTACATGCAAGTGAGACAAGCTGTAATCACTATAATCAGTGTGCTGACATTCAACACTGTCTTAGACAGTTCTTTGTAATAACAAATGATTTTATCCATGAAGCTGTGACACTGTCAACAACTTCACACTCCCTTTAAGTGTTCCTAGTTTTTTCTGCTCTACTTCTAGCTACAAATTTAAGTCCCTTTTCTCTTATAAAAACAAGCTCACTCTGATGTGAAGAAAAGAAAAAGTAGGACATATTTTTCCAGACTGAGAGTTGTACTCACTGTCTCTAGTTCTTCCAGAGCTTCAGTTTCTCCTGTGGTACTGCTGAAGCTACTGGTGCTGGATGAAGAACGAGATATGTTTGGTCTGCTGCTGCTGCACTCTTTTGTCTTGATAAATGGCCTATTGGGGGAAAAAACCCAAAGATAATCAGTGGCTGAGAATCAGATGCTCCGTACTGTAGGAAACTCTGGCAGAGGATCTAGGGAGGAAACCAGGGCTTACAAAAGATAAATTATAAAATGTTTTTGGATTTTATGCCTGTATTTTCCCCTTTTCAGACCAGTTACAAAACTTTACTCAGATTGCCTTCAGCCATGATCTCCAGGAACTACAACTGGCTTTACCTCTCTTTGTTGGGGCAGATCTCAGGGGAGCTAGGATTGGATAGTGTCTCTGATCTGATGTCTTGGGACAGCGGGCAGATCTCTGCAGGCTTTTGGTCACTGTAGACAAAACACATCATCAGGGACAGCACATAAAAATATGAAAACATAGACAAGGATTTAGTCACCAACCCGCGGGTGTGTTTATCGGATGGGGTTTCTGTGCTGGAGTGAAGACGAGGGAAGAGGCCTGAGCGTCGTTTCACTGGGCTCTTCAGAGGAGACTTGGCTGACAACACAGGAGGCTGAAGATTACAGAATTAGGATCATCAGCTTTTTTTTTTTTTTTAAATGTGTGACAAACTAAAGGTAAAATACATGAAATAATGGTTCCTAAATCTACTTCAGATTAGTAAAGAATGTCAAGTTGCATGACTTTATACAGCAGTTTGTCCTTCTCTTCATCCTTGCTGGACATCTGTCTTTCCTATTCCTTTCACTCCATTATATCCTTTTACTCACAGTGAAGGTGCTCTTTGTGCATTCACCGGTGGTCTGTGGCAGTCCTCCTCCACTCATGCTGGCTGGTACCCCGCCCCCCACCCCAGGGCTCCTGTGACGGTGAGGCCCCACCATGGTCTCCATGGAGTGGCTCCTTACACGCATGGCTCTCTGGAGGACGGACGGGAAACGGAGTGAGTGGATGAGGCAGAGGAGACAGAGGAAAGAAAGGAAAAGATGGTGGCAGGAAAACCATATTTGGATGGACAGAAAGGCTGCATGGAAAGCAACATAAGTAAGAAGGGTGGGGAAAATACAGAACTGGAAGTTTTATTGCTTTTCTAGGATGCCTTGTGTTCTTGTATGAATTAAATAGGATGCTATTGCAGAATAAAACCACCAGAGGGCGCAGCTCTCCAAGGAAGAAGTCAAGCGAGTCAGGGTGGATGGATGAACACAAATCCTCCGTATTTTAATGACTTTATGTAGTTTGGTTAATTGATAGTAAGAATCACAGGCTTATTTCATGGGCCTATAATATATTCTAGACAGTAACATTCAAATTCTAAAATAATTTTTTATTCATCTACTGCAGATATGCTCATTTTCTTTAAAAGCATAAAACAACAACATGCAAAATGATTTTTTTTTTATTATCATGTGGGAATCTTTTGTTGAATTTACAGTTGTGCAGACAGGTAATACATAGTAACTGCAAAGACAGCGATGAGAACAGCACCCACTGGGACTGACTGCAGAAAGTGCGAAATAGCTGTCCATAATACCTGTGAAGAGTGAGACAACGAAACTGTCACATTAGTCACACATGTACAGTACCTCCACACACACACCCTGATGGAAATACACATACATTGTAATGGTCCTGTTAATATCAATTAGCCTTTGACTGGACAACAAAGTGTGAAGGGAAAGTAAGAGTGAGAAAAAAAGATGTATGGCAAATGAGAGATAATGGGAGAAAAAAAAAAGATTTTACAAGATGACAGAAAGGGACTGTGTCATCTATTATCGTACATATATGAGCACAGCAGTGTTTGCATTCATTTTCACACACGCCTTCACACCCATACACTTGAAGTACGAGGTCAAAATCTTCAAGCACAGAGAAAAGCTGAAGCAACACTGACACTTAACACCTTTAATCATCCTGCAGACCTGTGACATTTAGTTGGCCTACAGTGAGCAAACTTCACACCCTTCTGCTATAACAGTAATTGGAATCAAAAACAGAATCATTAAATAAATGTCAGAGCTGAAAGATTACATGGTGTCACTAATGCTTTTGTCCAGATTCATGTTCACCTTGAAGGACTCTAGCAGACCACCATGACCCCCGTTCTCCAGCTTGTCCTCCTCTCCTATCTGGCCCAGGCCCAGCATGGCTTGACTCTGTCTGTGCAGCTCGTCATGGAGGTTGTCCAGCAGCGCAGCTCTCGTTCGCCCCTGGAATTAATTCACAGTCATAAAAACACATGAAGGATGGTGTGTATGGGATAAAGCTAAGAAAAAAAAAATCGAGGTCCACCAGTTACCTACAGAAATGATTTTAAAGTGCTTCTGCTAGTTTATAAATCATTCAGTTGTATGGGGCCAAAATACGGAAAGTATTCAGACCTCCTTAAATTTTTCACTCTTTGTTATATTGCAGCCATATGCTAAAATCATTTAAGTTCATTTTTTTCCTCATTAATGTACACACAGCACCCCATATTGACAGAAAAACACAGACTTTTTGACATTTTTGCAGATTTATTAAAAAAGAAAAACTGAAATATCACATGGTCATAAGTATTCAGACCCTTTGCTGTGACACTCATATATTTAACTTAGGTGCTG
>NW_018127888.1:70724-85205 GCF_001952655.1 Monopterus albus | reverse complement strand
GTACCCACTGTACATTTCTGATCTCCCTGAAGAATAAACCCAGCAGGGCTCTGAGATCCTTAGCGCAGTCAGCTGGTAGAACCTCAGGTCAGACCCAGACAGGGTGAAGCTGCTTTTGGCTACTATACTGCACATAAATGAAATCAGCTTCCTAATGACCTTAAATGTGTCCCACTTTCTAGTCTCAACTGAAAACTCTGCTATTGTACTTTGCATGTGATTGACGGGTTTTTATGCTGCACTTTCTGCACTGCAACTGCTAGATTTCAATTTCAGACCTTTTATTTCTTCTTTTCATTTTATCAATGTTTTATCTTCATTTTGTCATAACCAATTTTAATGCCGCTGCCATTTTTCTTTGCCTTTGTAAGGCATATGATTTGTCTACAGTACGTGTATGAAATGTATATAAATAAAGCTGCCTTGCATGCTGTGTTTGAGGGCGGTTGTGTGAGTGTGTGTGTGTGTGTGTGTCACCTCTAGTTTGGCGAATTTGTCAGATTTGTAGCAGGCATTTTCAGCATTGATTAGTTTTGTCAGGAGGAAGTCTCGAAACTCAGGACCCTGAAGAGAGGGTAAGATGGTAAGAGAGAAATGGGGAATAATCAGAGGGGTGGGGGTTAGTGATGAGGAAAAATAAAGATGACCTTATCAACAACATACAGATAACAGTTACATACATTGTGATCAGGAGTATCAGCCTCACTGATTTAAATTCCCATCTGGCTCAGACCTCTTTTTTTTGTCCTAACATGCTGCTAAATGTATGTATTAAAACATTGCTTGGCCTTTTGTTGACACACAAACTGCATTTTATGGGGGAGTACAGTAGGAGTTCTGCTACAGTACAGTATATCAGTTGTGTGATTCTACTTTTTACTCAGTCTTGTATCCTGCAGGTGCAAACTCAGGTCCTGTCTCCTGACCCCTATTTTCTACCACTGCACCTTTCCTTCCTTCTGTGCAGTGTTTTTGCCCGCCGCTGGATTGATGCAGTTACTTGTTGTGTGGAAAATGAAAAGCTGATTCACTGAACATTAAAAACACTAAGATGGTCTCTCACCTTCTTGAAAACAGCTGGGTTTGGGAGAGGGGGTCCAAAAGGAGGTACATCCTCCCTTGCTGTAATAGACACCTGTTGATATAAAATAAATAATAGTCACCAAGTTATTTCAGGAGAACTTTGGTATCAAGATGGGAGGCTGAAACAAAACTGAAAACATTGTTCATATGCCCACAGCTTTTTTTTTTTGTCTCCAGCTGACAGCAACTTCTGGCCGTTTCAAACACCCTTGTGTGATTTACTTATTGTACCTTGTATGTTGTGTGCTCTGTGCATGGATTCTCGGCCTGTACCAGCACGTAAGCATGCAGAAAGTTGGAGGCAATCATGTCCGGAACAAATGGTGTGGGCTCTTCCTGGAAGACTGCAGCCACAATGTCATTTCCTATGTGCCTTTTCCTCTGGAGCTGAAGGAGGCAGAGGTAATTTATTTAGTGGTTGTGTGGCTTTTTTTTAGTATGACTCTTCTATGACCTATACACCAATGAATGCAAGATGAATTTGTTCATTTCAAATGAGAATTACACGACTACATTAAATACCTTGCAAGCATTTTATTTGACACTCAGTCATGCAATAAGAACAACATAACACATCATCAGTACCTACACATGACCAGTTAATATTGATATTTTTGAGGCCTTTCTTAGCAGCAAAATCCATCATGCCCTCAGTGTAACAATAATAAATCCAGTATTATCTGGTACCTGCTGGATGTCTCCCTCAGTGAAGGGAAGCTTGGTTGACACATGGAACATAATCTCTCTCTGTCTGAAGACAGTGTAGACAGATTCAGTCCCCGTCTGACCATGGGACACATCCAGCCCACCACGAAACCTGTCACATTATCAAAGCGCATGTCATGTTCTCAATGTGGCCTACAGCCTTCAGTAATAAAATAAGTGCATTTCCTGTATTTAAAATGTGGGTTCAATGATGTTTTCTGATTAAATAGTTCCAGTGTCACCCAGAAAAACTGTAATTTGCTGTAATGTGTCAGCTACAATTTGAAAAAGACACTGAAAGTAATGAGTGTAATTCAGTAGAAAAAGCCTGCAAGACAAATACAGCATTGAAACCTTTACCTGTGAATGTGGCACTTTCTTTTCTAGGATCTGTTTCACTAAGCAGTTTATCACGGGTGCACGCCGAGGTCAAAACAGCAGGACAAATTGCTCCAAGGTTGCAGTAATTAAACCCTGCTATTACTGCACTCTGTTGTAAAGCACTAATGGCATCCTTTGTTTGATCCTTCCACATTTTTTTTCCCCTCTGGGTCTGTTTTTATACGACTGCCTGGTTTTTCCATTTTTATTGTACTCTACTATGCTACTTCACTTCTCTTCTTACCCTTTAAAGTCCTGAAGTTCAATGTTGTTGCCTAGAATACCGAGAAACTCCTTAAAAGCCGGTGTCTCCTCATTGTTTCCAAATAATTCTTCCTCTGATGTCTGAGAAGAAGAGAAAATTGGAAGAGGACAGAAAGCAGAGAAAAAGGTACAAGAAATAAAACTGTGTATTTGATCAGATAGTGTACATCAAGTAAGGTAAACTAATGCAGCTACATTAAAATTGTTCACCTGTCCAAACTTCTGATAGATGACTCCAAACTTGAAGGTGTTGTTCACCTCGTGTTCGTCATAAGCCACTATCAACTGGGATCCCTGTACATGCATACAAAAAATTAACTTTTACTAATTAACTCTTAGTTGGGAAAACATGTTTTCCTCCTCTCCAACATGTCTCCAGGGCAGGTTTATTGGGCCCTGGCATGCGACAAACTGTCACGGCCCCCAGTGAGGGCAGTGATCTCGACTCTGCCTCTTGCAGACTGAGGCACAGATGGTTTTTTGCCTCCCCCTGAAGCACAGGCTTAAAGCATGCTCCATCAGCAGGCTCACAGGAGGGAAAACAGATTCATCATGTCCATTTTAGAAAGCTGTTGCAGCCTCGTATCATCAATCCTTGGTGCATAATGTACTTACTGTTAGAGATATAGGGGGCATATGAGGAGTAAAATGTGATAAGCTTTGTGCTGTGTATTCTGGTTAAGAGTCAGAGGGAGTTGAAACATTACTGAAGGCACCAGTGTAGGAACAGTTAAGCAATGGTGGCAAAAATAATTAAAGGAATCACTGCATCAGTTTATGTTTTAAAAAATGCCCCAGGACTAAATAGGAAATAAACACTGCAGCATTAAATATTCATGGATTTGCAGTAGATTTCAGGGACAGTTCCTGGCATGTATTATTCAGTGGAGCATTATCGTTTTAACCCTGTAGTACACCTTTGGTTCTTAACAGAAGCAGACAAAAAAAGCAAAATATGGCTTGTGTAAGCTTGACTGAATAAATGTCTAACTGGCAATGCAAATCAAGATTAGATGAAGTCAGTGTGAAAGGGCAGTTAAACTCACCCGAGGGTACAGGACTGGGTTGAACTTTAGCCCAGTGGCATCATCACAAAAAAGCTGAAAGGAAAAACAAAGACTTGTTATAACTACAGACACCACAAACTGTAAAAGCCAAAAGGGAAACATTATCTCATGTTGTCAAGTTTATGCACAAGGCATTTATAGAGTTTACTATTCACAATTTGCTTAGAAGTGAAAATACATTTCTTGCCATATAAAAATTATAATATTTCACTCAGAGTACATCCTTGATTTATTATCATTTGCTTTCAGGATGCCATAGCTTTCTATACCTGACTGGGCCTTTGATTCACATGTCATGACAATAATCAGGAAATGCAAAATAGAAGTCATGCATGATAATTACTATATTGGATGTATAAAGGTGAAGCAGGTACTTTAAGTGAATCCCAATTCCCATATTTTATTGTTTCTGGGTCCTTAGTCCTTGCTCAACCCACAAGTCATTCCTGGCCACCATGATGACAAATGTTCCAAAGCCCTTAATTCTGCTTTGAGGAGCAAAGAGAGCGAGGAGGCTGCCTTGAGAAGCTATAACTGAAGACATACAAGTTTGTTATGGAATGACGCATCCTTTTACAAAAATTTGTTTGTGATTGCACATTTCACATGAAGGGTCTTCTCATGTCAGTTAAAACATGTCTCCTTGTTCCTGCCTCCTTAGTTTGCCCTTGCATCTTATATGGGCGGGACTAAGACGCAAAGAAAAAACAAGCGAGGAAAACAAATGCAATTAGGAGAATTGGGATTCACCTATTGTGTCATTTAATGTAGAAATGTCCTTCAGTTTCTCTTTGGGAAGTGAGTTTTTAAAAGTATTAGAGAGTGGCTTCATAAACCTTTGCCAAAATTTCCCTTATAATATTTTTTAGAAGACAGATCTCTTTATCACTGGGCACATGATATTTAAACAAGGATTTGGACTGGCAGGGTTTTAATCAACACCCTCAAAGTCTGACCTTTGTCACTGGAAGAGTCAGATCAAACCTGATGTTGCTGAAGAGTTAAATCACCTCTTTTGAATCTCTCATTACAAGGTCTATTAGTGAAGTTTGATTTTATTTTTAAACTGTATATAAACAAAAAAAAAATATTCATAGTGTCCTTTGTGACTGTGTTTTTGAAATGGCTATTTTTTAAACGTCATGTACTTTTATGTTGTACATTACCTTGGCAATCTGAGGTACGCTGGGCAACTGGTTGATACCTGCTAGTGAGATCCTGTCATGGACTGTTTTGGCCCTTGACCTGCAACAGAATTCAAAGGTTTGTTCCAAGAAAAAGATTTCTTAACTTCTGATGTTTATGGTAACACAGAGCTTATATGCAATCCCCCCGATAAGATGGAAAACAAGAAACACTATGATCATGATGAGTATAGTCTCAGCAACTCTCAACACAGGGGAAAAAAAAGACAGCAAGATAGGCTGATTAATACCAAATAAACAGTTAGCTTTGTCACCTGTTAATGAAAAACTGTGATAATGGTAGGAAAGTTGTCCAATACACCTCAAATGTATTCAGTTATTCATGACAGAGCATACAGACTACAACAAGTTTTATAGAGTGAGAGGAAATATCCATGTAGGTCTGCTTGTTTTTCTTTTTTAGCACCACTAATACTACTGCAGGCGCTACCTATACAGAGGATAATGTTATTCTGTTAGTTAACTGGTCCACCACTATGGTCCAGATTGAAATATTACTATTGGATAGATCACTACGAATTCTGTAGAGACATTCCCTACAAGATGAATCCTACTAATGCTGGTGATCTGAGCCATCATCAAGTGAAACATTTAATATTTTGGTTTATGCTTACAGACCTGCTAAACTATCTATGTTCCCATTAAGGTACTACCAGTCATATTGGCACTGTACAGTACATTATTCTCATGTTACCTGAGCATGATGCGTAGACACTCCTGGCCATCAGCCTCCTCGTGTTTCAGAGACATAATGAGGTTGCCTATGCTGCTGCCAGTGCAGTAGTAGTTCATATGTTCCTGGAAAAGAGGGGTGTGAGAAAGCAATTTTAGCTCAAATACAACAACAGATTTTTCGTTAGATAACAGTGAAACAAACTAAATCACACATTAACACTAACCTTGCCTAAAAAGTGTTTGCGGTAGGCGCGGGCTGTGCTGTTACACTCTAAGCGGTAATTGTGCCCTCCACCAGGACTTGTGGCCTCATCGCCATCCTCCTCCTCCTCACAGAAACTGGACTCCGAGGAGGGGGTCTCTGCTGGTGCCTCCACATCCTCAATCCAGTAACCCCCAAACTGTGGCAGGATTACCTGGGGATATGGACCGCCCTTCTCCAGGACCTTAGAGGAGGAGGAGGACACAAGGGAAACAGACAAAGGCAAAAAAAAAAAAAGTTTTAAATATAAAGTTTTTCAAGCTTAATAATCATGAAGTAAGAGCTTGAAGCTAATAATCATAAAAAATGCAAAGGAGCTTTAGCTTTAAATGTTTTATCTATTGTCAAGAACACTCAGCAAATGGTCACGCATGACTAAGGTGCAAATGTGTGCTTCAAGTATATTACGCAAGTGAGAATGACTCACATCTTCTATCCGTGGGTAGGGGATATAGTCATCCTGTAAAACGGAGGACACACACTTTTTAAAAGACTCACTTTAACAAAGTGAACTTCATTGATTGACTACAATGATACAGTTGCAAGCAGGGCCACAAACAGAGGCGACAAAGAAGCGAAGCACAACTTAACCAAAATGGACTCTCGGGCAATGATGAAACAGTCAGAGGTGCACAGTCATCAGGAAACATCAATGGGGGTTTGTCACCCCTTAATTATATCAGAGCTGTTTTGATTTAGTAACCCCTGGGTTAAGTGCTGTTATGAGCCTAAAGTTGTTTGGCAGTCCGCTAGCATAGCACAGCTCTGGTGTGTATAACCTCTAAATACTGCTGAGGCCTTCTGCACCGCTGAGAGTGCAGCACAGCGTACCCACAGTCAGTCATTTATATTCTGCAGCAGCAGGAGTCAGGTTACTCGCAGGCTGGAGAGGATCAATTGAAAGTTGGAGTTCAATCAGCTTATAATCAATCAGATCAGGAGGCTATTGATTTTTTTACTTTAAGAGGCCTGAGAAAACAAGGGTGTTCAGAATCCCTCAGACGCAAGACAGATGAGACACGAACAACCGCAGAGCGAATCAAGAGGCACAATGAAGCAGTGGTGGAGGAAAACATGCAGAGAAACAGGGGACAAAAAAAAAAAACAAACTGATGAGATCATCAAAGAAGATAAGACCAAGTGGGTGTCTGCTCACACCTTCCATTTTTTGGGCTCTTCAGCTTTAGGGACCTTTTTAATGTCCACATGCAGCATGAGGACAGAAAAGCACCGGGGTCAAAAATAAACCTTACATTTACAAACTACCCTAGAACATGACTCTTCTTGTTTCAGACCTCATTGTCTCTGCTGCCAGATGACAACTGAATGAGTCATACATACTAACGCACGTTCCTGCACAGACACACACAGGTAATACAGACACTTAGTCATCCTCTCTCTCTTTCTCTTTCTCTCTAAATCCAGCTTCCACACACTCTAAATGTTCTTTTCCATATGTGTTATCATTTACTGTTACACAGCAGCACTCATGTGCAGGGCAAGGCCTTTTTCGGTCTGCAGTGTTTTGCACATTTGAAAATCTAATCTTGTAGACACATAGTAAACTGGTAAATTGAGGCATAAGCCCAGTGGAACAGCTCGTCTCCATGACGGAGCATTGGAGTGAGGAAATAAATGCATGTGTGGGGATTTAGAGATGGGGAACATACACCCCACTGCCTCCAGTCATATCAAGACTTGGACAGTCCAAGTACAGACACACACACACACAGTCTATTCTGTAGTGGTGTGTGTCTGTTTGAGTGCATATTGATGGACCAGCTGTTACAGTCACAGGAGAGTCATTGCCACCAGTACTAGGCTGATCACAAAGACACTCTTAAAAGGTTTCGATTTTCAGCCATAGACAAAGAGACAAAAAGGGACAGAATGAGGGAGAGGTGGAGGTTGGGAGAGAAAGAAGAAGAAAGGATAAAAAAGAACAGATGGGAATGAAAATGACGATCTTCATCAGCACCATCTAGACTGCATTATTGAAGCACACTTTGATGAACAGTGGTCCAGATGTGGAGTTAGAGGTGGCACAGCTCAAGAGAGCAGCTCCAGGCAACCTGAGGTTCAGCCAAGATGTATGAGGTGCTCAGTGTGTGTGTGTGTGTGTGTGTGTGTGTGTGTTCGTGTGTGAGTGAGAGAGAGAGAGAGACTCTTTGATCGATAGGCTGTCATCCACCAGTTACACTTTCCAAATATCTCCAGTCTTCAGTCAGTCCGTCCAACTGCCACACAGTGAGTCTGCATCTTGTGCTCTTTAGGCTATTGTCTTTGTGGGGAAATAGTAATTCACAATTTAAGGACAAGGCTAGCGTTACTCTGCATTTTTCTTACTGTCAACAAAACCCTCTCAGTACTTTCTAACTCCCTCACACTATGTTACTCAGCTCCCACATTTATTGTTATAAAAAGAAATATAGTTGATACTACAGAGTTTAGCAAACATTACTCAAAAAAGGTGAACAGTGAATATGTTAGGAGCCATTTTTAGCAGTTAATACACATTTGTTATTCTGGTGAGTCTTTACAGCAGCAGGATGGCGCATGTGGAGTTGACTCAAAATAAACTACAGTGCTCATATTTATCTTGAAAGAACATGTGTTGACAATGTTTGCCGATTAAAAAAAAACAAAACAAAATAGAATATCAGCATACGTAGCCATTAAGAAAATGTATGACTGGAAATCAGAGGCTTTCTATAAGGAAAGAAGCTTCACTGCTATTTTTTCTTAGTTTAATATGTGGTGTCTTTGTGCATGGTGCATGGTTATCACTACATTTCCTCCACATCAACAAAGTTAAAACAGAGTGTGTACTAATTGGTAGTATTTGTATCAGTGATCTTGGTCTGATGCCCCATACTTGAAATCCCAGGTAAGAAGCTAAGGAATGTTATTTGACGGTGCCCTTAAGCTGGATAAATAGATCAGCTCAGTGTTTCTAAGCTAGCTTCTTTCACCTGAGATTGTTAGCAAAAGTTAAGCACTTCCTTTCAGTGGTTTGGAAAATGCAGTCCATGCCTTCATTAGTTCAACAATAAACTAATGCCCTGCCCTGTATGTTGGGATCATTCAATCATCTCTGTCCTGCATTCAGCTGGTCCAAAATGCAGCTGCTCATCTGTTGATGAGTACACATGAACACGAGCATATAACCTCTGTTTCGGCCTCATTCCATTGGGTTCTTTTTTGTTATAGAATTATTTTCAAGCTGTTATTCATTTCCAAAACATTGCATGTTTGGCACATTGTATATCTCAGAGCTCCTGCACATTCACACACCAGGAAGACCTTTAGGGTCAGCCAGTCAGCTTCTTCTAGATGTACCTAGCTCTACTTACACATGGTGGGAATTGGACTTTTGCGGTGGTGGCTACAAGTCTTCCTCCAGACACGAGGCCTGCCCCAATCTGGCAGCTTTTCGGTCACTTCTTAAAACTTATTTATGCAGGCTGACTTTTAGTGCTAGTTCAGACCAAGACATCCATTTGCCCATGTGCTTTGTTTTTGTGATGCTTTCTGTCTTTACCCTGTTTTTTGTGTTTTGCTCTCTTTTTTTTTTTTTCTTAACTGTGAAGCACTTTGTAACCTGGGTTTAGAAAGGTGCTATCTAAATAAACTGCTTTTTGCCTGAAATTAACTTGGCAAATTGTTCAGGTCCTACATAGCATTTAATAAATAGTTTATATTAAAAATTAAATGTCCATAAATATGCTTACAACTACATGATAGAGAGTTCAACATTGCTACAACTGTTTTCTATAACTCATTCAATTATTATTCACATCTGGACTCTAGTTAATATCTATGCAAAGCAAGTCTGATTAACGGCATGAAAGTGAACATTTCTCTCTTCAAAGCACTTTTGATTTCTTTGCATCTTCCTCTGACTACTATTCCTTTTTTTCCTGTGGCTTTCATTTCTCCCCTCACTTTTTCTCCTCCTCTGCTCCTTTTTTACATCCCCATCTGTCCTTAGAAGCTGGCACCTTTAGTGGCCTATTATACAAAGCGGTCACATAAGAAAGAAACAGACTTTGTTCAGATGAAAAAAATAAATAAATCAATGTATTCCACACTGAGAAGGAGAAAATAGATCTGCTAGTCCAACTCTTACCAGACCTTGGCCCATTATATAATCTGAGCAACAGATCAACCCAACAGTCTCACCTACACTGACTGAATCATCAGTGTCTGCCTCATCCTTGTACAGTATGTGTTGGCTGTGGTCAAGGAAGAAGAAAGAGGACAGAGATCATCTCACAGTATGTTCATGTTCTAAGTTTTAACTAATGAATGACCCCCTGATAGCACAAACATGCTGATACAGAGCAAATTATTGCTCAGCATGTTCGTCACAGGGCATTAGATAAATGAAGGGAGTGGGGAAATAAGGAAGGGATACAGTAATGACAGTATAGAAAGAAACCAGATTCATAGGAAGGAAAGGTTTTCATACCTGCATCTTCTCCAGCATATCAAAGAACTCTGCAGACTGAAATAGAAACAAAAGAAGATTTCAGAGCATATAAACAGGCTACAACACTGTTGCACTTTGACTTGCAGAGCATCAAATTCTATTGACACCTAACATGCGTTTAGTTGCTCCTCATTTACACCTTCTGTAAGTGTTTGGACACATAGTACAAAACCAAGCGCCTTAAATTAAAGGTCTTACAGTACATTTGTAACATTGGTTTTGACAGCAGCAGCTCTTACTGACCGTGGATGACTTTCCTCCACAGTATAAACTTAGCTGTGTCAAGAGGGCAGGGAAGGGCAGAGAGTTTCTCAACAGCCTCTCACACCTACATGCACACACACTGATAAGAAACCACTTCCTCAGAAAGCAACATGCAGTATACACATGCATTCACACATCTTTGTCCCCGGGGCTCCCACCTTGTCACAAACAAAAGCTGTGGGGGTGATAACGCTCTACATGCTTTTCGTCTTTGTGCTCCAGTGTTGACACAACATACAGTGTAATATATAAAACACCATGTGTGCAGCATGGTTTAAGCCAGACACATGTACTCACTCTCAGGCACAAAGATGTCAAATCCTGGCAGCAAGATAAACTTCCTGTTACAAAAAGTCTAGTCTAAAGGAAGAAATTCACAAAACATTCCTGATAAAGAACACACAACAGCAGGTTTATGCTTCCTTTTTCCACCACTGCTACGCAATTGCTCAACCACTTAAAGAAAAAAAAAAGGACCTAGTTGGCCAATAAAAACTAAACCATGACCTACTGTACTTTAAATGACTGAGCCAATACCACACACCAGCATGTACCAATACCAAGCTGCGCCATAAAACATAAAGCAAAATGAACTAGGAAATAAATCCCTTACCATTGAACCGTAGCAGTTTAATCAAGGAACTTGTTTTATAGCCATTTCAATAACTATTTCAGCAGTAAAAAAAAAAAAAAAAAAAAAAAAGTCACTTTCTACACTGGTCACCTGCACTTTGTGAAAATCTATCATCACCACTCCCGCTGCCAGCACACAACTTATCAATGAGTTAATATTAGCCCACTCAAGGTCCTGTAAGGTGATGCAGTGTTGTGCCTGGACCTGCAGAGTCAGCACCAGACACCCCAACCAACAATAAGAACAGGTGCCTGTGTCTTTTAGATAGCAGCTCCGGCAGTCACCATGTGCTCTCAACCAACAGCAAGCTGGGATCTTCTGTGTATGTATGCGCTGTTAGAGGTCACCAGGCCAGTGTTTGATTGGGCTCCTGTAGTGTTGACAGCGTGTTTAATCATCAGTTATAGCACCTGCTGTGACCAGAGCAGTGCAAGGACAAGAGCCACCTAAAGTATATCTTTTTGTTTGGCTGTCAATCTAAGAGAGTACATTTCTATTTGTCACCTTTTTTGTCCTTGCACTTGTTCTCTCACAATGGTAGTAACTTCTTTTTTTAACCCACTAACAACTTTCCCCCCTTTTCGGCCTCATTTTCTGTTTTTTTTTTATCTTTTGGTTTTTACTCAGTCTCTTTCACTGTCTCTCTAGCCCAGCAACAACATCTGCATCTCTTATCTCCCATGGCAACCCGCTGGGGCTTCCACCGACTACAGGCAGATTAACCCACCTGTCTGCCAGACAGAGCCAGATTCATTAACAGCTAGCATTAACACATATTCATATAAAGTCATGAACATAGTCAGCTGTGCAGTGACAGCAATAAGTCAGACAGATGCACTGGCCTATACGTCTTACGTTACCTTTAGGATTAAAAACAAAGTGAATGATTGAGGAAATGTTTTGAAAAATGTAATGCCCCCCCCCCATGCCTTTGACTATAACCACAGCAGTCACTTGTTCCTACTCTACGACATTCCACTTCAGCTTGCAACACAAGGGATTTGTTCAAAATAACTGAACCAACCAAAGTTAGCACTGTCCAAAAATGACTGGATTGGAGATTCACAGCAGCCTCTTCTCTCTTGCCCACAATAGA
Organism: Monopterus albus; assembly: GCF_001952655.1. Classification (NCBI taxonomy): domain Eukaryota; kingdom Metazoa; phylum Chordata; class Actinopteri; order Synbranchiformes; family Synbranchidae; genus Monopterus; species Monopterus albus. The sequence goes on along the minus strand of NW_018127888.1, from coordinate 73,077 downwards.
ACAAGGTGACATGTGGATGAAAGGATGGGTCTGAGCTGATACCCTAACCTTTCAGCTATCAGATGTAAACACCCTTATAGCAGCCTCACAGCTCAGTCAGATGCTGGAACACAGAGTGAGATTTGTGCTGACGCTCATCTGTATTTGATGCTTGAGTCAGTACGATTTTGGCTTGACCCCGGGGTTAGGAAATATTGTTGCGAAATGCTCTATATGTGGGAGTAAAACAGGTATAAAAGGCATAAAGCTATACAAGTTCCAAAGATGAAGTTTCTATAGGATACCAATTCAGTCACAACATTGATCGTTCCTACAGTTATTTCAGCTGCACTGACAGATGGATGTGAAGTTGAAAATCTTCCAAATCTAGATGTAAAATATTCAGAAAATGAACCATGCAAACTCATGCTACCTTACAACCAAATGTCTGTTTAATTCACTTGGTACAGAATATTTGTGAATAAATTACTTAATGATGTAGAAGAGGATCATCAGTGAATTTAGCAGCACTGATGTCTGTTCTCTACCAGCTTTTTAAAAAATTAAGACCATTACTGTAACATTTGACAGTACCCTCATGTTGCATTTACACAGTAATAAACATACTGCTAAGTAGCAATGTGATGCATGGATGAAAAATGTGTTCAGCTGTGAACAAGTTAATGCTTAAAGATTCATTGTAAAAACAGAATTTATATGCAGGTAAACATACACACTAATTTTCACTAACATTGTCTGGTTGCTAGGGGTCAAAATACAGACTTACCTTAACAACAGCAGCTAAAACACATGAGCTCTGTCTGTCTTGATCTTATTCTTACCTCCTGTTTACATTTAGACAGTCACTCACTTTTCATCTCTGTCTTTTAAGGTTTAAACTTAAACAGGAAAGTCAAGTCAGGTCGGAAACTCAATCCGTCATAACAGAACAGGTCAATCCAGTGCACATTTCCATACACACACACACACGTTCGTTTTCATTCCTCATGGACTTTACTTATCCTAAAATGAACTATTACCAGTACCTGCCCATCTATAATCCTAACACTTAAACCATCACCCTACAATTTAACAATTTACATGGTGGTGATCAGTGTGACGCTGATGAATATCTGACCAGTAGGCTACAACATTCTTACTATGAGGGGAAAGTGGCTCCCTGTTGCAGGAGCAGTCATTTATTTCCTGTCGATCACCCTGCTTATGTTCCCCGTTGTAAAACACAGCCTGTCTTTCGTCATTCTGGAAGGCAAATGAAGAAATAATCAAGTGCAATGCAGTGTTAGTAATGAGTGCCTGAAAACATCACACCTTACTATCTCAAATAAATAGTAAATGGCTGTTTCTATATGTGCAGAACTACATGTCTCACTGAATTCATGTAGTGACAGCACTTGAGAAATCTTCTACAGTCTGATGAATTTCATTTGTATTCATATTCAGTTAGGTTTAGCTCAGATTAGTTTTTTTTCCACTTTGCCAAGTCCCAGCTTTGCTTTGAGGACACATTCTGACTGAACTTGAAACTAAAGCTACAAACCTTTGTAGCTGGCTGTGAATCTAAAACACAGGTTCCTCTGACTGCAATTCCAGTGCTAGAGGACACTGTACGCCAAAACAACCAGACAAGGACAGTTTCTTCCACTATGCCATCAGTCTGATGAATGGTTTTGATGTATAATAGAACAGTCCCCAGTGCAATAAAATCAATAATCTGCTAGCTCTGGTACCACAAGGGGGATATATATATATATGTGTGTGTGTGTGTGTGTGTGTGTGTGTGTGTGTGTGTGTGTGTGTGTGTGTGTGTGTGTGTGTGTGTGTGTAAATAAATTCTTTATTTTTCTTGCTGACTTACAAGCACATTGAGAGCCTCTATACTAGTGACAAACTCCTTGTATATTTAAACATACTTGGCCAATAAATGCGATTCTGATTCTTCTGATCCTGGTTCTTGCTCTTTGTTGCACTCTCTATGCAAAAGAATATAACCTTTTTGACCTGGCAGCTACTGTTTTAGACTTTTAGACTGCTTGTTCAGAAAATGCTTCTTATAACCTTCCTTAAGTGGCAGCTGGTGCTGATTTACAGACCATTGATCACTCAGGGTAAAGAAGCTACATAACAACATAAGTGCTATAAGCAGCAGACTGTCCTGGTGGGGGGGCATTAAAGGTGAGAAGGACCACATCCTGTCCCATTTATCAAGCAACTGGAACATCTTAATGCAATGGCAAACAAGACAGCTAGCCCAGATAAGAACTGCTCAGGTAGCATAGCTGGATCACATCATGTAAACAAAAGGTACAATGGCAACCATAAACAAGTATAATTACTGATACAGCAGCAGGAA
>NW_018127888.1:50037-70708 GCF_001952655.1 Monopterus albus | reverse complement strand
CTGGTTCAGAGGCTGGCTACAGGTGAGCACACAATATGGGCTAGAAAGAGGTAAACAGGAACACACAAATATGATGGCAAGCAAACTAGAGCACAAGTAAAATGTATAGCAGAACTATACAGGCAGCAAACAATTTCATCAGTGAACTGACTACAAACCAGACTGAGGACAAAAACAAGTGTCTGTACACCGGTGATTCTGACAGAGCAACTAAAAAATATACACTGACCAGAGCCAATGAGAAACAAGCATCCGTACACATGAAAAACCAACACTTCCAACAGGCAAGCAAAATCAGAGTCCGATGAGGAATACAGGTTGATATCGGAGACAGGAGACAGGAGACAGGAATGAATTCTGGGAGGTCACATAAGTCATTTCTTCTTAGATTAATTGAGAAGGCATAAAAGAGGAGCTGCTGACTTAAGTATGGAGTGGTTGATTACACTGATAACAACCAGGTGAGTTAGGGCAGAGCTGGGTGGAGCAGGGGAAGTTAGTGGGAAGGGAAACAAAGACAAAGACTAAATGTATGATGAAAAATGCTGGACCATCTCTGAACTGCTTTCCTTGCACGGGTGATTTTCCGATAAATATAATCACAAATCAGTTAATTTTCTAATAGGCCTGAAGGTCTAAAAGTCAAAATGTGTTAAAGAAAAATTCAGTAAATCAACATCTAACATGTATATGTGTGTTGACATGAATGGTCCACTGTGTGCACATGCACATCAATGTGTGTAAGTCCTACCTTCATGCTGGGTGGTGCAGTGCGGGGCGGTGAAGGGGGACATTCTCCCAAAGGGACGGTGGAGATGTTTAGCAGCTCCTGCTTCCTAGAGAGAAGAAGATAAAACACGAAATATTCAAAGTTGATGTATTGATGCTGATGACCACCAAATTGACCTAAATATCCCCATTTCCTCATGCTCAAATGTTCTAACCCATCCTCATTTGCATACTCAGCATTATCAAATAAACTAAGAGCGGTCCTCTGGGGCTAGAAGCCCCCTTCTTCTCTTTTATGGTTTTTCTTTGTGGCATAAATGCACATTAATGATCCCAAATGTTAAAGGTTGAGCTGTCACTCAGAGGATTCAGGTAAATCAATCAGAGCACTGAAGTCTGTAAGGCACCTCATACAGTTTTATGGAGTGGAAATGGTATGATCCACTACAGAGTGTTTGTGACATCGTATCAGGTGCTTCTCCTGTGGCAAACTAAACTGATTAGACATAATTTATAAAAGTCAAAGATGTAAGTGATCACCTCAGATTTAGTGAATGGACAGACAGGATGAGAGTTTTAACTGACTGTTCATGTAAAATTAATATCCCCATTCTTTCATTAGCTGGAACCATTATATCATGTAGTTGTGCCAAGTGGTTGTGAGCAGCAAAAACACTCAACAGCACACAGTATAAAGCTGTGTAATAGAGAGCTTGATGCAGCAACAGTTTGCTTTTGTAGTTGACCCATGAAATGCAGCAAAAAACGGTTTCTATCACTCCTCTGCTGCTTGTTGACAGGCATAGTCTCTCAATTTCTATTGAGGCTCACAGGCACCCAAACAAAGATGGAAAGTTACAGTACAGCCCAAGCACATCAGAGTCTCCATTAACCTTTTCAGGACAAACCCATGTCCTGTTCAACCCTATAAGCTTGTGCTAGCCACTTCTTTCCACAGCACTCACACAATGCACCACTGTGTACCTAATGCTGCAGTATGTTAGCTCATAGTAGCCAAAGGTGGACAACAATTGCTGAGCATGAAGAACCAAGACAGGCTGTGGGAGTAAAAAACAAAACAAAAAAAACATGCTTTTACTGGACATTGTTCATTGTTCGTTCTTTTTGTTCTCTTCAGCTGTCAGTCATGTGTTTTCTAACACTGGCCACTCACTTAGATGTCTGTGTCTGGGCCAGATGCCTGCTGCTGTCTCTATAGCTGCCCTGTATGGGCACAAGGACAACACCTATTCTCATTGTCCTACACACACTGACTCACACCTGCACACTAGGAGATGTTTGGACAGGAAAATTGTGCATCGATAAGGGAGGGAGTGAAAGACAAGGAGCTGCTGTCCTCGCTGCCCAGACTGTTTCTGTGGTGATGAAACAGTGACTGACTCCCACCAAGGAAAGGAGAAAACATGGGAGGGAGGAAGAGCATGTAATGGGACATCAGGAGGGAGGAAGCAAAGAACCAATTTAAATAGAATAGGTAATGGAGAAAGCGAGTCAGAGTAGAGAAGTGTGGAAACAGCATTAGATGAGATGTGCTGCCAAGACACTTAAAGAAGATGCTTTGAAAAACTTTAAGAGCATCATCAAGTACAACATGTAACATTACAGCCCAGTATTTTACAATAAGTGCCAATGCACAAAGTGGTCTACAGGAGGAAGAAGGTAAGAGCGTGTGGAGTATACGGCTCAATCATGGAACAAGCACAGAGAGAAGGAACACCGGAGATTCACAAGAAACGGGTTTGGCAACAATCTGGCAGTGAGTGAATAACCGAGGGCTGGCTTAAATAACGGAGTAGCTGGTTACATGGATGAGTGTGAGCAGAGTAGGATGGATCAGGTAATGAGAGTGAGGAAAATGGAACAAAGAAAGGAGCTGGATATAACACTAATAGAAAACAAGGGGCAGAGGGGGAAAAGGATAAATCCTAATTTCCTTAATCGCATCCTTGTTTCCCATGTTTCCTTCACTTGCATCTTTTTCTTGTGCTTTAGTGCTGCCCATGGAAGATAGAGGAAAAGATGAAAGTAAAAAAAAACTGGAGAGAAGGAGAGAAGATTTCAGGAAACATGTTTTTAGAGACATGAGACGTCCTTTCCTCCGATTCTTCATCTGAAACGTCCAGTATCCAACTGATTTCTGATAATGGGCTGTGTCGGTCCACAAAAGACTTTCTAAAAGGATGCTCTCATGTATCCTTGCTCATGTCTCCTCCAGCACCCTCCTTGCACCCAGATCCTTTGTCCTGAGAGCAGGAAGAAGCGCTTTGGAACGTCTTTCAAGATGGCAGACCAGATCAATTTGTGGGTCAAGCAAGGAACAATAAAATAAGAGAAATAGGATTTACCCAATGACACTGAGAAAGGGTAGCTTAAAGAAAAAGGAATGAGAGAACAGAAAAGAGATTTAGAAGCAAAATAAGAGAGAAGTTTGGTCTCTTATAATGTCAACAATGCAGTCTTTTCCCCATAAAAAAAAAACAGAAAGAGGAGACAGCACAGTGAGCTGTGCCTCTCAAGAAGGGCTCTGTGTAATCAGCTGCAGCTCTGATTTAATGAATAAATGGGTAATTTTTCATTAAATACTTTTATAGGATTGAAGAAGTAGCACCTGGGCTGTGAAATGAAATTGCAAGGACAAATTGCATTTAGTCCTCTGGCTCCAAGCTGATACAAACAACAGTTAGAAAAAAGTCCCGGTGTGCCAAAGTGCACCAGCTGCCACACAATTACATTATTTCAATATGCAGTAAATACTGGCTGCAGGGGCCAGAGGGCAGCTGTATGGGGTTGTTTGACGCTTTCCGCTCTGTGTTTTGTCAAGAACAGTGAGAAATTTATTCTTCCACATCACTAAACATGCTCTTTAAAAGGATTTTATCAAATACAGTAGTTGTTGTTGGAGGAATTTTTACAAGTGGATGAATAAAGTGTTAACTTAACTCAAGCCCCTCTCCCTTGGAGCTAATATTAAATGATTGTAAACCTTCTGGGCAAAAAATATAGGGCAAATCATGCTCCACATTTACTTCCAAAGTAGTACAAGATGTACCTTTCTTACAGCAGCATGTCTGTAACCCTGCTTGCATTTAGCTGACGCTAATTATGGTTGATTCAACGGTAATTACATTTGCACAGTCATCATGTTTATCTAATGATGCAGGTAATGAGTATGTGTTTGTGTGAGAGAGAAAGACAGATAAAGTTAGATACTGTGATACATCTGTCGTTTCATGTTTTGATTACACCCTTGAGAGAAAATTAGGACAGCGGGACATCGGACACAAGCATGTACACCAAAAGCGAATGACTGTGTGAGAAAGTGAGAAAAACAGAGAAACAACACCTCTGTACACATCCCCACATGATGGGCTGATCGCAGGAAGAGGAGACAGGATATGAAATCTGGAAATCTGGGTAATGAAGGGTCCAGAGTGGATATAAATAAAGAATGGAGGACAGAGCCGGAAAGATTGGGGAAAGGGTGAACTGCAGGTCTCGGCTATGAGGCCTCTCCCAGGGGCTTACTGCACACTCATGCTTCCAGTTCTGCTTAATATTTGTTATGGAACTTGATGAGGAGCCTGATTGTCATGCCTATTGGACAATTACACAAGAGATGGCTTCTCTAATGGAGATCATAAAACAGCAATAGGAAACAGACAAAAGGAAAAGGATGAGGGTTGCAAAGAAATGGGGTGCATGTAGGTCAAGGAACATAAGGCGGATGTATATTAACAGGCTGAGAATAAAGAATCACGACACATAGCAGAATCCTCTGAAACATCACATTTTAGACTTGACAGTTACAGCTCTCATTACCATTTTAAGAGTCTCTTGTTACAGAGAATATGTAGAAAAGGTGATTCTGAATACAATGGAAGTAAAGTTTATTAAAGATAGTTACATTGTAAGGTACGGTACATCACAGTGCTGTCATATCTCTTTAAATGACTATCAGTCCTGTCATTTTGTCTTCTTGTTCTTCCTTTGTGTCCTGCCTATCACTCTGTGTCCACATAGAGGACATAAGAGTCAGTCAGCTGTCCAGCAGCAGAGAACAGGCATCCCAGATATGTGCAGAAATATGGAAAGGTCAGGAGAGCAAAAATTAGGAGGCAACTGCACTCCAAGTCACCGGTTGTTTCCTGTGGGAACGTCTCTCATACTGTGATAAGAATAGATACAAAACTGACAGCAGACAGGAGACGAGACTGTCCAGCCAGACAAGCTGAAACACTGAAAACAAAGGAGATGGTGATGGGGAGGAGAGGAGTGACATGTCTCTAGTGGGAAGACACATCATTGCTTTTATACAGTAATGTATAAATGTGGACAAAAACAATAATTGGTCATTCAACTACAGAAACTGTAAGTAGAACGAAGAGGAAGAAAATAAGCTTTTCATTTACATGCTTTGCTGATAAACTCAAAGGAAGGAAATGGATTTTGGGTATGTGTATGTGGGCTTTGTTGCAAGTAATAACACATTTCAGACCCCTTTTTATAACATTATGCAAGAATTCAAACACAGTGAAACACTGGCACACACTTTTTCATTATCACCCTCACAACTTATTACATAACAGACCATGTTAACAAGAACACACAGAAGGTAAAGGAAGTTGTCTGTACAACCCTACTGTGCCATTTTCTTACATTTTACATTTTATATTGTCAGTGCACCTTTAAGACCCAGTTCTAAGGAGCATGTGTTTGTGACTGACTCATAACTACAGTTAATTCAAATTTGGATAAAGCACTATTAAAGTTATATTTAATGTGAAAACAGTGTCAGTTCTGCTTTTCATGTGCTTTTTTTACATTGTTTCACATTTTTCACAACTAAATGTTTCTCACAGTTTGCACCTTTAAGGGAAATTACTACAGAAACTGTTGTGCTTCTTATTTTTAATAGTATAGAACCATTTACGCCGCCCACTACACAGGAAAGTCTGCGTCTGAACATTTCTCAAGTTAAATTCCTTGTACATAGGAAATAAAAGTGTGAATCATTTCTCTCTTGCCCCTCATCTTTCGAATTTTTATTAATTTCTGACTATTTTTCTCTTTCCCCCTTGTCTTCTTGGTTTTCCTGGCTCTCCTCTCCTCTTCCAGTTATTTCTTGATCCAAGTGTTAGACTAAACTGACACCAGTCAGAGTCTTGCCCTGTTCAGACACACACAGCCCCACCCAAGGAAACTATGACTGTGTGTGTCATTTTTTCCTCCCAGAGAAACCAGGTTAATTATACTGCAGTAAGTCTGTTACCCTGGATGATACTCTCATGATGCACTGTAGCATTTAACTGTGCTGTGTTAGTAAACCTATTAAGGTAAGCCAAATGACTGCTACAGACACAAACGACCTGAATGACAGATATATTGTACTGTATCATCTAAACACAAAGGAATGCACTGCACGCTAGTAAAAGGTTACCCACTTTATCTTTTGTCTTACCTTATAAATGTCAGTGTTGTTTTCTGTCTCATTACAGAACTGGTGCCAAGAGACCTCTGATGGACATTTACATAGATTTACTTCCCAACAGCAGGGAGATACTGATAAAGGCCACGGGCTGAATCACGTTTGTTTCTTTGTTGACAGTGGTGCCTGAAGCAGTTCAGTCACAGTTTATTTGTAAGGCCTGGCAGTTCTGAGAGTCAGTTAGGTGAATTTAGATTCATACACTAAATGTGCTTGGATCCGGTAAACAACTAAATTAACAGCTCAGTCTGAATAATAACATGTAGTGTTAACATCTAATTAACAAAAATTTTGTTCAGAGCTCAAGAGCAGTTTCTAACAACAAAAAGGAGTGTACATCTTCAAGTGATTGTTATTTCATTATTAACACCGGACAGTTGTAACAAATTGTTGACACATTTAAATATTTGTGAGGGTGAATGTCAAACGGTCTGCATCATGTATAGTTTTCCTTCAGCACAGTGCTGCATTGCAGTGGAAAAACAAGGTTGTCTGGCATCACCACTGGTCATATCACTGGAAACTCTATAAATCCTATCTAAGCCTATTCATTTTCTGGAACCTACTTCTTTTTCATCATTTCCCAATAACACTCGGTCTCATTGACTTGAGTCAGAGGAGAAAATAGAGTTAAGTATCTGTCAGATGACACTGAATATTCCTCCTCTCGACAGACTCCACCACCTCGGACAAACCGTGACCACACCAAGAACAAAAAGGCTCCGAAAAAAAGGAAAGGGTTATGAAGACAGAGTGAGGGAAAGGTGCAGATTGAATGGCTGTCAGACAGATCACTGAACAAGAGAAGGCCACAGAGCGAGGTAAGAAAGAATAAATAAATCTCAGTTGACTAAAAATAGCACTCTCAATCTCCAGTGCAGAGATGGGTAAATAGGGCTGTCCTACATGGGTCTCTGAACACTTGTTACACACAATACCATCTCATTGATTACTCCCCAAGACAAGGCTGGCAGGTGTACATACACACAGACACACATAGGTTATTACGCTATGTGAAACTTATATTTACTATTGTGTACTGCATGTGCATATACAGCTATTAACCTTCTTATGAATGATAAATTAACTGCACTTATATAGTGCTTTCTACCTTACCAGAGAAAGCGCTTTACAGATTCACCCATTCACGAACACACACACACAAATGTGTGCATGCTTTTGTGCATGTGTGAGCCGCTATGAGCGGTCCCCCATGGCTGCTAATCACAAAAGGAGTGAAATGCACAGAAGGAACAAGAGGAAGTTAAAAAGAGGAAACCACTGAGGGTAAAGAGGAAAAGAGAGAGATGGAGTAGCGGAAATATGAGTGATCCAGTTGTGCTTAAGAGCAGGAGGAGAGAACGGCCTACAGGACAAGGAAAAACTGTAAGGTGGTGAAGAAAAGCAACATGAAAAACTTGCACTTGAAAACATTAAACTGTTTCATGAGATACAGCCTCCATACAAGGCCAAATGTTCAATAAATCTTCAGGCAGCTTAAGGTTGGGTTCTGATAGCAGGGTCTAATTTGGATCCTGTGTCAAGTTGTTAAAGTACCTGACTTCTTGAAGCTTCATGTCCAAATGAGTTTGCTATTAAAAAAGAAAAAAAAAGGAATACAAACTTAAGTCAATTTAGCGATACTGTTCTACTATACGTATATTATACTGTGTTAAGCCATATTTTTTATGCTGGTGTAAACAAATATGATGGACCAGCTTAACCACTTTCAAGTCAACAAAACAATAGAAAATGTGATATTTGTGGGACGGCAGACATGATAAAGGGGAAATTGACAAATCCTTTGCTTAAATAACCACCCAGTGTCCAGCATGGTAAAGTAAGAACTTGTCATATTGATGATCAGGTGTAAAGGACAAGTCTTGGCCTCAGCCTTTCGCCGTTGTTATGCTGTGTTCTGTGACCCGTCAGATTCTGTGACCTGTATCAGTGTAGCAACCAGTTCACCTACAGGCAATGCTAAGTTCATAGTGAAGCACGATTTATTTAACTGATATTCAGAGAATGATAAGGTACAATTAAAATGTTCAGTTTGGATTTAACTTGAGCTTCCTCAGCTTCTACAGCTGCAACAGAGGCCCCTGGTGAGGAGCACACGCAGCACAAGGAAACATGAATAAGGACAGGGTTAATGAACAACATAGAGTAGAGCTAAAATAAAACTAACTACATCTCCAACTACAAACTACAACCCTTCACTGTCTAAGGTTTAGATTTGCTCATTACTGTAGTTTGTATTAGTAACAATGTCATGCTAGTCCAGTAAGTGGTCTATAATCATAATTAAAATGTGTTTTACCTTACACAACTGACCAAACAGGAATAGGACAATCAGAGCATAGCTGTCAAGCTTTGGATTGAAAGCTGTGTGCACAGACCTGCAATGACAGTAACAAGGTCTTTTTTAATCTATAACTAAAAGCACAGGAGCAAAGTGTAAGGAAAGGAAAAAACAGTGTGTTTATCTGCTCTAAATGAGCATTACTTCCAAGGCCAAGGAGCACTTCATTAGTTACACTAACTACAGTGTGTTGATTATACAACTGGCACAGCTGCCAGTCCCACTGTGTGGGAGCCTGGTCATGAATGCTGCCAGAGTGTAGGCTAGCAACTCTATCCAGCTCAATCCAGCTCTCTGGAGCTGGAGAAATTTGGAGAAATTTATAACCAGGCAACCCCATTCAAACTGGGATAGTGTTAGTATGTTCACCAAACACAGTGGGGAGTTGTCATCCTAAAGCATATTCTTTTGTGATGTTAAGGGTGAAACCATCTTGAATACATAGCCTGCAATAAAATATAAAACTAACCACTGACTGAAATAACAAACATGCAGCTTTAGCTCAGTCTTCTAGTACAATATCAAGTATTTTGACATCAATTGTATATTAAAAACACTTTTATAAGTGTTGTTTTAAAATGTTAGCTGGAAACATTAAAAAGTCAACTGGAGACATTGTTTTTAACCATGTCATGGTGCTGGTGTTAGCAATTAGCTGGCTATCAACAGCTAATATGCAGTAATCTGCTGGTGAGTCTTCAACTATCAATAAAAGTCTACTTTTTTTTTGTCCACTGTCTGAAAATCAAAAATTCCTATGAATTTCAAGTACTAAATATGACACCATGCAGAAAAAGCAAATAGTCATTTACACTAAAAATACTATCAGTCGTCTGTTATTTGTGTTAGTCTGGTTCACTTGTCTGTGTGTTTTGAAATAAGACTAAATCCATGTGCAGTTACAAACAGATGTCAAAGCAATGAAGCTGTTTTGTCTTGTGTATATGGGTGTCTGTCACTTCCCTTCTCTGCACCACAACCTTCAGACTGCAGTGTCACTGACTGAATCTAAGTGGCAGAGGGAGCCAGGAAGGTTATTCCTGGTGATTTTCACCTTGGGACCAGCTGCAAATTTAATTTCTTCTCTGAGTATACTGTCCAAAACATTTAAACAACCACAAGGTCACCGCAGAGCACAATTACTATAGAAAGACTCCATAAACCCAACTGAATGGTTATATGGGATTGTCTAATCCTAAGAGAAGCATCACTGTTACTGTGCATATTTGTCTGAAGAATCTAGAAATGTTCTTTACCGACCTCTACATTTCTGCTGTTACGCACTGCAACAGAAGCACAGAAGCTCCTGAACATCTTCATAACAAAGACCCTCAAACAAATAGGCCACTAAATACTGTTTAATTAGATTTTCTCTTAAGGGACCTGTTAAGAGACATCTGTCAAATCAAATCAATCTATCTAGTCCAAAGAGAATTATAAAAAGCAGACAGGGTTTATAATACCAAAACCAAGCAAATCAGACAACTGGAACTATCACAGAAAACTGTAAGACCATAACAAGTGATTAAAAAACATATTTGTGGAAACTGCAAAATCACAGAGCAAAAAGGGGCCAAGGGGTCAGCTATTAGCGCGCATAAAGTTTTTTTTATGTTCAAAATATAGATAGACACTGATATAAAGTCCACCCTCAGGCCTCTTCTCTTCCAAGCAGACATTAACAAGCCCATTCATTCTTGATGTCTAAAGATACTAAATAAAGATAAGACTGTTTCTATTAACCTTCTCTACATCAGACATCAAAGCAGGAAAAACATTAGAAGAGTTCAATTTCCTCAGGATGAAAAGCTACTGATTCACCAGCTGAGACTCTTGATTGATTTTAAAACTGTTTCTGGTTCACAGCATTGTCCAAATATTTGTTGTTCCACCAGCTTGATTTTCTCTCCCTTAATAACGGTCACTGTAGCAGCAGAGGACAGCATCCTGAAATCAATACCCATGTCCTTAGTTTTTGCTACATTTAGCAAGATGAAGGACTTGTCATGCTGTGACACAAAGTCATCCTCTACAGGCCAGTGATCTTCTTCCATCACATCCGTGTGGGCTGACTAATAACCGAATCATCAGCACATTTTATTATGTGTCTGTTCTCATCATTACTTTGACCGTTGTTCTTATAAATAAAATATAGAAGGTGAGAAAGACCTTGAGGGATGAGAAGGGGTGAGATTTAAAGGGAGACTGTTTCCAGTTGCTAAGACCTGTTGGTTAAAGGAATAGTTCAACACTTCGGGAAGAACCATTTTCTTGCAGAAAGTTACTCCAAAAACTCAAGTTTGGACACACTTTCCCATTAAGTGTGTCCAAACCTTTGGCTGGTAGTGTAGATGAGAACATTAATATCACTCTCACGCCTGTGTATTCAATATTAAGTTGGAGCCAGAAGACCCTGAGTTTAGCCTTGCTTAAATCCTAGAAACAGAGAAAAGGTGAACCTGCCTCTGTCCAAAAACAACAATTCTGCCCACAGCATCTAAGATCACAAACTGACACATTACATTTTGTTTGTTTAATATATCCAAAAAACAAGCAAAAACAAATAAACAAGCCAGCTTAGCTGTTTCCCTGTTTCAACTATGTGTTAAGCAATTGGTTGTTGTCTCATTTGTACTTGCCACGTATGTGTGTAAAGATAATCACCTTTATTTGGCCAAATATGTTACACACACAAGGAATTTGTTTCCGGCACAGAACCGAGGCAGCCATCTGTGGCGCCAACTCACACTGATGGCTCTAACCATCAGGACCAATTTGGGAGTTCAGCATCTTGCCCAAGGACCCTTTGAAATGTGGACTACACAACCGAGATTCAAACCTTGAATGAGGCGACGGCTCTACCACTGAAACACAGTCGCCACATACGACAGTGGCGCCGGCCCTCTTGTCTAACTCCAACTTACTCTGTGTCCTTAGTTTTTGATGTTGTAGTGAATTGTCCATGAAACCTAAAGTAGTATCAGAAAGGTTGGTGTCCACAGGTATTCCCTTCTTAAATGGCTGCCTTGAGCTTTTTATAGCTGAAAAATAAAACCTAAACGACCCTGACAACTAGATGAAAGGCTGATTAGGAAGCATAAAAGGATCAATCTGTGATGGGTCAGGCTAACCCCTAATTAAAATACAGAAAGATTTAGTTTCATAAGTCACAAATGCAAACGTTGAAAAAGCAGATAAAAATGTATTTTTTAGGACTTTCACAACCCATCATAACTTTTATACTGTTAAAGCACGAGGAAATCCTACAAGAACAAAACCAAAATTTAAACTACCATAGCACCAATTTATATTCATAAGCTGTTAGTGCACAGGCAAGAACCTTTTCCTGTAAAGCTTATTAGCAAATGGAACTGATTGGGCTCTTATTTTGAAGCATAATGTACAGATGAGGTTAGCAGTTCATTTCTACAGCTGGACATTTTAGTCCTCTTGCTTGTCACCAAATAAGTTTTATATAATGAGACACTTTCTGTGAGCTTCAAGCCTTCAAGAAAATGACCTCAAGGGTCATTTTCCTGCGTCATTTCTGTCCAACTCCCCCTAATCAACAGAACGTACTATACCACTGAGCCAGTATGGTCATAAAAAATAATTTCAAAAACAGCTAATTAGATTGGATACTGCATTTTATAAAACCAAATAAAGTTTTGTCACATTATACTGAATTTATATTATGTCTCATAGGCCACTTTCAGACATGCACTCCTTTCCATTAATCTGACGACATCTCAGTGTGATGGCTTCATGTCTGAAATGAGCACCTTGGTCCCTTTTTTCTTTCTAGGTCACACCTAGTAACATTTATTGTGCAGATCACTTTCAACACAACAGTGGCTGCAGTTGCATTCATGGATAGGCACACACAAGATTAAGACGATTATGCATGTTTGGTAAATACTGTGCACGTTCACTGGCTGTGTTCCTCACAGTTGTGTCTATGTCTGAATGAAGCTATGAGGAACATTGATGTAAAAGTGACAGAAAGCCATTGGCAATGTTACTGTACATATCCCATGTCTGAAAAGGGCTATATATCTAAAATGCATGTAACATGACATGTCATCGATTTAGATGGCACATATAATTAACAATCTTTCAAAATGCTTTTAATTTTTCAGGGAGACAACACAATGTGTGAACAAGAAGCCACATGTTGTAATTACAGATTAGGTCTTACACTTACATAATGAGTCTTACTGTTGCCTGCCTCTATTTAAACACGCACACACACAGCTTCTCTCATACCCACTTACTGCACCACACTACCGCAAACCAACAGAGAAATGTAACTTTAATCGCACTGCCCAAACAGCTCGTGCATGCATACCTACACACACACAGACACACACATATATAATGATACAAACATCTTACACAAAAACAAGGGAGGCCTGCAGCTGCAGAGATAAATGAGCTGTGGAGAATGTTAATACATATAGGTTCATATAAACATTCAGATACAAGCAGCAGAACTCATAATGATAATTTATGATTTAAAAGGGCAAAAGAGCATTCCTACAGTATAAGTATGTGCTCTTGTGAGTGTTCCCTGGTGGAAAGTCAGAAAACTGTGGGCAAAAAGTGAAACCACATTTTTAGCTTCTCTGCTGCAAAGTCAAACCCAATTAAACACTTTCTTCAAGCAGCCTGTGCAGTGTTCCCTATTATTATATAGTTAGAAATGTCCAGCTCTAATAATAACAATCAGCCTGTGATTCACCTTTCCTTGTATTCAGTGCCAGAAAAAGCATGTTTTAAGGATGTGAAATATTCTGAC
The DNA here is from genome assembly GCF_001952655.1 of Monopterus albus. Lineage (NCBI taxonomy): Eukaryota > Metazoa > Chordata > Actinopteri > Synbranchiformes > Synbranchidae > Monopterus > Monopterus albus. The sequence continues at coordinate 57,313 of NW_018127888.1, read as the reverse complement.
ACTGGCTGAGAAAAATAGTAGTGGTAAAAGTCCAAAAAAGTGCAATCATGCACTTCACCACCACAACTTGTAAAGAGACAGCTTAAAGTTATCTGAAATTGTGTGCCTGTAACATCATGAGCCACAGCAACAGCAGAAATGACAGCAGTAGGCCACTGCTGTAGCAGTGCTTTGGGCTATTTCAGCTGCCAATGCATGATTGTACTTTTCTTGTTATTTGACATGAGACATGAAATCACAAATCACATGGCAAGCATGTCAAAAACATGCAAATAGTGATCCTGTTTTTAAACAAATTGGGTGGATTCAGGGAATATTTGTATCTGCGTGTGACCTGGCAGATACTCACTGTGTCTGCACCCTGTTTAGAATCAAGTGAACATTTTTCTGAAACCAACCACTTACTGTACATTGAAAAACCACCTGGCTGCTGGTAATTAAAGACCCATGTAATTGGGAATACACACAATATCAATGTAATATAAGATAAAATAATACAGGTTTGGTTCCTTATACAACAAGACTTTACGATTAGATTACAGGTCTTTATTATTTCAGTTGTTTTATTCTGCATATACCTAAACTATACTATAATTAGTAATCACCATAAACCAACTGTCACGCAATTAACCTACAGCTTTTAGGAGCCCCGGGAGATCTGAGGCATGTGCCTGATATATAGAGTTGCTAATCCAGCCTCTCCTCTGGGGGTTAATTTTACACTAACCGAAGGTAAATTATACACACAACACGTTTGTTTTCACTCCCTGCAGGGACGTTACATCAACTTACATTCCTTTCCTGGAGACTTACCTTAACCTAACTCTAACATCACCATAACCCTAAACCAAGTTGTCACCCTAAAATTCAAGAATGTACATCTGTTTCACACAAGGAAGGTTAAGTCTGACTGTGAAAACAGGTTTGAGTCCCACAATATGAGTAATACCAGGCACGCACACACATGCACAAGGTCAGATAAACTTATCAGCATTTGCAAAGTGAGTTACAGTCTATTTTGATACAATCTATTTTAGTCCATGCTATTAGAACAGAGTAGCAAAGTGCATCAGACTGCACTGATACAGTATAGCACTACTACTCACCACAATAAGATCAGATTCCAGTTTAACTGTACATGCTGCTAATGTTAGCTTGGCCAAAACAGGCCTATTCATGGAAGGCTTAGTGAGGGGAAGGGGAGGTTTAGCAGTCTCAACCTTTCCAACCTCACACACTGTTTGTAATCAGGTTTTGTTACCAGGTGAGACATTCCCATGGGTCTTATTATTGACTGTACTCATCTACAGTACTGTAGTATTAGCAGTATGATCTGGCTACAACACAGCATGCAGGGAAAACCCCCTTGTATTTGAAGTGGTAGATTCTGAAGAAGTAGTTTTCGGAAAGGCATTCAGAAATACAGTCCTCAAGAGATTACCTGCAAATATAAACATGAGCTTTGTTGCTTTCTTGGTAGCTTTAATACCGCATTTACAGCTACTGTTTGGTTGAAGTTCCTGGGCAGTAAAGCATGGGGGTCTAATCTTTTCAGTGCTGTATCCTGCTTACCTATTGTACACTTAGTCAGTTCATCCAATGGTGTATGAACATGTGCGCATACAGCCCTTATGCTAAAAAATACTACAGTTACATCAGCATATCAGAAAAACATGAGTAAAAAAAAGAGTGGACAGCCTTCGCTATGGAGCATTTCCTTCTTATTCTCCACAGCTCTCTCCTTTAACCCTTCATTTCTTACTTTCTTTTATCCTTGTTCCTTTCTCCGTACTTCACAGCTCATATCCTCCAATCTCTACTGAGATTCCCTCTTGTTTGCTTTTCAAAAGCACTCAGAGCACAACTCAACTGACCTCCTCAATACCTTTCTCTCACTTTCTTGTCTGTCATTTCCACTGACCCAGATGCACACACAAGTGTGGTCAACAAGACACACACGCTCACAAAGATAAGCACACTCTAATAAAAAGGGTCTATAATAAAACTGCAGATGCAAACTCTTTGAACCATAAAGAGCTCAATGCGCCCCATGCCTCTGGAAAAACAAACACATTTTAATAAAGTTTTCTTTACAATCCCCATTGTACTGCAGACCATCTGCTTGTCTTTAGGTCAAACATTATCTACCCAGCATCCCTGCCTCATCAAACAGCAAGATGGTTCAAACTTTACCCACCCTTCGCTCTCCTCTTTCTCCCTCTCCTTCTCCTTCTCCTTGGCCTTGCGAGATTTGTGCAGGAGTCCGATCAAAATGACCGCAGCACGAATGCCAGCCTTTTTGTTGTGGAGCCGTCCTCCGGTCTGAGACATACTGGACGTTTCTGCTTGTGCCAGGAGGGGTTCAGGTGACAACCGGTCCAAGGTCAGGCTGGCTCCAGGGCTCCTGGGCTGCAGCACCTGCTTGCTAGAGGCTTTGCGTGGTTCCAGCGTGAGTTGTGGATGCCACAGTGTTGGATCTGTGTGCTGTCAGGTTTGGTGACAGCTGCAAGCATCTGACAAACCAAAATCCTGTTTGATTTCTGGCCACAATTCGATAGTTTAGAGCCTAACTGTCAGATGTTCTGGTACAAGTCTAATCTGCAAGTTAGAGATTCTTGAGCCACTTTTTCTTTGGTAGGTTGTCAGGCCTCATTAAATCTCTGTTGTTCTGGCTTAAACAGTCAGCGAGTGTTTGTTGCAATCCCAAAATGTCCACAGTGGTATTGGTGAACTCCACCTCAAGGTGAACTTCTATCTGCATTCCATGTTCCTGCAGTGAATCTGTGCATTGTAGCTCCATAACACATTACTGTCCCCGACGAGAGGATGAAGAGGTGTGCAGCAGACAGCCTTGCGGACACGCTCTCTGTAGCACTGCATCTCTCTGTGTCTACCTACCTCTACCTTCCCACCTCTCTCTCCTCCTCTAGCATGCTCTGCTTCTTTTCCTTCTGCATCTGCAGCTGCTCTGCTCCCTCCTTCTTGTCTTGTGAGACCCGCCCTCCTCTGTCTGATAGGCTGGAGTTTGTGCAAGGACCTCCTCCTCCTCCCCCTCCCCTCTACGGTATTGTATACCTCCCATCTCTCTCTGTCCTTGTTTCTACCTTGTTAATAATTTCATATTAAGCTCTCTGACCTTGCTTTAACTATGCTTGATTTTATGATTTGATTTCTAGGTACATGCATGCACACACACACACCCACACCTTCTCACACACATACACACAAAGACACGGACGCTGCCCCTCGGTGTGAAATCTCAATTCAAACAGGCTTATCAGGCTGTGTCCTGCTGTGCTTTTGCCAAGAACACTGGAACTGAAGCATAACCTTGCAAAATGAAAGGAAATTCAGTAAAACCATGTGAAAAAAAAAACATAATTTTAAACAAATTTTACATACAGCACGTCCACAAACACACACAGACATACATAACATGCTTTCACATTCATACTTTTTCTTCAACATACCCCTATTTTTGTTCTTTCCACTAATAAACTGCCTGCATTTTTCTTGTTCATCTAACAGACATAGTCTCCTGGGCCCCAGGCTGAGTCAGCTCTCTCTTCTGTTGCCTTACAATAAGAAAACAGTTACAATATAAAGCAGTAAATCTCCTGGACTGTACTAATCTAAAGTGTTTCCATCTTTGGCCACCTTCCTCCTCTGTGTTAGCTAACCAACTGACTGAATGAATGAATGGATGAATGTCTGAACAAATGAATGAAAGATCATTGTCTGACTGGTTGCATTAAGTCTAGTAGCATTAAGCAGAATGATTTAATGTTTTCAAAATAGTATCTTCATCCATTTCTTCCTCGTAGAAAGCTCATTAAACATTTACCCATGTGGCTGTTTATTTACTTTGTTCCTTCTTTTGTTTCTGGCCTGGTTACTTTTTCATCAAAGAAATAATTCAACATCTTGGAAAATACACTTATTCACTTCTTGCCAAGAACTAGATGATCAGATTGATTTAATGTATTGCATGTAAGAAATTGTAAACTCAGAAGCCTTTCAAACATTTTAATTATCATGCCCACCATGTTTCCTGTAGCACACACACACACACACACACACACACACACTGTATTTTCACTCAAGAAAGGATGAGCAGCAACTGTACCACCACTGTGCACTGCTGGAAGTCTAATGAAGCTCTGATTTGTTGTTTTCATCTGTCACATTAAACAGCTTTACCATCAGGCTTTCCCCCACTGATTTTGTCAGATTTCTAGCAAGTTTGTGTTTGACCAGTTTTTTTTATGATTACCTGGGCAAAATAAAACATAAACAGCAGTTCAGGGTAGAAACATCCATGTGGTTTATGAGATTTTCATATAGCAGTGAGGATAAAACTCTATTTACAGAAAAGGACAAAGACATAAAACAATACAAGCAACATAAAAGTGGAGAGTAGACCACGGTGCACATCTGCCACAGTTTGTCTGGGTGAGAGCAGTGACAGTAAGGGGTGAATGTTGTTTGATAGCTGAAATGGGGTGTTTCTGATTCCTGGAACAGATGATAATTTGATAACTGCATCATTAAAGTCAAGGGACAAAGACATCTGTTCTAGTAGATGAGATGCTTCAATAATTATCCAAAAGCAGCTAGGGAATAGATTAAGCAAACAAACACAGCTATTACAGTGGAGGTCCCATTTCTCTTTCTGTCTGGTCAGTACTATAGCAACCAGACTGCTGTCAGAGGATCTGCCCAAAGGACCCCAAGGCTGTATACCCTAGATACCCACCTGAAAAAAAGACTTGGTAGAGCTCTGGTTGCTGCACTTTCTGGAATTTGCTTCCAAAAATTATAGCTTTGATTTTTGATTCACAGAATCTGTTATTTTGGCTATTTCACACAAAACCACCTGAGGGTTTTCAAACCAGATGACACCTCAGTTGGACTATCAAACAAGAGAGGCTGTTAAAAACATCTACATGTACACACACACACCTGTGGACTCGATCATTTCACTTGGGTCTCATTGTGCGTCATCAAGCGAGCACATGAGACACCTGCATCTATTCACTTTCAGACACACAAACACAACTCACTCTCTTTTAGCTCCCCCCTCACTTTCTCCTTCACACACAAAAACACACACCCACAGGTGCGACTTTGTTTCTGTGTGACACGCTAAGATGTACCAGTAAGCTTGAATAAACATTCAGAGCAGATATGGTGCGATTTAACAAACTGTACCAGTGGGTGGAAGTGATTAAAATGAAATTTGGTGTGCATGCAGACATTTCCAAATAAAAATCATTGATGAAACCTACAGTTTTCATTTTTACTTTTAAACGATATATTACATGTTTTAAGATTTTATATTTTTAGAAGGCAAATACTATTTCAAATCCTTCTTTACAGTGCTACAATTCTTTGTTTAGGATGTTGTTGGTTTAAAAGTAGTCTAATTTTCACATAGAGTCTAAAACACTGCAGCAAGCTTATAAAATACACTTAGAACATATTTAATTTTGTTGCTGGAAAGCAAAACTTCTTTTTCTTTTGTGCTGTGCTACAGTGTTGAATTAGTCAGTGAAAATCAGACTGGATTGAACATTTGTTGTTTTCCAGGTGCAAATGCTTCTATGTACAGTCACAAACTCTGTGTCTCTTTACTGCACTCACACTCACTTGTGTGAGTCTCAGTGGTGCCAAGCAGCCTTTCCCGTCACTTCACAGCTTCTCAAGTGTCCCCTAAACAAACAGATGCCAGTCTACCAATGACACCTCTCTTTGCAGCTCATTACAGGACAAACATAGATACACAGAGACATAAATGACATGTTCAAATTTGGAATGTACAGTGCCTTATAGTAAACAAGAATACAAGGTGGCAGTCCCCTTTAATAGGTCTAGCCTTTACACACACACACACACACACACACACACACACACACACACCCAAGTGCATACAAAATGACCAACTGAAATCCCGCTGGAGAAAATGACCTTCACAGCTGCTGCGGAGTTCACACACAAACACACACACCCTCCTTCTTCCCACTTTCCTCTCCAATTCCATCCCGTTTTTCCAATCTACCATGTTTGACAGTATACTGGTATAAAAATAGAAAAACAACTGCTGTGGATACTAGAATGGAAGTTTCTGCAAATGTGTTCCATCACATATTCATCTTGACCTTGATCTGGCTGTAAGCGCAGAAACACACATCTGCTATTTCTCAGGAAACAATACAGTTCAAATGGCAAATGTGTCACAAATGAGACATTAAATAGAATAATGAGTGCTGAAAGTAAATAAAAGGAAATGCCAGCACTCGACATCACTCATTTTATAAAGCACATAATTTTTAATTGGTTTTGGATTACTTTTCTAATAGATGTTTTAGACTGGGCAATAAAGTTGAAAAGTCATTAAAAATATCTAAATATCTAGCCTACTTGACGTGCACCGAGCAAAATATGAAGCTAAATTACATCTTGAACTGACATAAACAACATGGTGGGGTGGGAGGCTCTTTATTCCGGTTGAGTGATTGTGGTAACATTAACTTACTTGCAGATGTATCCTCAAGCTGTCAACATGGTGCACTTTGATATTGACAGCATTTTCACCCCAGTAAACAAATTTTACATTGCACAGTAATGGTAGAGCCCTTCTCTGATTTCAAAAGGAAAATACTGTTGAATTTCCAGCACTGAAGTGGTTCTTGTTTAACGACACGACCACCCACTTTGGTGTTGTTGGCTGGTCACAGCCAGGCACGGCAGACTCAGGTTGCTTTAGCAATGCACATTGATTTGATTGGCAGCCGAGAGGTGGTGCAAAGTTAGACGAGAGAACCGGTCAAAAACAGCCTTCAAACTTTGAGAGCATACTGCAAATGAATGGAGCCTATCTGAATGTAGAGACAGCTCCTTGCAATCCTTGATTGTGTTAGACTCAAATTTGTCCCAGCGGCTTTGCTGACCCACATTGTCTGGAAATATGCCATAAGAAGGCTTCCCTGCACAGCCAGCAGATGCAAAGCAGCAGAATGAATGTTATAAATACATATAAGCTTTTTACTGAAAAGAATATATTTAGATGTAACCTCTTTGTAATCACCAGCATTTTGATTTGTAAGTGTAATTTAATTGCACATTTCTTCTCGGTAACTGTAACTGATTACAGTTACATTTGTTTTGTAACTTAATTTGTTACATGTAACTAGTTACTCACCAACACTGGTAGGTGATAATGTCACTTCGGTGAAATTTCTCACTTCTTAATCTTCTTATCAACCGGGTTACAAGT
>NW_018127888.1:45015-49983 GCF_001952655.1 Monopterus albus | reverse complement strand
ACCACATAAATAAACTCTGAACAATTCCACATCTTGATAACAAAACAACAAGTAACATGGCTCAAACACAAAACATAATTCCTATGTTATCTGCACAGTCAGTTGATTTGGGAGGAAAGTCATCTAAATTTGATTATCCCAGCTGAATATGTTCACGAGTCACGTTCTGTTTAGATAATCAGCAGTCTCTACCTGATTATCTCTATCAATGTGGTCTAATCATCCCATTCTTGCCTATCTGCAGTCTCACTTCATATCACACTGTTTTTAATCTCCTCTTTCTGTGTACTCTCCTCCCCTGTGCAGTATACACTGATTCAATATTTGGACCCAAGCCTGTTAATTCAAAGAAATATACAAGTGACATCCACAAGCATGCAAGGCTGGACCCATATTTACACACATCAGCTTGAAACAACCTAGGAATCATTATCAAGATCAAGATCAAGATTTTTATTGTCAATTCATTATATGTGCAGGACATACAGAAAATCGAAATACCGTTTCTCTCTCTCCTAGTATTGAATGCCATAGCATTTAGGAAACTAAAATAGAATAAAAGTAGAATAATGGATAAGGTTACTTGTGCATACACAATAACATCCACAAAAAACATCCTTTCAGCAGGTTCGAAATCTAATGGTTACCTTGTGATCTAATGATCCCAAGACTCTGGAGCAGCTGATTCCCAAACAAGGGACCTTATCTTCACCTTGTGATCTACTCATTTTGCCACAGACGTTAGCAAGGTAAACGACATAGATTAGGAGAGACAGGTAGGTCTACCTTATCACTGTATGCTGTGAAAAGGCCAGCTGCACTATATGCACTCATGAACAATGGACATCAATGGGGCAATTGTGGCTCAGGAGGTAGAGCAGGTCACCTGCCAAACGGGAGGTTGGTGGTTCGATGCAACAGTGTTTGTTTTGATGAAGCTATCTCCTCAGTCCCTATATCAAATTATCCTTGGGCGAGACACTGAACCCCAAGTTGCTCCTGACAGCCAAGGCAGTGCGTTGGTGCCACAGATGGCTGCCTCAGTTCTGTACCAGAGACAAATTCCTTGTGTGTGTGTAACATACTTGGCCAGTAAAAGTGATTATCATATCAACAGTGTATGTTGGACTACTAAACAGTGAGGCTGATGAGCCGGTATTTGTTTGTGGACGTATCGGGTCCGGGTTTGATTGGTAGAGAAGATTACAAAAAATATAAATCCATAAAACTGTCAGAACAGTTTATGTAATAATAAACTGTCCCTCTTCCTGCTATACTCACTTCTTATTCAGTATAATTTCCCACTCCAGAGTGGGTGCACAGTCAGGTCAGCAGCGGTCTCATGTACTGTAGTTGTTCACTCAGTGAAATCAAATGGTAAACCACCAGTGTGGGATCCCTTATGATCTCAGACATTATTGTATTTACAGAGAGGAGACTGGTCTGGTGACATCATGTAAATACTGTACAATATCCAGCAATAAACTGAACAAGTATTGCCTGTGTAGCTAATGGCGAATGATAGCTTCATCAAAACAAACACTGTTGCATTGGCTAGCATGTCCTTTCAATTTAACAAACCTGAGTGGTTCAGACCCACATAGACCATCCTATTGGAGACACCAATGATAGAAACTGTCCCAAACAAATGCACCTTTGCTCCCATCATGTCCTCCATCTTTTTTCTTTTCTGCACACTTGCCCTCCTCTGTCCAGTTAAGCTCTTTCTTTTGTCTTGGCTTTCTGTTAATAAGATTTTAGTGTCTCTGGGTGGTGCTCTTATTTGTCCACTCAGCCATGGCAGCTACGGCCTCTCATGCTAACTAGTCACTTCCACCGCAGGCAACATAAAATGAACCATCAACTGTGTGATAAAGGATTTTCCCAGACCTACTTTACAGCTGTTTTTAAATGTAAAAGCCTCATCAATCACTGTTGTATCATATCAGTGACAGAGCAGCAAAGGAAATCACAGAAGGTGGTGGGTTATTATTTAAACATAGGTTTACTGCTGCATGCTGTTTGTTCCTCTCAGGGAAGGTATACAAAACTGAGTTATTACACCATCACTGAGGCAGAAAAAAGCTCTTACTGTACATGAGTAATGTACAAATAAAATAACAGTCACACACACAAACAGAATGCTATATATCATGTTAAGTGACATGGGAACCAGTGGCTCAGTGGTGGGATACTGAAAGGTTCCTAATGAAAAACAGCATAGCCACTGATAATTTTGTTCACCGGCTTTAGAAAAAATGCCTGAGAGCATGAAAGGTCTTAAATTTCATCAAGGACAATATTTTGCTTATGGCCATTTTATTATTAGATGCCTGACTTTGCCTTTTTCCCACCTACAGCTCCTATGGTTTAGCTGCCTCAGACATTTGAGGAGGGGGGGGATCTCACTTCAGATTTCCTCTCCTGAGGTTTATTCAGCTTTTTATTCTAAGGGTTTTCTGCACATGTTTTTTTTTTCCTTGTTTTTGCAAAAAGTTTGAAACCTGATGTGATATTTTATGTGATGTGTTGAACTATATAAGCCTGAGCTGTAAAAAGAAAATAAATCCAGCTACATGGATGCAAGAACATGAATGAAAACACATGACACACAATACAAAGGCAACATGGTCTACAATATAGTCATAAAATACAAGCAAAATGTGAGTGAACCATGACTAGACATCTGGCAGTGCAGTTACTGTATATCAATTTGGATCAGGCTACTCTGTTTCACTCTGGTAACACGATACCGCCTTTCACAAAGTCTCACACAGGTTTCTTTTTGCTCTCTGTAGTGGTCCCAGTAATAAAGTATCATTCCTCTTCAAACCTAGACAGTGGCAGCACTTAAAACTACTGTATCTAATTTCCTTTCAGCAACTAGAGGGTCTAGTGAGATTTAAAATAAACTGATACCATAAACTGCTCCTAACTTGCACGTTTCCCCCCGATGTACAGTATATTCTTATGCACTTATCTGTATGGCTACTCCAGAGGGCTATACAGTGGCCACGTCGAATGTCTCTTATAAAATCATTCCAACATCCTCAGTCGACCCAGAGGTTGTTTCAGTTGATCGAAGATGTTCCAAGTCTCTTTTATTAGCTATGAAGACCGAGGAACAAGGACCGAGGATGGTGCTGGAGGAGCCATGGCCAGAGATATGTGAAACCATCCTTCGCGGAGGTTTTGGGTGAACTGAAACACCTCTTTAACAGAAATCAGTTGGCAATTGGACACTTGATGAAGGAACTGAGGAAACACCATCTCACATCTTTAATAATGTGTTTCCTCAAGCCCTTTCTCTGTGTTTATAAGAGATTTGGGATGTACCCAGTATCTTATATTTGCTTTCCTTCTGACACAAAGATTTTTTTCTGATTGCACTCAGAGGCTAACATGATTGCCCCAAGAACTGTCATTTAAAGTGACTCTGAATCTCTACAACAGATGTAGTGACAGTGAAATTAGCACTAGCTATATAGTGATTTCACCCACTTTTAGGGGAAATACTACAGTTTCAAAAACACCAAAGTTATTCTTTCATAAACAGTTGCAATCCCAGGCTGTCACTTTCATTCCTGTCACAGATATAGATTGGCACTGAAATATGGCGTTAATCATGAGCTGGTCTCATGTTTACTACCATTAATGAAGTCTCATTATGTCACCGTGGCTGTGGGATGAACCCAAACAATCAACTGTATAAACCCAGTCATTCATCTGTGTGTCGATTTGTCTTTGTGCCTACGTTTCTCTGTTTCTCTTCGCCCATAATTAACAGTACTCATAGCATTCCTCATCAGCCTTCTCGTCTGTGCTCTTACACATCTCCATTCTCACCACACTTCTCTGGACAGGACTAATACTCTGGCACAGTTTCAGGACGCACAGGAGGAACTGGCTAACAGCTTTAAGTGAATGGACCGCAGTGCACCCTCACAATTAATGAATGTTGCCATTTTATTTTTTGTCTTTTGTTGCTTCCTTTGCTTACAAATTCTGTTGTGTCTTGTCTTGTTCGACTGGTTACTAATTCTTCACTGAGTCCCCTTTACCTAACAACGTATGAAAGGAGTGTACATACCTATGTGTGTATGTATGTGGCCCACAGAGCTGGAGGCCTTGCTGAATCGGCCAAACAAGACACCATGTGTTTGTCAAGAGGCAACAGATGGAGGAGGAGGAGAGGGACAGAATGTGTGGCCTGTGATGTCAGCACACACACACACACATATATTAAGTGATAGATAGAATATGAGCTCATTAAAACTCAGCTGTTGTTAGCTGTGCCACATGTCACACTGTACTGAACCTGAAGACAAATCTGTGCATTGTATGTCTGAGCCCCAAACCAAGTGCTGAATGCATGAGCCCAGTCAAATTTCAAAATAAAACTGCAAGATTAAGCAACAGCTGAACTGAGCTGCACTGAAATGGCAGCCCTTAGTGTTACATACTGATGTAGTCATCGTTTTTCAGGCCTCAGTATGCCTCAAACAAAATGCTTCAACAGTGGGTGGGTTGCATCTGGCAGACTTTGTAACTTTCTTTAAACAACCCAACAATCACGTCCACTTCATATGACGATTATGCAGGTGTGTGGAGGATGTAAAATATGCAGGGTTTAAAGCTCTTCCTCAAGAAACACAATGCCTCTTATAGGAAACAGAAAGAAAAACCACCGGTGTAATCAATAATGATAATAGCAACTATATTCTGTTTAGGTGAGCCAATTTCATAGCTTATTAAACTGAGCCAAAGAGGGCAATTACCTATAACAGTTTTTATGTGCGCACAATTCTCCATGAAAACACTGAATATTACTGGATTGTATTATTATTAATAACAAATATTACTTCTTAAATGAAATCTTACAGGAACACCACAATTTTCCACCTTAGTTACAACAAATCTAGTTTTTTCACATGGCAGATTTCAATTGGCTCCCCAACCCCCCCCCCC
>NW_018127888.1:6998-44856 GCF_001952655.1 Monopterus albus | reverse complement strand
TGTAATAATTCTTTAGTATATTACTTGTGTGGTGTAGAAGATAATTATCTATGAATGTAATTATGTAGAATGTTAACACTCTGTAATAATTCTGTAGTATATTACTTGTGTGGTGTAGAGGATAATTGTTTATGTAGAGATATTGCTTAGGACTTAAAAGTTGTAAGATGATGTCATGGGGTAGGACTAGATAAGTCTGACTTCTTCCTACTTCGTTCAAGCATGTACTAGGTATAAGTAAATTGATATTGGATTATTATTGTTGGATATGTGTGAAATTACATGTGTTGACATATCAACTGTTTTACATGCTTGAATGAATAACTCAAATCAAATCAAATCAAAATCAAATCAAGTTCTAAAACTACATTTCAGGGCCTTTAAAGGAGATTGATTGTTCTTTTTTTGTCTGAGAGAGACAAAAAAATTTATGCTTGATTGACAGAATTACCGATTTGAAATAAGTGCATCAGTAGCAGCTGTGCAGTGAAACACCAGCCGGTGCTTGTCCATCTTATAAAACTATGAGACTGAGAAAATGGAGGGAGGTTATGAAGGAGGGACAGAATGTGTTTCCATCCATTCTTCTAGCCATCCATTTTCTAAACCACTTATCCTGTTCAGGGTCATGGGGGCCCAAGGCTATCCCAGTGTGCATTTAGGGAGAGACAGAGTACACCATGTACCATGCACAACAAGGAGCTGAGAGCACCAGATGCACCGGTCATGGATTACAACTTTGTTTGCTAGGACCAAGTATCTATCTGCACGATTACTGAAAGTTTGAGTTCTCTAGTGTTTGAAAATAAAGTCCTTAAAAAGTAGCAGAAGAAATGACAAGAAATGAGAATGATTTAAGAAAATGCACCAGAGCAGGGATAAAGACAAAGATATGAGGGTGTTAGATTGTGTGTGCAAGACATAGAGTAGGACAAACAATAGAGAGAAGGAGCAGAAGATGGAGAGAAAATGCAAGCGAGAGATCACAGGCAAGAATTGGAGTAGACAAATGAGATGTGAGTGATGCAGGGTGATGAATAGGAGACATAATAATTTCTTTTGTGAGCACTGATTACAGTGTCGAATCACAGACAGTCCTTTGTTAATCGCCAACCGCGATGGCCTTGACTCGGCCTCTGCTCGCTGCTGTCATTTCACCATGTCAGAAACTGACAATTCTCTGACAATTATTTTCCACACACCTTATTTGCAGCATGATTGTTTAGCTCTGCTTGTGATGTGTCGCAAATTGTCTTCGGCCGATATTTTGTTTCACAAAGACAGTCCTGAAAATGATGTGCATCAAGATTTTGCTCTTCTTGTCACCTGATTGCTGAAATCACTGCAAATAGATTTCTGACAGCTGTGAGTATGGAAACATAGTGGAAGATTTAAGAGATGAAGCATCACTTGACTCAGCAACACTTCCTTTTAATTAATTGAATTCAGTACTGTCTCTTACTTTCTTTTGGCTCGTTTATCCCTTTTTCTCTTTGTTTCCTCTGGGGCCACAGTGTCATGCCTAACAGAGAGGTAAATCAATTTCCTGCTTTCTCAGTTTGCTTGTTTGACCAGGATGTGGACTGACAGTCGGTTGCTCCTCAGATACACAAATACACACATCAAATACACACTTTAGGAGTTAAAAGTAAAGGCAGCGTTTCAACTCATAATTCTGAGAAAAAAGTCTGAACTCAAACATATTTATTGATCCTCTTCTATAAAGAGGGAACAAAACCAACTCTTTGTAGTCTTTGTAGAACCGATCATCCCAAACAAGTAACCCTAAAAAAGTGACACGAGTGGGCTTGACAGGAACAATTAATCATGGTGCATCAACAACTTTAACAGTAGCCTACCATCTAGTTTAGTTTCAGATTTTTTTATTCTTTTAAGCATTTTGCACAAGTAGTTGTTACTTTTTTTTGCAAAAAAAATGTCCTTACCTCACTGTGAATTCAGATTTTCATCTTCTCTAGCATGTAATTTGGTTTTGCAGTGACCAGGGGTAAATTGCCACGATCTATCAACACAAAGTTTTACCATTTTATCTGATAGGCACAATGTAAAGCATCTGCAGTTTACTCATATGGAGATGAATTATTCCTCTGACAAAAAATTTGGTTTGAGCTCAGCTCTGGCCACATGAGACAAGGAGCTGTTACCTGCCTTTACAAAATTGATGCACTGAAATTGAATGTGTGTGTGTGTGTGTGTGTGTGTGTGTGTGTGTGTGCGCCAAGGAATGAAAACATAGCATGTGTGGGTGTGCGTGTGTGTGCATATAAATCACAGAGCTGAAATGAAGGGAAAATGCTGCTTTAATATAGATTTCTTCCCCCAAGGCCCTTATGACCTGGAACACGAGGCAGGTGAGTCAATAAGAAAAGTGATTTCAGCGCTGAGTCCAGACAGATATGGAGACAGACAGAAGGTGAAAAAAAAAAACAATTCAGAATTTGATAGAAAGCTCTAAAATGGCTACTGAATCAGAGGATGGACAAGAACATCAGTGACTAAGCTCTCCAGCGTCTGTCGAAGTGTTTATGTGGATGCCTGAGAATGACCAAACAGGGTCACAGAGCAGCCACATATGCACCATATCTCTCTCTCACAAACACCCTTCTACACACAGAGGTCAAACTTCACAAGACAGAAAAAATAGATTTTCTTTCATAACCCCTAGTTTTTCTATTCATCCTCTTTGTCCTTCTTCCTCTTCCCTGCTTCTTTTGTCTTTGGTTCATTGTTCCCAAGACAGAAGCTGTCTCCTTTCCTATTCCTCCATCCCCCACACCCCCTCTCTTCTTGCCTTTTTCTCTCCCACCTTGACCCTCTTCTGTTTTCTTAGATGTTGAGAATATGTGACATGGACAACAGTGCCAAGAAGGAATGAAGAACAGAGGAAAGGTCTGACTTTCTCTGCTCTTTTCTGTTTGTCCAATCTCTCCAAAGGATCTGTCTCCCCTGGCCTATTATCATGTCTTTACACTCTTCAAACACCCTGGATCCTTCCGTCCCTCCTCCAAACCACACAAAGTCTCTCTCCATCCTTTCACACCTTCTCTCTCTCTCTCATTTTGCTGCACTCTCTACTGCTTTGCCCTCCTTTCTTTCAGATGCTAAGGAGACATGCTGTAATTTTCCGCTAGCTTATGTCAAGTGTTTGTGTACAAAACAGTAACAGCAGCAATCACAAAGCGTAACTCACAATATCCTTTTACTTGGTTTCCAACAGCAACTCTGTCAGGCCTAGTTAGTTTTAACAAAGTCTCCGAAAGACCCAACATAGACTGATGAGACTTTGAAAAGATGTCCAAGACACATACACAAGATTTAAAAGATACCAATAATGTAGACTCCAAATAAATGTGATGCTATTCATTCACCCAGTAAGGCTATATTAATATCCTTCTTTAATTAACTGTCATGATATTACAGTTACAGTACCAATAATAAAGACAGGCTGCACTGCAAATGTCAGGGTGCACCTGAAATATCTAGAAAAAGTCATTTCCCAGTTCAACCTCAGATAGTTTAGATTTAAAACGGCAAAAAAGTTTAATTTCTCTTAGTGGAAGGATTCTCACCATTCTGAACAGAGCATTATGGATCCAATTTGTTTTACCTTGGTTCCCTCCTTTTCTTAAAGATGAGGTCACTTATGATGGTGTAATATGAATCCATATTTTTATACAGTAAACAAATATGGAGCAGTGTAGACCTTCTGTGAGCAGTGTTAACCAATAACCCAAGTGGTAGGCATGAAATTATCATTCTTCTCTTAACCTATTTACTGTGATGAATAGTGCATTACTCATGTAACTGCAGGATCAGTTTGTAGCTTTGCAGAATCAATCTCTGTATATCTTTATCATCAGAGAAAGCCAGTGAGGGCGGCAAAAATGAAGAAACTGACAGAACAGGAGCAGGCACATCCACTGATCCTCTCACCTCCTATCTATCTCACCTCCTACATCCCCCATGGATATGGATGTGTGTGTGTGTGTGTATATATGCATAAGTGTAGGTGTGTGTGCATGCTGTTTACTCGTTCTCCACAGCCTTCCGCTCAGGGAACCCTCTACCTCTAAATAGGTGAGGGTCTGTTTTATGAGCCCTTAGCAGCCAGCGCTCAGGCCAGATGGTGCACTTATAAGCTACCATGTGTGTCTCCATGTGTGAGTGTGTGTGTGTAGCATCAGGGATAAGGCATGAAGTAAATATTTGTCAAAAGCAAAGAGGCAGCCGGTTGTCTAGGGTATTTCAGAGTAACAAGACTGTCACTTAACAAGCAAGTGACACCAGTGGCTATACATATTTCAGAGAAAAGAGAAAAAACCTGATATGTTTTCTATAATTTGGAGACATGGCCATTGTTCAACAGAAAAGATATAAGTAAATCAGTTAGCCTTCAGGCTAATATTCATCTGCTGTCAGATTTTACAAAGCCAAAAAGAAAAAGAAAAATTAAAGAGACAAAATTACATAAAAAATATGTATACCAACCCACATACAGGACAAAAATGAGAGAGTACTGCCTACACGATGGTGCCAGATTAAAGGGACAGTCACACCCTTTGAGAAATTGGCTTGTTTGGTGCCTTACACAAAGAAAAGATAAAAGACATTTTTCTGCACACAAATGTAAGAATTAAAGGACCAACTCTTAAATGTGTTGTAGCAGCTGTGTTTTTTTTTAAGTTCCTATAGTTAATATATTTATTTGAATAATGGATTAAATGACTATAGTGGGGAAACCACAGATGATATCACCTCACTCTGCAGGTGCAGTTCTACAGAGCCTTATAGATTCGTTCACCTTTCACTTTTCTGTTTTGGTTTTATGACCCACAACTTTATCGCTTTGGTTCACTAACACTGCTCTCGTAGTGTCATTTTCAGAGGTGCTGTAGCAGGTCTGATGCTCTAAAATCCTAGCATACACTACCTGTCAATACCAAATGGCAGACAGACACAGCTACTTTAGCCGGTAAAGAGCAGATATTATACTCAGGAGATCAAAACAGATGCTAAAATAAAGGTTAATGTTCTGGATGTGTAATAGAAAACTGTTTATGTTAAGTTTAGTATAATCACTTGATACTGTGGGTTAGTAGTAATAGGTTGTTGTGCTCAGAGATGTTGCTACTGGCAAATGCATAAACAATAAGTTATATGTGAGAAAACCAGTTTTAGGAACATTTAGCAGTGGAGCTATAACTGACCTACAATATCTGTCAACAATGTTTCAGAAATCCTGTCTTGTCATTTGATGTGTACAGCTTTTGTCCTCTTGTGAAGGAGCCTGCTGCTTCCCCCTGCTTCCAGTCTTTATGCTCAGACAAGCTAAACACAACCTGCTCATACCTTGTCATGTTTGGTTAAGACAGCAGTCAAACATGATGGACTGCTCATTAAAGTGAATGAAATGTAAATGACATGGGTAATACAGTAGCAAAATAGCATGAGTTATTACTGCACATGTATCCACTCTAGCTTGCCCTACAAACCCCTGCTTGAATGATTTTTAATAGATAACTAAAGTAAAAACTTCTCAACTGGTAATCATGCCCATTCATCAGATTCATCAGATCCTTTAATCTTTATCAGTGCCTCAGTGCAGCCTCCACCCCTCAACAATTAAATCAGGTTTATCCTTGTTCTGAGCAGAAGCTCCTGTCACCTAGCCTACAGTAGCTGTTGTCCTTTAATGAAGCCATCTCTCCTCACCACATCGGTAAACCTCTAGGCAACCTTTTTGATAAAAGCATGCAAGTGCATGATTGAAATGAAATGTCCCTACAGACAGAAAGTGTGAAGGTCTGGATCAATAGACAGAGCTCAAAGGTGTCATACCAGTCATGTCATCCTTTCTTCTGTGTATCTTAACACCACACGATTCTTTATATACAAGCACACATAATAATGGTGGGAAACACACTGTGGTAACTATGGGCAAGCACTAGCATCACAAGTCAGATTATCTTTCCACTGGTCATGTTTTGATGCGCTAGCAATGCAGTCTGGCTGCAAGGCAAGACAACCAGGGCCTATCACCATGGTAATGAACCATATTGGACCATCCCTTAGGTGATCATCAGCTCTTGCTGCCATGGCAACAGCCTGTACATACCCTATGGCTGAAAAACTGTGCATTTGTCATGCAGTGGCAACCTATACACACAAGCCTTCTAGGTTTAAGGTACTCAGTGTCAGGTGGCATTTCAATGGAAGATACAGTCCGTGCAGACCTGTGGTTGTTTCTTCCACCTTGTTTATGTCTAAGAGGAATGATTTATGTGGTGATTGTCAAGGAGCAAGCAGAATTCCAGTAAAACAAGACATAAAGTTTGCTGTTAATGGGCAATGAAATATCATCTCAGTGGATCAAACTTCATCCTTTCTTTTGGTTTAAGCAGTAGGCAACTTATAGTAATAATAAATGTATTGGTTTCACAGCAAATGCCAGTCATATAGCACTGTTCCCACTATCAGCCTCAACAGGTATACATGTTAACAGGTGGGTCAGAACTGACACCATTTTAGCAAGCATGAAAAATGAGAAATAGCGCCCTCCAGTGATTGTTAGTCTTCATTTCAGCTGCCTTCAATGCAGTGCACGGATTTGTTTTTGCCTGTGAGAGGCACTCTGTGTCAAACACATGCTCTCAGCCCCCTCTTGTGGATACAGCAGAAATAGGTGAAAATGTTAGCAAATTGTACTTTCCCACTACTACCATTTTTGTGCAAGATAACAGGAAGTAAGTATATGACCAAAACTAAGGTTCTGGTCCCAATTAAACCAGGAAGAGATTATTTGAGAGTATTTATATTAATAAAGATATAGTTGCTGGGTTGTTATCAGCTGTAGTCTCAACCATCTTTACCACTCACAAACAGATGACAAAGAAATATTAAATGTCACAGTTTTAAAAAGCATAAATTAAATTATAATCTCTATCTCAACTTTGTAGGGGTTGTAGGTGTGAGAGGAGAGGAAGTACAACATCCTCTTCTTAGCTCTTGAGAAAGGGCGGAGTTCTATCATTTCCCACATTATACTGCTACAAGTTTCTCCACAGCCTTGTGGTTTTGGTTTCTCTACCTTTTTCTCACACACACACACTCATATTATTACTTATAAATAGAGGGAACACAAATTCACACACAAGGCTTATAGTAGTGTTCAAAACAATGAAGTGAACCTGCGCTACAAAGGGGGAGTCAAACCCATCGTCTGTTTGTGGCTACACTGAACTGAGCTGGTTCGCAAATTAGATAGAATTTCAGTTCAAAAATTTCAATTCTCCATCAGTGCTGCTCTTTGTTCTCTCTAGTAGTGTCTGCAGACTTATATCAGATTAGGTAACAGACTGTAAATGTGTACACTATATAAACAACTGCTTCCAATAAGCAAAACACAATAAAGCTGACAGCTCATTATGGCTGCACATGGCCTCCGTGTGACTAATCATTGCTTCTCTTTGTGCTACACAGCAAAGCCTTGTGCTTTAATAAGCCATCGCCTTAAGCAAATATGATACCAGAAGACACTTGGTCTTGTGTTTGCTTGGTGGTCACAACTAACCATTAGTTCCTGTAATATAGAAGGTGCAACAGGAGATAGAGTAAATGCCAGGCTCCAGAAATAGCCACAGCCCATTTGCTCTTTTCCATGATGCTGGTCAAAGATAACATTTACACTTGGCCCCAAAAACTAGGCTAGGCAACAGCAAGAGGAGAGGACCTTTATTGCACCTCCATTTATCCTTCTCTGCTACTATTTTTTTTTAAAGGCCACTTTCATAATTTCCCTAAACCTATTTTGCCCAGGACCCTTGACTTGTTCCATCAGCCTAATTCCTGTCCCTCATGCTGCCATGCTGCCTTTTAATCCACAAAATTCAACTCAGGTGGGTGATAACAGATTTAACCCTTCCTCTTAAATGCACAAAAGAAAACAAAGTCAAATGTCTGAGTGTGGAGGCCTAAAAAGGATATTACGACTCAAAGTATAACAGTAAATTAATTAATCAAATGTTGCAATACACTTCAAAGTAACACCTCCAAGCAAGGTGTGAGCTTGTTGCAGGTTTGCGCTTCTAGCAGTGTGTCTGAGAGGCGTTACCAGCTGCTCTGTTTGAACTGAGCAGAGAATAGCAGAGGTGAGAAGAAGAAAAGAAGACAAGAGAGGAAGGGTTGGGGAGGGTGGAAATAATGTAGGACAAGCATCAACGTCTAATTAGCAGCAGCTGGCTGCAGACTCCCTGTCGCACACATACGCACACATGTACTGTATGATCATAACAGTGGCGAGGAAGAGGCAAACAATCGACCAAACTGAAAATTCATCCAGTAAAACAATTTGACAGAAAATAATAAAGTTATTTGTTATGATTACATTTAAAGCCTCCTTAAAGTATGTAAATAACACAATATATAAAGACCTTAATACAGTGAAATCAAACAGCTCTTACACGAAACCCTGGGAACTAGAAAGGGACATAGAAGTGCAATAGTTTTCCTTAAAGAAACAGATTACTAAAAAGTCCATAGCCTGTGTGAGATGCTGTGATAAAAAGTGCAGACTGAAGAGCCATCAAATATCCTGAAGTAATACACACCAACACTGTTTTATTACCTTCTATCCACTGTGTCCTACACTGCTATCACTGCTATACTCCATCCTTTTCAATTTGGCCTTATAGCAGTCCACTTTTCTTTACTGTACTTTGCTCACAGTGGTCACTAATCCATTCTCCTCTCTTGCAGCGGGATATGATTTCCATTTAGTTGTAATATAGTTCATACACTGAGAAATTTGCATGCAGGTTTGTTGCTTATTTGCTTACCCGTTGCCTACTGCATAACAATGGTACTTTATACAAATGTCTTAACAGCGCCTCACTGGGAAAAACAAAACACAAAACAGCACAATAGCTCAAAAATCTATCAGTCACCTCTTTGTATTATTCTCCCCTTTAGATGATCAATAAAGCAAATTACAGTACACATTGCAACCTAAAATTTAACATGCATCACAATCAAATTGCAATTTTTAAACTTTAATAACTTTAATATAATTGAAACATATGCAGTTCATTAATTTGAGAACTGTTTCTTCGAGTTCATAAATAAATATTGTTCAGATACAAAACTCTGTGAGCATGCGTCTTACACTGATCCATTACACAGTAACATATGATGCCAGGAATATGAAAGTAAACAAGCTGCCAATAAACTGCATGCTTGATTTAACAATTTAGGAAATTATTTAAAAAATATATAAAAGACATACTGGAATAATGTTATTGTATGTATGCAGGCAGTATGGAAATACACACAAGACAAGCAACAGTTACTCACCACAGTTTTCGGGGCATCGTCACACTGTATCTAAACTGATCAGGTGCAACCTTTCTTCCCCTCTCCCTGTTTGTTTCATCCTCTTTATTGTCCCCATTTGTCCACTTGTAATATTCATTCACCCTCACCACCACTTCAAGACAAAACAGATGCATGTGTTTGCTCACACACACACACACACACTGGACACACAGGTTTGGTTATGCAGTTATTCATGAGATGTTGTCTGTACGATGAAGGCGGAGAGCTCTCTTTGTAATAACCGTGACCAGAGGAGAGGCAGAGGGATTAAAGACAGAGAGAGAGGAGAGAAGGGAAAAGGAGAGAAATTTGGAGTGAGGGAGGAATAAAAATCTGTGAATTGAGGGCAGGCATGGCAAAAAAGGGAGGGAAGGGAACTAAACCCTCATCAGTGCTGCCCTGCAAATGCAAACTTAGAAGTGAGCCATATACAGCTGACGTTTTTGTTATCTTGGCCGTTCACTTCTGTTTTCTACCTCTCCTTTTTTACTGTGGCTTTATTCTCTATATAATCCTCCTTGTTGAGTTTTATCGCAGGAGTTGATAAACTGAACATATAGCACATGACAAAATGCAGTATTTATACAGTAAACATGGAGCTAACATTATTCAAATTATATGATAAATGCAGTGGGGATGTTTGTCTTTTATCAATCATTTTTATTCTATTTTCAGGAGAAAGGCTCCAACAGGATGCACATTACCCTTTTAGCATGTCATGCATCCTTGCATACAATGGCACAACAAGGATGATAAACGTACTCCTCCATCCACAGGACCATCGTTATAAGTTTGAGGTTGCCATAAATTTAAACTTTCTACCCCGTCGATTGTCATCTTTGCTCCTCTCTTTGTTAAATCCGTAGTTTATGTCTCTGCACAGTTTTCTTACATTTAACACCTTGATCAAACACACGCCCGCACACACAGGTCAATGCTATTCAGTGTTCGGGCAGAGCAGCAGCTCAAGCAGGAGTCACGACTCGCTTATTCATATTCAGAGCTACGCCAGTGCAGACAGTCTAATGACACCTGGTCAGGCTCCAAGTGAGGCACTCAGGCTGTGTTTGTGTGTCGATTCACGTGTGAGAACAGATCACATGAGGATAAAGCTTAAGTCTGACACTCAATTGACTTTCAATAACAAACTTCACCGGCCAAGCTAGTCTTGCGGTCTGATGAGATGCAAAACTTTTACAAAAAAACAAACTCATTATTTACACAGAGCTGCATCCAGCTTGATGCTTCATTAACTCTGGATCTCTGGCATAGAATAGCTGCTACCAGGTCTCTACGCTGCAAACATCTCCTTTTTTATCATGTCATTTGGCCTGTAATTTGAGTCCATTAAGTCTTTTTTAAAGCAAATGAAAAAAGGGCTGCCAGCATAGTAAGGCTTATTACTAGTTTCAGATGAAATGACCTTGTTTCACTCAGGTGCTGTAGCATGCCTTATTCATTCTTGTGTCAACATACAGACTAATTTCTAGATAATTCTACAACCCAAAATCAGAAAAACATTCCAACTTTTTTTGGAATGTGTTGCAGGCATCAGAATTGAAGTGAGCAAAGAATAAAGTTGATGAGGTCAAATAATGTGCTGCTGTATTGTTTTCAAGGTAATACAGGACAAACTATTTTCAATTTTAATTTTGTTTTTACATACCATCCCAACTTTTATAAATTTTGGGTTGTAGAAACAAACGGACCTGACTAGAAACAGGTGGAAATCATTTTAATGCATTGGCAATTTATTTAAACTACCTTTTCATAGTTGATTATATGGAGAGTTTGTGTTTACAGTGGTGCACAGTTAGATCTTTTGACAACTGGCTGACATCCAGAGTGATGGACACATCAGAAAGCAAGGTGAAACAAATCTCTTACAGCCAGCTGGAGAGTACAGAATTTCAACATTTGGCACCGTAATGACATTTGTGGACTGCCAAAGTGATAGGCAACAGGTGAGACGAGCAGACAGAAAAAGGGGAAACTCAAAAGGTTTAAAGAAGTTTAGAAAGTCAGTGAGAGTGTGGCTGTGTTAGATTAACGGGGCAGAGTTTACTGTGGCTTTAGTTATGTGCATGTG
This sequence comes from Monopterus albus, assembly GCF_001952655.1. Taxonomy (NCBI): domain Eukaryota; kingdom Metazoa; phylum Chordata; class Actinopteri; order Synbranchiformes; family Synbranchidae; genus Monopterus; species Monopterus albus. The sequence continues at coordinate 33,377 of NW_018127888.1, read as the reverse complement.
TGTATGCTTGGAAAGAAGGGATTGGGATTTAGGTATAAATGGAGTAAATATAAATGGAGACACACATACACCGAGAAGCTCTTCGCATCTCGTCATTACGCAACCTCCATTAGCAGGGCCTGCCTGTGTTTTGTTCCAACAAAGAGAAGCTCCTCGTGCATAATATCCTCAACGAAGATCACATGAAGCACGTGCGCAGCTGAGAAAATATAATATTCACCTTCACTCCCTGCAGCTATGTACGCCTCAAATTATCATTTCTCAATATGATTTTTGCATCAAATCGTTTTTTCTAACCATATCTGTCAACATTTCTACTATTATTTATCCTTTTACAGCTGCTGTATAAATCATAAAGGAAACTCCTAATTATGTGTTGAACATCATCAGTTTTTGTTTCCAAAACACATTCCAATAACTCAAACATCAATAAAGTAAGTGTTGGAGCAACACAAGGCAACTTAGTGATATCAGATACTGTCTCATCGGTCACAGTCGTCCTCTGTACTCCACAGTATTAGAATCACATCTTGTTTCCTTGTACCTACTTGTATGAGCCAGAACATGCTGTACTGGCTCACTGCACAGAAAATTACACCATAAATTAGGAAGTCGCTGTACGGTGTGAGCCACAGTCAAATGTGTTACAAATGTTCAAACATGCTGGAGGCTGGAGTGAGAAGTGGTTCACTCCTGAATTGTGTCTGCAGATCATCCTATCCGACCGCATAGGCCCCCAACAGGCTTCACCGACTGCATGGTTAAAGTAGCCTATGTGTCGCCTGAGAGGTGAAACCCAAGGCAAAAAAATATCTAACGCTCCATGTATCTGATCCATGTATCTGTGAGTACATGGCCTTTTGATAAATGAGGAGGTCATGTGGAAATTACACCCTTGCTGCTTCATATTCATGAAGTGAGCCACACTCGCAGCTGGGAGCCACAATACAGTCTCTAACTAAAAACAAGAACATGATTCTTACTATGTCCCTCACACAGTGGGGCATATCAGCAGATACGAAGTAAACAAGGAAGTGATGAAGCAGTAGTCAAGGTGGCATCAAAACTGAAGAACAAACAAATAAATGTAGGTCATTTTCTAATGGCCCCCCACTTTGAAAATGACCTGGTTTGAGTCAGATGTGTGTGAGGGCGTGTGTATTGATTTCTAAGTCTCTGTAACTGTGTCCTGCTGACGTAAAATGTCCAGAGCTACAGTGAATCAATTGTTGAGGTTCAGGAATAGATCAATGTGATGGAAAATAAGTGGAAATAGGTTCTCGTTGGCTGCGATGGATTGGCGACCTGTCCAGGGTGTACCCCGCCTTAGCCCGATTGCCAGCCAGGATTGGCAGGCAATCGGGCTCTTACACGTCAGCGCTTCCCAGGAATTTCTCTACAAGCATGCGTACATAAATTATGGTCTTTCTTGAGTGAATATTAACTTTTACTTGATTTTGAGATCAACTGGGCAAATTCAGATGCAGGGAGATGCCCCAAACCAGGATATAGAGGAACTTACCGAGCTTTCAGTGCAGACAAAGTGGATTTGTCAATCCTGGAGTGGAATGAGAAAAGACAGAGAGAGCAATATTATTGATTATGCCTCTTGGACAAAAGAACCATTTAAATTCTTTGCGCTAAGTGCTTTTGCTGCAAATCACAAAATGGTGAAGACAGGGATTTATGACTTAATCTCTGCATGGTATAATGGGTCTCCTGGGTGTTGTGTTGTTTAAAAGAAGTGTCATTAAATGTTGCTACTGCTGCTCTTGTCATATTGGTGTTCACTTTAAATTGGGAATAATGTAATGAATAAAGTAACATAAAACATGAATTACAAACAAAACTGTCTACAAAACTATATACACACATGTATAAATGCTAGAATTTTAGAATTTCGTTCTTGGTGCAACCAGCTAACTGGGTCACAAAGGTCAAACATAAATGTGCTAATTTCTATAAATCTGTTGTAACTGATACGGAGCAGGTACAGCCTGGAGCACAGTTAGAGCAGATCAGTGTAAAGTCAGCAGTGAGCAGAGCAGGCTTTATCACAGCTGACAGGTCTACAAGCTGCTCAGGCCAGTTATCAGAGGTCTGTGTTTATAAGGGTGTTATTCATGCTTCACTACATACTGTTCATACTAAAAACATGGAAAATATAATATTTACAGCTTTTCGGTCCAGTTGCTGTTTAATGCTGATAGTAGTGGAAAATCTGTGCAGAATTAGAGTTCTTCTTTGAGGGAAACTGCACATATAAATATGTTGAGGGTTTGTACGTCATTTGCAACTATGTGTTTAGACACAAGTGACAAATTAAAGGAAAAAGTTGAATAAATGAGTGGTCTCCTCCAGGATAACAGTAACCCCAACCACAGGGCACGAGGGGAATGGTTTGACAAGGTTGCTATGGCCTTCACGGTCACCACATCTTAACCCAGATGAACAGCTATGGGAGATTCTGGAACAATGTGTTACACAGAATCTCCACCACCATCATCAAAACATTGCATGAGGGAATATCTTTTGGAAGAACGGTGTTCATCCCTCTAGTAGAGTTCATAGACCTCAAGGTGAACTGAAGCTGTTCTGGCTGCCGCGTGGTGGCCCAGCAGAAGACACTTTAGGTTGTTTTTTCTTTAATTTGTCACCCGTCTGTATGTGTGCATGTATATTCAGGGGCTGTTTTATGGTGTTTTAAAATGCTTCTCCTTAATCAAATTAATTTAGAGACCAAACCATGCTGAACTTACTTCATGCAAATATAGTACATAGACTAAGAATAGACACACACAGTGTGCAAACACACAGTGTTTACTGCATCCGCACACTGGGCTTGGTGTTTTAAATATAATTTGAAAGTTTTCTAGGGTTTATCAAAAACAGTGCTTCATTATAGCAGCATTAACAAAAGAACACTGAGCAGAGGAAGTGATGTTCTGTACTGTGACAGATTTCAAACCACACATTCAAATGTCAGGATAATGAGTCTATATGTGATACAGCCGGTTTGGGCAACAGTTTGTGTGATACATTTTAAACCTGTACCAGAACTACAGTAAAGCGATTACAGTAAGCACCATACTGCCTCAGTCGTATCTGATGCTACAACATGACAAATACTGTATCGCCCTCTTACATATTATAATAGAGCTGTAGGCTGTTCTCCCACCGGATTTATCTCAAAGCAGCTGAGAAGCCACCCACCTTATGCCTGAATCATCAGATAGATCATACTATCATAAATCCATATTTATTCATCCTATTGTACCTCTTAGAGATGATGTGAATACTAGTACTGACTAGGTATGTTCGTCACATCTTGTCCCCTGATGGGTCAAACATTAACAACAGATTTTAGCAGTGCATTCGGTGCAGATGTACCACAGCAATAATCTTTCTTTTATATGAAAATACTTTTTTCCCAAATACAAATGGTATCAGAAAGATCCCGCTGTGAGTGATTTTATTGATTGGTGCAAATCATTCTTTTTAAACATTAATGTGGCAAAAACAAAAGAGATGTCAACTGATTTTAGCAAAAAAAAAATCCCACTGCCCTCTCAACTGGTGTTATGGAACTGGTGCAGCAGTACAAATATCTCAGTGCTGTGATCGACAACAAACTGTGCTTTGAGCCCCAGGTTGATGCTGTGTGTAAAAAAAAACACATCGGTGTGTGCATTTTTATGGTAAACGTCACAGTTTTAATGCCGACACCACTTTTGACTGAAAAATAGTTTATATTGTGAAGGTGTGCAGTGAAATTACTGGCACATCCTTATCTGACTTTTATGACCTGTATAAGGTCAGGTCTCTGAAGGAAGCCCTATCAATCTTGGCTGATCGGAGCCATCCCTTCGGAGTGAATTTATGTTGCTACCATCAGGGCGCAGATACAAACTGCCGCGATGCAGAACAAACAGGTTCAGAAGATCATTTGTTCCCGTTGCTATCAGTCTTCTTAATGACACCTGAAATAATTGTCTGGGTCTGGTATTGTTATGTGTTTGACTATTTATACTGCTGACTGTGAATCAAATTGTCCACCGGGATAATAAAGATACCCTGAACCATGATTTTCAAAACTGTTTGATATAAATAATGACACCACAGTGTTAAGATACAAGCTTATCTGTTAGTGGATGACAGCATGCTATGGTTGAGATCTACCTGTACAATATGTTCTTCTCATTGAAGGTCACTGAGCACAATATTAAGAAGACAGATACATATTGTCCCTCCCAACTGTGTATGCGTGTCTGATTTAAGTGTGGCATAAAAATGTAAACTGTTCCAGCCTATTCTAAACAGTCCTAAATTCACTTTCAGTCAAATTTGTATCAGACTACCTGCAGAACTTACAGTATACACAAGAGGGAAAACCCTGCCAATTACATGTTTGTATTGCCCTTCCACAAAGTTAGGGGATGTAGAAGAGACACATTTGAATCACAGATATTCAGAATTTTAAGTTCCAAAACACTTGATGCTACATTCACCATAATGCAACTCAGGGTACATTTTTCTAATGCTGGAAATCTCCAAAAGCACAGAAGACATTACTGAACTGTTTCACAGGTTATGTAAACTAACTGTGGAGTGTCCCTTAAAAAAAAACTTACTGATTTTATGAAAAATATATTTGATTGCTTTTCTTTGTTAATGCACAATAGTCACTAATTTCCCTGTGAACATGTACTGTGCTGCACCTCAGCTCTGTCTGTTTCAGGCTATTTCAGCTCTGTCTGGCAGGACACAGCCACGGGCAAGCTGGGAAGGTTAAGTGCTCTGAAACAGGGCTTCAGGGTCAGAAGGACTTCCAGCAGGTGAGCGAGCACAAAAACACTCCACCTGACTGTGTCAGTGCATTCAACACTAAATGGGCTCCCTGGCAGCTTTTTCAGTGTTGTATCGTGGGAGTTCTTCTCTACCAATAGCGCAAGGGAACATAACCAGAGCTGTGTATAGAGTCCCATAAGAGGAACAGTTGCAACAGCAGCAGGCAGCAGGCAGACACAAAGCAGCCTGTTGATTGTAAATCCTGCCTGAACGGAGACAGCACAGAGTGAAACTACTGTATACACACTCACACACACACAAACACACTCAAGGCTGTCAAACAGAGGACAAACTGTTAGAGGTGTTACTAAAAGGAGTAGGCTTAGGCCTCCACCCATCCTTCCTTTTTAGAAAAACATTTACATTTCTGCACTTCCCACACCCATAAAATCAGCAAACACACATTTCAGCAGCACAACGTGCATCATTCACACTCACTGCACAACCATAATCACATGTATAATGTGCATACAAAAAACAACAGTCACATACACAAATGAGCATCCAGTCTGAAGGCAACATACCATCCAAATCCACCAAATGACACGCTTCGCCTCCTCCTCAGCATTTTGCCAGACTCAACTTCTCAGCAGTTTCTCTCGCTCTCAGGCTCTGTCCTCCGGGAAATGTATGTTCTGCTCTCAGTCCCTCTTTCTCTCTATGCTATGTACTGGTGCATTTGTCTGTCTTTCTCTGACCTACCTCCCTGTCCTCCTCTAGCTCTCTCTCTCTCTCTCTCTTTTTTTTCCTCCTGTGTCTCATTTACTTTTCCTTTACCACCTGCCTCTCCAGAGCTGCCGTCTTCCACTTAGCCACTTGACCGGTGATTTACTTTCCTGAAGCACAGTATGATCTTTGGTTGTCACAGGCTATTAAACACACACACAATCTGACACACCAACAAATACAGGTACACTGAATTATACATATGTCTGCAGGGAGGAGGAGCAAGGTGGGGAGGGACCGCAATCTCCAATCTGACTCTGTGTTTGTTTCCCCACACACACTCACTGAACCATCTTTATCATCACAACAAGCTTCAACATCTGTGGTCTGCCCGCATGCCCACCACAAGGAAATGTAGTCACTTCCGGCACAGCGTGTCCCTCAGAGTATCTTATAATTTCTACTCACAGTGGCCACTTGCTGTTTATGTTCACAGAGCAGCAGACAAAAACACCCTGAACTGTGCAAAGATAAAGCAAGGGCTACTCATTCCTGAGTCATGAAATTACATGAAAGATCTACCAGATGCTCAACAGTGACACTGAATTACTTTTGTAAATGAGAGTACAAAATGATACTTAAAAGAATAGGGAAGCCCTGAATGACTGTGCAGTCAGACTGCAGCATGTGCAGTAAATAGAAACCTCCCATGCTGAGACCAAAGGGAGTGTCCTTCCTAACACGGTTCCTCCTCAGTCTAAAGCTGACTGGTCTCAGAATTGATGTTCACACAGCTGATGTACTGAAAGAACTCAAAAGTCAATTTCACTTCCAGATTTTACAAGTGGTTTTTGAACTATACCTGGTCCTATGTGGTCTGGGTGGAAATAGAATTTTTGTTTTATTATGTTTGTTTGTTTGTTTGTTATTTTTGCTTTTAAACAACCAGATATCTCCCTGAAGAGTCAGTGGAGACATAACAGAGCTATAGAGATTTAAGTGGCCAGAAACTGACTCCAGATGATTTTAACGTTACTCCATGTCTGCTTGATGTGTAGACCGAACTGTTTGCTAACATACAGTATTAGTCATATAAACTTAAGACCTGGTAATATGTCAGTTCAGTTTAGCCCAGTTATAAGCATGGTCTGTCTTTGGCTGATTTTCCATCACAACAAGCAAAGCATTGCACTGCACAGAGTCAAAATGTCAGGCCTCACCACAATAAATGCATTGTACATTAATTCACTTCACTTCATTGCATCTTTCAAATAACAAACATCTCTCTCCAACAGCTCAGGACAACAGCAAAAACTACCAATAGACCACACCAAGTGTTGTAAGCTGTATATACAGTCTAGAACACATCAACACCAGAAAAAAGCACTGAAATTAAACACTGACTTACCAAGGGTGACAGGGCCCACATCTCCCATTGGTGCTGCATTGTGCCGGATCTGTGGTCTTATACAGTCACCAAGGCGTCCTCAGTGTCGACTTTGGTGGTCTTTTCCTTTCACTGGTACTGTGTCTCAAACAGCAGGTGTCCTGCTGTGGGTGTTGTTTCAGTTGTTTCTGATTCAAAGTCCAGCTTCCAGCCCTGGTAGCATCAGTATTTGGTCTTCTTCACAGTTGTTTGCTGTCTTCTTGGCTAATGGTGCTCACTGCAGGCGCCATGCTAACATTAGCATTAGCGGCCACAGAGCTGTGGACTAACATCATCTGAGTTGTAGGACTTGAATGTGCTGCTTTGTTGTTTTGAGCCTTTTTGATAAATCAGTTTATTTGGCAATTTTTAAAGTTACTCTTGGTCTTGTTTCTGTTTGTCCAGCCCATTTGAGCTGGCAACAATCAATCAGCACACATGAATAATGACATTATCCCCCCATGAAATTATTGTGAAATTTCCATGACCTTTGTAGTTGTGTTTATATCTTGTTATGCTGCCCTCAAGTGGCCACAAAATATAAAATTGGTTTTAGAGATTTTTTTGGAAAAATATATTTTCCAGTTTTCAGTTCTTTTGTATTCATTTTCTTAAGTGACCATGGTGAAAGAAATAAGGCACTCTAGAAAACTGTACAAATGTATTATAGCTTCATTTCATTGTGTCATATTGATTATTTTTGTACAATATATTGAGTCCTTGTTGCTCATCAGAAAACCAAGGCTGGAAAAATACTCATAATTGCTGATCATACAACCTTATGTGTGAAATCATTTTATTGTGGCCCCAATAATCACATGACCCCTGAAAGGTCACTGAAAGGGTAATAACACACTTTAGTGTCAACATACCAGATACTACACACAGCATTACAGACTGTTTTCTCATAATCCTAATATACTGTAGCATCAACTTGCTAAGAGATAAAGTAACTGTGTACTGCATGTGCACAGACAGCAGCTCTTTGCATTTTACTTTATTTACCATTAGAGTCTCCTTGATTTCTGTTGAGTGAATTCATAATGAACATACACTCATTTACCTGCTGATGCCCCTATGTATACACACCATAGGCCATTTCAGTAATACTGTAGCAGGCTCAGTTTTTCAGTCAACGTTGTATAGCTATATGACTTGAGAAGATTTGTTGCTTTCAGAGTCTGGAAAGAGTCATACTGTTGTCACGTGTCTCCTCACTGTTTTGAGTACAACACATCGAGACCATCTTTAAATGTAAAACTCACAGCACCACCCAGTGGTGGGCCATTAGGGCCAGCAAGGCCTTTTCTGCTGGCCTAAACACTATCAGAAGCACTGACCTACATTTACAACCTAAATTCTAATATTTGTTCCACGACATTGTATTAATTTATTCCCAACAGTCTATTCACTTCATTTCGTAGCATTTCTCTTGACTGCACCGCTTCCAGTACGTGTATGTGGATGTTAGATTTTTTTGTCCAATCAGATTTCAGCCTCTATGTGTTGCCATGTCAATCTAATCTGCCCAGGGTCTTCAGAATCAGTAGTGCTGGCCGATGTAACTTAAACTATGCTTGCAATGGGGCTGTTTCATTAACCAATCAGATTTCAAATTCGCCTCACAAGGCCAGCTAGCTGGCCTACAATAACGCCAGCATTTTTCCGTCCTCTGATTGGTTGGTCAGAGCAAAACTAGAAAAGGACTTACTAATGGAACTGAAACGCAAAGATCACCTCTATGACAGTCACTGAAGTCTTCCTGCGCAAAGAAAGGAGGATGGATTTTGTCTATAAAAAATTGCATCTCTGGTGGGTATGATGCATTTTATTTAAATTTTTTATGTTTTTGTCATGTTATTCGATAAATACTGAGTCTGAACTGCTCCAGATTATGTAGGTGGCACAGTTGCAGTTGTAGTGTAGAGGTTTGGAGTTGTCTTAACTGGGTTTCTTGCTTTAGTAAAAATGGTATTCACCCTCAATATGCGAAATGCCTTTCTCTCTGTAATGCCAGGCTTTGTTATATTGTGTTTTTGTATAGTATTGATGGTTTCTATAATTGCAACGTGATAGTGGTGAATTAAGTCGGGTAAGTCCCCACTGAAGGCCCAGGTACCAAATGCACGGCCCGCCACTGGCACCACCACATATTCTGTTACCACTAGGACAATGACTGTAGTTTGTCATGCCTGCATGGTGCATTTTGTGTGTAACTCAATTATGTAATTTACGCATAGTGCTCCTATACCAGGGTGCAATTTCTGTAATGGGCCACAGTATCATTTGTAATTTCAAAAATGTTCTTGGGAATCAGTGTCACCACAGAAAAAGACATTTTTCCTAACACTCCTCTGTTTATCTTTTACTGTTTAACATCTTTAACTCTGGAGAGAGCAGTGGGGAGAGGGTGATGGACAAGAGGGGTGTGTATCTTTGCAGTTATGCAGGTGTGTGTAGGTGGGAGAAAGAGGTGAGAAAGACACAGAGAGAAAACATCAATTTAATATTTGCTTTTACAGCGTTTCAAGTGCTGCTTCACTTTGCTTTATTTCAGGGACAAGGCAAATTGTTCATTACTGTAAATATGCCAACGTTAGTCAAAAAGCTCATTTTCAACTGCTGTCCTTTGACCAGATATTAAAATAGCCATTAAGATAACATATATACAACATGAGTTAGCTGAATTAACCATGAAACTTAAAACTGTAGGCAAATAGTGTGAATTGAAAATATTCATAGCAAGTAACACAACAAAATGTTAGGTGCATAATCAACACGTATAGTTAGGCCAAGACAACATTAGATGATAAAAATGGAAAGAAATTCATAGCAGATATTCAACATAATAAAGTCTTAAAGACACAATCAATAGATATAGTTAGAAGCTGATACTCTGCCCTGATTCATGTCTACTGTAAACACAGCACAACCGCATAACAACTTCCACTACCTGACAGGCAGCCATGACACATTTACAGCCAGCACAGATTGTGAACATTGGCAGAGAAATAACAAGTGTGCCCTGAGAAGGTTGCATTGCAGGAAAAAAAACACTTAACCACATCATGAAAACACATCTGAAATTGAATAAAACACACTGTCAAGTGTAGCTATATCACTGTAGTATCTAAAGCGAGTGACACACAGCAAAGTGACATCACTGCAGCTGTAGCAGGCACCAAACTGGAGTGACTGGCAGCCAGATTATTGGGGGAAATGGCCAAGTTAGTGGAGACTACAACACATTCAGCTGGTGGGCATTAAAATAATGTAATTTATTGGTCACAGATTGGTTCAACATCTGCGGCAGACCAACCGAGTGGCTTGTGTATGAACTTGCCTGAATGTAACTGGTTGATTATTATAACTAAAAGTAGCAACACAGTGACTTCCTTATCTTAGCCAGCTGCTGTCACAGTCACACTGGGAGTGCAAACATGTTCTGGCATGATTTAGCTACAAGCACAGAGGGTAACAGTTTGAATTCTTATCGTACTACTATAAATGCTAAATTCACAACATACCAGTCAAACAGAAAGAATGCCAAATCAGCATCTGTTTGTAAATCCCTCTTCTCTGTCAGCTCTCTCCATCTGCTAGAATGTTGTGATCTAAATCCAGTTTTGTTGGTTTCTTTAATTCCTTCTCTTCAAAGCTCTTTCTTTTTCTATTTACCGGTGGTCTGGCGTATCCAACACACACATGTAAAAATGCAACAACAATGTGACTTTCTAAAAACATATCCCTAGATGCTCAGGATGATTCAATCACCTCACGGTCAACAGTTTTCATTGGGACTGTTGCTTCAGAAGAACACAGATCCAACGAAACTGTTCACAGCAAGGATCTATCAAATATCCACAATGCAGGCTGTAAGAATATGTTACAGTTTAAATGTTACTTTAATGGTTTGAGTACAACAAATTGGATTTTCTACTGAATTTGAGAGAGAACTATTGTATTGAATTTCTGTGTTTCCGGAGAAAGAACTGACCATTAGTCTTTTGGAAAAAGAAGATGAATAAATATGCATAATGAAGCAGTATGTGTGAAATGAATGTACTGTTGTCTCGCTTATAGGATGTATTTATGTCCCCCAGAACATTTTTCAGGCTTTACTAATTCAGTTTCTTTCTAATGCCTCAACTATTTCACTCTCCTATTGATCTAATTTTGTTTCAACCCCCATCTTATTCTCAATAACTTTCTCCCTGTTGTCCAATGGCAGTGAGATTCTGCAGAAGACAGGGTTTTCATTTTTATTACTTTTGTTCCTTTCTTGTCATCACTCCTCCTTTTCATCTCTTCTCCCATCATGTAATAAGGTACTTAGTCATTAGATGGATTCCCAGGGGCGATATACACCCGGGCAGATGTGAAAGACCTTAATCTATCTCTCTCTCCCTCCTGTGTCTCTAATAGGTTACTTAGTCATACAAAGCTTTTTAGAAGGGTTGCTGATTTAGAGAGCTGATGCTTTGCTTTAATGACTCCTGTCTCAAGCACATCCATCACCATTTATTATAACACACAACAAGCTCACATACACAGACCCCAGATCCACCAACCTTGCACACTGAACAACAGACAGACAATATTTCCAGCTTGGCATGTCTTTTAATATACAATGTACCTGCATACAAACTGGTAAAATACAGTTGTTTTCTGGAGATCCCCACTTAATTATTTCAGCTTAAAGCTATTTGTAGGATGTTTATGTAACATTTGATGTAACTGTGGTCACAGCAACTATATTTTACTCCAATTAACATCAGCTCATTGCCATTAGCTAATAGTTGTTAACTACTGTATGTCATGATGCAACTAGAGAGTCCTCTATCCATCCAAACTCCGGAAAAGGAGCTACTTGAAAGGGGGTGATGTTTCAACTACTCGGTGGGACTTAACAGTAAGTCTGAAAAACACATGTTGCATGTCTGTACATACTATGATCTTTAAAAGAACCATACTTAGGGATCATACATCATTTATCAATTGATTACCTGTTTCCACACTTTCAGAAATGAAAGGATGCAATGCAAATATTTTTGGATGCAAGACAGAATTGATAGTTTTAGTCATAAAACAAAATCAACATTATCCTTAGAATCATTTTTGTACAACTCCCTGTGCTGTAACATGTATTCCACCAAGTGGCAGTGGATGAAGACAGTCAGATAATCCTATATCTATGGGAATCTGTGGCTAATACTGGGGCTTTGCCCTCTAGTGACCAACAGAACCAGCTGAAGAGGAGAAATGAATTATCTAATCCAAAGCAATCATCATGTAATCAACTGATACTTCCATTATTAGGCTCTCCCTTAGCTGTGATCATGGAAGCATTTGATCTACCTTGGTACCAGAAGGTGCACAATAACATGTAGACATTTGTTTTCTGATATATTTTGTTTGTTTGTTTTTCATCTTTCATCTTCCCTCCTCTCATCATTCATACTATCATTCTTCTATCACTCTTCTCTACACCTTTCCCTTGTCCATACTCTGTTTTTTATTTCCCCCCCTCTAGTTCTTCTTGCTGTTGGTAAATTTTATGAACGTGACAGCAAGCCCACCCATACACCCACTCTTCCAGATCACACACATACACAACAGAATGTACACATCGGTACACAAAATAACAGACAACCAAAAATAGATAAATACAGTACTAAACTCATTCATGCGCACATACACTCGCAAATGCTGACACGTGTGCACATTCAATGACACAAATTAACAAGTTGTGACATGCACGTGTCACACAAAGACCTCCTCCACCCACGGCCTCCACTGAGCTTTCAAACCTCCTCTCTCCATTGTTCATGGTTCCAAACAACACTGATCAGAGAAAAAACACCATTTGATTCATGTACTTCCCCTTCACTACAGCTCTGATGGGCCATGAAGAGCAACAAATGGATCCAAGTTTCCCCAAACACAATGAGACCCGCAGGGCCAAATACAGATGCTCAGCCAATACAAATGCAATTTCATCAGGTATACTCTGAGAAGATGCCGATTTCTTATTTTCCGCCTAATGGGAGCACACAAATACAAACACAAGTAAACACCATCTGACTCATGTGTTGCTGTATCCAAGATTGCATTGATATCATCAATCAAAGAGAGGTGAGGGTATAAGAGGCAGATTTGGTTTGGAAACAGCTAGTGTCAAAGAAGGGGATGAGGTATGAGCAAAGATGTGACTGGAAGTGACTAAAGAAGCATATGACATCTACATGTAAGAGTGAAAGGAGTAAGAAGGGAATCCGGGAAGCGAGAACTGTTGACAGATTGCGGGTGCAACAATGAAAGGGGGTTAATGATGAGCAGAGCAAGGAGAGGAGGAGAGGGGACGAGACTGAAGGACAAAAGCTATAAGGGTGTGTGTTGTCTTCTTTGAGTAAGAAGCTCTCAAGTGCACTACTCAAGTCACAATAGGGACAAAAAAGATGAAGTATATGAACAAAAATCACTGAAATAGAGTATAAAGAACTGAAAGGAAACAAAGATAAAGATACATGGAAGGGATCATATAAAAAAACAAAAGAAGGCATTTCTGTGTGAAGGTCATTTTTCTGTTGTCTATGTAGACACTTTGGCACAGGTAGCATAAATCACCATAAGGGTGCAAGGACAGTGTGTGCTAGTCCATATCTGTGTGTATGCTCTTACACATTTACTGTAAGTAAAACAAATCCTGACTTCACTCCACCTGAGGGGTACAGATTAGCTTCTATTCTGAGCTGGAATCAGCGGCATGCAGGACACAGAGCTTTCAACAGGACCTGCCATTCACTTGACACAGCAGAACTGCAATTTGTTAAGCCTCTTAGTCTGGGGCTGCTGTGTCATGAGTCTTTTTTGCCTTTTGGTACTGCAGAAGTGCCAAAGCCAAAATTTATACTCCAACCAAACAGTCACACTTGGAAGGTTCCAGCTGATCATGATATGTTTGACAAAAAATAATAAACATATGGAAAACTTTTCTCTGTGGTGAAGACTTTGCACTTCTTTAGGAGCAATTTCAAGACAGTCAGCCTATACAGTATGGGCAAAATGTTTCACACTAATCTATTTGGTACACATTTAAAATCAAAATCAAATATAAATGTCTTTACGTATCGCTTTAAAAACAACTTGTTTACCAAAGCACTTCACATACATAAAAAGAATCCAAAATGAGAAAGAAAAACAGACACTACAAGACATTAGAAAACGAGAACAAGTCAAACTCCCCTATGATCAAAATCCATGGAAAATAAGCATCTTTAGATCCGTGATACAGCTAATATTGACAGTTCCACAGTTTTGGGGCCATTATGCAAAAGTGCAATCATCCCAGTGTTTGGATCTAGCCCTTTGCAACCCTAAAAGAAAATGATTTTCAGGACCTAAATGATGTTATTGGCTTGTGCCACTGCTAAAAGTGTTACTAAAACTAAAAGTACAAGATGAGGTTTTGTCAGAAGAAATGGAACAACAGTATCTTTAAAAGTGGCTGGAAAAGTCCCTGTATTATGGCAGCAGTTATTAAGAACATGAAAACTAGGCCCACAGTCTTAAAATCTTCCTTAAACAGCCTAGATGGCACTCTGTCAGAGGACCACATGATTCATCAACATGCTGAACCACTTCTGCAAAAAACGATTCTAATCAAAGATTACATATGGTGGTAAACTCAAGATTGAAATTTTCTTTAGCTAGGGTTTGATAGGGCATAGATAGGAACCTGTTGTAGAGAAATGCATTTTCTTTTTATTTTGGGAAAGGAAAAACTGAGCAAAATCATTTTCTCCAGCCTGCCTTCTGCTGAACAGTGGGCATTATGGCTGCAAGTGGCAATTATATGCTAAATCCTAAGATGCAGTGTAAAAAATAGAAAGTCAGTGAACTGGAGTAATGTGCGGCTGCCTCTGGTTTGTTCAAATTAGCTAACATTATCCACAATATGCCATTGTCCATAAGGCTATAGTGTCAAAAAACCCTGAGAGTAATGGACTACAATTTTCCATTTGTAAAAAAAGCTATGTATTTTTTTATTTCAAAACTTACATAGCCTAAATTTAAAGTCTGTCTAGAACTGCACAGAAGACATGTTGCACTTCATTAATTCTCCTCTGCAGGAGGTGGATCTTCTTAACAGTAAAAAAACATTGCCTGCCAAATCTCCTCAGGAATGTTTAATATCAGTTATTATCACACAGGTAGTGCTTCTTCTGCAAAAACTGACTAATGAATCAAATAACATCTCTCTGCCTCCTGCCGCTTCTCTCTGCGCACTGTATACAAGAGGGACCACATGACACAACTTGTACTGTACTAGATGTGTACATGAGCATGAATGAATTCCCACTGGTACACTGGAACATTATTGCACACATGATGTACTGTATTTTACCTGTTGGCTCACACAGAGTTCAGAACATATTGTTAACACACATACATTCTTTTTCTCATACTACGAATAGAAATAATAATAATAATACATCTTGTTTGTGCACTATGTTTATTATCATTCTATCTCTTGCTTGCCCTGAATTACCTCTTGCTGTATAATTGCAGTGTATTGAGTTGAATTTATGAAAATATCCATTCTTATCCACCCACTGTAGAACTCTAACTTCATGCCCCCACTCACCACCCCCCTGCAATGAAACACACACAGGCACAAACACAACATGGTGCCAGGAGCTGTCAGAGAATATAATGACCAGACATTGCAGCATCATTGCAGCATTACACAAAACACAACTTGCGTGCTATCACGCTTCCATTAGCTCTGTCACAGCGCGCGCATGCACGCACGCACACACACACACACACACACACACACACACACACACACGTGACTACTCTACACACATAAATTAATTACCCACACAGACAGCAATATTTGAGTTTGAAAAAATACAAAGGAAACAAAAGAAAACCCTGGAAATAAATTTTCAGTTCATTTGATTTTGTGTGCGTGTGTGTGGATGCAGATGTCATACATAACCCACAACTCACACAGGTTATTACTCCAGCTGGAGAGTTCTCACACAAACCAGCACACACGCATATACACACACTCACATACTCATGCTCTTCCCATCAGTCATTTGGCTTAGTTTGCCGTTGTCAGCATCATCAACAGCAGCACTGAACATCTCTGCTGCATTTCTGCTCCAGAGGAAACAAGTGTGAATGCCTTACCTCGGCTCCCCTGCAGATCCTTTACAAGCTGGGTTGAACATCTTGCATTCAGTGGACGGCGCAGCATTAGCAGTAGACCAGCTGCCAAAGCGGGAGAGGTTGTATGGATGTGTGTGGAGGAGGGAGAAAGAGAGGGTGGTGGTGAGGGAGTGCATATAGGGGAGGATACAATGATAAAGCTTAGGGTAGGGCAGAATTATGAGATGAGAGACATCGAGCAAATGTGTGTAAGAATTGGAGATGGTGTTACCATGGAGAGGGCTAAGCCTAAACTCCTTTAAAGCCTTTTAAGAGCGAGTCAAAGAGAAAGTCAGGCAGAAAAAGGCAGGAATTTTTTTGGCAAAGGCAGAAAAGATGGACCAAAGGATCAAAGGAGATAGGCAGTGGAAAAGGAAATTAATAAGGGAGGGGAGGGAGGGCAGGCTGAGGGTACAGAAAAGTTATAAGACCATAACTCAGGGAAAGATAAGCTCTCGGCTCATCATTAGCACTCGGTAACAAAAATCACATACAAATTCAATGTTATTTGCAGCAAACACACAAAAACAAAATCTAACAATCTCATTTGAGATCTTAACATGAGAGTAATCTGCCCTAACAAAAAAGAGTGTAGTAACAAACACTAACTGTATCATGATAGGATTTTGATAGTCTTGTTTAATTGTGTGGAATAAACAGCAAGATGTTGCTTCATTAAAGGTGTAATAACTAAGATTTCACACAGTGTATACTAAATACAGTAAAGTGAAAACGGGACAGGATGCATCTCTCTGTTATACCAACCCCTCTATCACACTCTGCCACCTATAGTTCATCTGTTGTTATTACTGCTTCTCTACCCTGTGTTTTCAAAATACAGTCTGTAAATTTTCACCCACCTGCAACATACCAAATAATGTACATAGTAATTCCAAACACCCAGTCTGAATACAGTGGATAACCAGAATGAAGAGGCCATGCACACAGAGAGTGGGACAAAGAGTAGAAACCAGGGTTAACATCTGTGTGGCTTTTTGAAATGGAGAGGGATCAGAGCAGCCAAGGACTTAAATTTGATACAGATGTGGCGTTCTTGCTTTGGGATGGGTTAGCATGAAAAGCTAATGTATTGTTTTGGTAGCATTAACAGCCTAACATGATCATGGTTTTCCCTTTGTATTAAATTAATATGGTTTTAATTTTGTAGTAATTCTAGCTTTGTGTAACATTAAATGCTTTATATTACATTATACATAACAGAGCATCATTGTCAGATCTTTGTGTCTACCAGCCTTTAATGATTTGAAGGTTCTACTTCATTTAAAGGCACTTCTATTAAAATCTTTTGAATGCATCTGTCTACCCTATGTTTGCATTTGATGGTGACACAGATATTACTGACTACGAATCACGACTTGGGGACTCACATGAATATTTTTTATCACTTATTTACGTCATTCAAGTCAAAATGAAATGACGTGAATGTGGCAACAGTGCGATGACAGCTTGCAGCCTTGGCAGTAATGCTGGAAAGCAGTTTTGTGGGATGGATTTTGGCTCTGTTTTATAGTTACTGCAAACTTTACATACTGTCCTCACAGAAATTATGCATTTCTATCATATAATATGGAGAAATAGACATCATCATATTAGATTATGGTCTCAGCTTTTGACCAGATATAAAGTTACTGTGGTTTCACTTTGTAGGACAGTGTGAGTGTTACAATGAATAAACCCCTGCTTCACCTCAGCAGTGTGCTAAAAGGGTTTAGAGTAAAGGTCACCGAGTTTGATATTTGACACGCACTTCAGCTCACAGAAAAAGATGCATGGACACACACACACACACAATAACCAACAACCACCACAGGATCATAGGTGTTCTTTATTCAATAAAGTACACCCTCCACTGAAGTACAAAGGCTATCAGAACACACACATAGACAGCATGTGATCTGTGATTGATCTGTGGCTCAGAGGCCACGGTAAGGCACTGATGGCCTAAAAACACACACGCACACACACACAGTTCTGCAATTTTCAGTAAATACATTAAAATCACTATACAATCACACAAGTTATATCAATAAATGTAGCACATGGCATGAGAGACACAAGATGCACTGGTCAAAAAGTAAAGCTGGGAGTTTCTCTTATTATCCATATTACAGATAACAAGATATTTTTAGTTCTGACACGAGATCGGTCTGACAAACTGTTTGATAACCCTGTATTAATTTGCTCTTATATCAACAATGAACAGGGCTGGAATTTAAACTCCTGTCAGATTGAGGTTAGTTGTTGTAAATATTTACACTGAAACTTGTTTGGACCTAAAACCTGTAGCATTGGTCACTGACAGCAAATCATCATTTACACCAGATGAAATGACCCACAAAACATCAGACATGTCATTCACAATTCATGATGTCAGGACAGCTGCCTCCATCCTCAAGGACCCCACCCACCCCCAGCACGGACTGTTCACACCCCTACCCTCCGGTTGGAGGCTCAGAAGTGTGAAATGCAGGACCTCTAGACTGAAAAACTCCTAGAGACTCCTAAACAGCTGACTCAGGATCTACCCCATGTAATTCCACCTGTACTGTTTACACACTCAGTTTGCACATGCATAATTGCATATTCACCGCTCAATATTTACACTTCATGGCTCACTGTCAGGTCCGACCTGCCTCTCTTTCTTTTTTTCCTCTCCTGCTCTCCCTTTTTGCGGGATCAACTTCTCAGCTGTGTCGCATCGGGTAATTTGTGACTCGTGGGTCGGTGCGCACACCTGAGGCGTATTCCGGTGATTTGTTGGCTTCCTTATTTATACCTCTGGCAGACGCCCCGTCGTCACCGGAGCATTGCGATATGTAATGGACAATACTTACCCTATGTAAGTGACAAATGTTGTCTTTGACCAGCATATTTTTTAGACGTGTGTAAGATGCTACGCCGACAGTCTCTGTGCGTTTTGGCTTGACCTTATCACGCTAATTATGCGGTTAGCAACACAGAAATACGTGCTTTGTCTTCCACACTGACAGTCTCCGTGCTGTGGATTGCATTGTTTACGTTGGTTCTTTTTGTTCACCTGTCCGTTCTCATCCTCTGCTATCCTAGTTCCTGCCATTAGTTTGTGTGTTTACCTGTTCGTCCTGGTCTCCTTAGTCATCACTGCCCTTCCCTTGTTGTATGTATTATGGACCCTGTTTTGTTGTCATGTTGTTTTTATTCCATTAAACCACCTTTTTTGTACTAGCACTCGGGTCAGCCATCTTGAGTCCAACCCCAGTTCTCCCACACCCTCCTGGTGAGGGGGACTAAACCATAACACTCCCCACGTAGCATGTGGACGGCAAAGTAAGAATTTCATTGTACAGGGAAACACGTTTCCTAACTGTGCATATGACAAATAAACACTTTAACCTTGACCTTTGACCTTTGATTCACTACATGTGTCAGATCCCTTAAAGGTCAAATTCCACTTCAGTCTCCTGGCATCTCCACATCCCAGCAGATGACTGACAGTAATGAGTCAGCTCCACCTGCTCCCTGCTCTTACACAGCTGCAGTATTACAGTGAGTACAGAAATTATTCAGACCCTTTCAAGTTTTCCATATTTTTTTATGTTTCGGACCCATATTAAAATAGATTTAATTTTTTCATCAATCTACACACAATACTCCACAACAATAAAGGAAGTCAGAAGTCAAGAAATAAAACACTGGCAGCAGACACGCCAGTTTTTGATTGGTATTTTACAGTGCATCTACTGTACTTTCTTTTAACAGTACCCTATAATGGATTACTGTATGACAGCCAAAAAAAAGCATACACATTCAATAAGATTTGAATAAATATTGCTATAGGTTATTAAAAGTCCCAACATGTATCTGTCTGTAATCTCACTTGAGCTCATCAGAGTAAACCGTAAATGGGAGCTCTCGAGCCCCTGTGACTATGTTACTATCACATGTGTTAATGTAAAATCAGAAGTTTGCTGTTGAACTTGAGGTAGGAGTATCCAGTGTTTGACAATTATACACAAGGACTGCAGTTCATTATTTTCATTATGAATGAATCTGCATATTATTAGATCAGTTGATTGATTCATGATTTGGTTTCTAAACATTTAGAGAATATTAATAATTGTCCATGAAGTTTTCACTGCAGCAGGTCACTCACACAACATAGATACCTAAATTATAAATCGGGAGACTAAATAATATTTTAAAAAACCCAATTGAGTGCAGGAGACAGGAGAAGGAGGAGAAAAAAGAGAAAAGAGGGAGGGGGAGGACACTGCTGAAAGAATATGAATATGAGTGAAAGAAAGACAGAAGACTGAGTTGAAAATGGAGAAAAAAGGAGAGAAAGCCATGGAAAAAAGGAGAAACAAAAACAGGAAAAGGAGGAGAAAAAAGAGAAGCTCATATTTTGGCACAAGAACAAAAGCCTTAATGGAAATAGTAGGATAAAATCCTACAGAGTAGAATGATCCAGTCCAGAGGAGGGGGTGGTGTGTTTTGCCTTTGAATGGTGCATGTTCATTGATAACTGGGACTGGGAGAGAGACCCTGTCACTGATCTCTCACCCTTCAGGGTCTGATGATTAGAAAAGTGGCAGTATCTGCCTCAAAGATAAGACATGCAAACAGTCCGACTGTCTCTATCACAACTGAAAATTACTATAATTATTTGTTAATACTACTTCTACTACTACTGCAAGACAAGATTTACACTAAAAGTCAAAATAACGAGTCACGAAGAAGGGTCCAGTCAGAAGGACCTAGCTGCAAATACTGACTCGGGTGACCCTGTCAACACACGTGACGGTCGAGTGAGACATTGACCCACATGTGACCTCAGTGGCCCTCAAGGTGCTAAGAGGTCAAACACCTGGGACTTGGCACCGTTTGTTCGATTGGTAAATGATTACTGTTCTCATACATACTGTATATGTTGCCTTGGGGTGGTTGCTTTATGAGGGGTGGTTGCAAAGCCCCTCAGAGTGATCTGTGTGGGACAGAGGACAAAGTTTCCCCTGAGCCCTACAGAACTTCCTGCACCAAAAACAAGCACATCGGTAGTGCTCCTTACACCTACGTCTCCAGTCAAACTCAGCCTGGACAAAGCCCCGCTTCACACTCCTCTGTCACCCAACTGTACAAGAACCCAGACAATGTCCTGCCTCTCTTTCCTCAAGCTTCTGATGGCTTCCTAGAACATCTCTGCAGCCTCATCCAGCTCCTTTCAGTTTTGCCTCCTCCAACATTAGTGTCCACCACCACAGAGGTTTGTCAATGACCCTCTGCAACTTTGTGTCCTCACTCTCCCTCAGCATGAAACTATGTCTGACCTACCAATCCCTGATAAACTACCGCTCTCTCCCTCCCTCCCATCCATCTGTACTTTGAAGCCTCCCAATCCCTGACACCTAATCCCTTTGTTTAACAGATTCATTTTTTTTCTCTTCATAATAACAATTATACTAAACTGTGCATTGATTAATATCTATAAATGTTGTTTGCATTATGTTTTTATCATGTAAATTAAGAGGCTGTAAAATTGTCTCTAAAGCTCCAAATAGTCAAAG
Organism: Monopterus albus; assembly: GCF_001952655.1. Lineage (NCBI taxonomy): Eukaryota > Metazoa > Chordata > Actinopteri > Synbranchiformes > Synbranchidae > Monopterus > Monopterus albus. Next base: position 11,651 of record NW_018127888.1, on the reverse strand, counting down.
TCTTAAAAACCAAACTGCATTGCCTGTGTATAATTGTAGTTCACATGGTCATAGACAGACAGGTGACAAACTAAAGCAAAAAGATGTACGTCTACATGATGGTTCACACAGTAAATGCTGAGCAACATCTTCAAACTCAGGTAACTGCTTCCCCACAGCTGCGGTCCTGCCTCCACAACCAGTTTCATGTCAACAAGTTCCTGTGAAGGCCACATCCTTCAGGTGTCAAGTCCCATCACTACCTGATCAGCTAAAATTAGGCCCGACGCCATTGTAAAACCCGAGAATGGCAATGCCAAGATTAATTTGATGAGATTCCTGAAAATCAATGTGCCTACTTTGCTGACCCTAAAGTACAACTTGGCAAGTATCTAAAGCCACCAACCAGTTTTCTGCACAAACAGGGGTAACAGAGATGCTGTTCCTCTGGTAGAGGTGGAGTGTGGTGTCTCAGTGTGCGACTTGTAACTCTGTCTGTTGCAGCTCTGACCAACAGGATCATAATCCTCCAGTACACAGAGCCCTGAGCTCAGAAATCCAAAGCACAAAGGAACAGGCCACTGAAAATCTGAACTAGGGGCCAAAAAATCACAAGTCAAATGCTAATCCTTAAGGGGGGTTTAGGCTTCTTGGAGACACCTTGTGGCCCCATTCATCCGTGCAGTGAGACTGTATGTAATGTGAATGTTCACAAGCACAGCACTAAGTGTTTTAATGCCTACTAAGTATGTATGTGGGGTTTGTTGTGCTGTGTCAAGTTTAGGGAAACAGCAGTTTTTCTGGATGTAAAGAAGACGAGCTACAGTTAGAGGGCAGTAAGCCTGACGCTAATGGTCCACTGTTTGACATTTTACATCTGATACATACACACAAGTCAATTTATTTTTAAGCAAATTTAAAAACAACTATGACCCAAAGTTCTGCACAGCAATAAAGTAAATAAAGAAGAAGAAGAATGTAAATAAATAACATACAAAACTTTATACAAACTTTATAAAAAAGATGCTAGTGATGGGGCAGCTCTGACATGGAGGGGTAACATTTATTTAGTGTTTAAAAATAATTATCATCATAATCTTTTGTGAACTTTCTCATTTCCCAGTCCTTCATAAATGACATGAATCCAAGTCGAACAATGTGTTTGTGTTTTTCAAGAGGGTGGAGATTAATCTGTTTTTATTGCAACTGTAAAAGGTGATTTTTTTTTTTTTGATAATGAAGATATAAACGCAGAGGTGGTTCTAATGTTTAGTCCGCCCTTACTGATATAACATAACACCTCCCTGTGTAACACTGTACCAGGCCCACTGTGTGTCTTGCTCATGCCTAGGACAAGATCTCCACACAGCAGCCCCCCCAACACACACACACGCACACACACACAAGACAAGCCTCAGCCACTCTAAACTATTTCTTATTGATCTCGTTTTTTGCCTGGGACTCTAACAACACATAGGGACACACAGTAATCCTACAGAGATAGAAACTAGTAGGAGGGAAGGGAAGGAAAGAAAGCAGGTTTAATTAAATCTTTCCCCACTAATGGATAGACCACAGTTGACAGTGCTGAGCCCACAGGGGCATGCTGATGCAAAGTCACTGTCATATACAGACACACCCACAGAGCACCCTCCTTTCATTTGTTGTTTTTATTTTGAGGATGTGTCTTCTTTCCATCTAATCTCCAGGCAGTTTAATGCTCCTTTGTCAGTTGTAATTGGTCCTGCTAGTTGGGGTTGCCTTGGAAACCAGTTTAGACAATGTTGGTTGGAGGTCTGCCAGAGGTTTGGATAAGACTGGCTATAATGCATGTAATGTAATGCAGCTGTGAACTGAACACACAACAAACTTTTATGAATATGAGTGCAGAACCCTAATTTGACGAGGAACAACATCTTGATAACCAATTGCATGTATAGTTTTTTGGATTTAAAGTGGAGGAGCCTGCGTTGCTGTTGGTTTGCGATGGCTGTTGCATACCATGTGTCATAGTAACAAGTCCCCCATAGGCCTAAATCTGTCTCTGTGAGCGTCAGTAACAAGCAACATGTCTGAGTCTTTATCAGGGTGTGAGCTGAGGGCACATGTCTCATGGTGGCGAGCCAGAGCCTGTGGGTCCTACTATATCTGTAGGAAATCAATTCAATCGTCTGTCTAAATAAACCACCCCTAGACACTTTCAGCGGAGCTGATTTTGTCCTTTGTTTGGCAACATACAAAAAATATCATATACAGTGTGAAGTGTAAACTTAAAATCTTCATTATCATCATGATGAAAGTTTTATTTCTGCAAGCCAGAACTAATAGGTCCTAATGTATGGATGCAGTTTAACTCTTTGCAAACAAATCACCTCCAGTTTTTAGCAAAGGCATTCTTTAAAAAATCTGCTGTCTCCGAGCCCAAATCAATGTGACCCTGAAATAACCTCATCTATTCCCTTAGATTTGATAAACTTTCTGCAGACATGCAAATCACATTATACGGTCGCTTTGACATGCTGAGCACTCCTCGTGACAAGTAAACCTACTATGTTTAAACTTGGTGGCATTCTCCTTTTAACATTTAAGCCCAGCTTATATTTCGACATACACTTTAGATGATTTCTGACTTTCCATTTTTTGCTGAAGATAGCCTAACATTGCATAAATACTCAAATACTAAAATTTAAGGTATCACTATACACTGTTCAAAATCAGTGTGATAAAGCTGATTTTAACCAAAATCAGACATTTCAGCTATTAACTACAACTACATTAAGTTATGATGTCACAGACTCCTGCTAAAGAGGTTACCCACCAACGTTTGTGCTAGTTCTTCTTATAGATTCTGTGATCCGGAGCTGGCATCGGTGAGAAAACACTCCAGCAGATGGTCCGCTGTAGTGTGAGAAGAGCTACGTTGCATTACTTGCCTTCCCATCTGGTCCGTCGTATCCTCTGAGGGGCCTAACCATACTTACCTGCATGCTCACTAGAATGGTCAGCCATCTTCTCAGAGTGCCACTGTCTTCTGTCACTCCACCACCATCTCCACATCCCTGTTCTCAACTCACCACCGTTCACCTGACCAAGAAAAGAGTTCATGGCTCAGCTATTGAGACTCCTTGCCATTGTTTCTGAACCTCTGCTGCAATTATGTTTATACTCACCTGCTGTCAGTGTCTCACAGGAAGAACAGAGACTCCAGTAGTTATGATATGCAGCATGTCAGACACAAACTGAGCATCGGGTGACAGTGAAAGACCAGGTGAAAGTCTTCCGATAACAAATACTGAAGAAGTGCGATAGTCATTATGTTAAAAATGTATATTAAGGTAACTGAACTCACAAACTACATTTTTTGTTGATAAATTCTTATGGAAGCATTAGAGAGATACTGTAAAAAAACAAAGCTTGATAAATTTGACATCTCCCACCTTCATAACACATCAGAAAATTTACTGTTGATTATATCTATTGTATAAGGTATTTGTCAGGCACAGAGACAATGAATTATACTTTTATAGCATGTGCACTCTTCATACAACGTAGTGTATTGTTTGTGTCTATGCACCCTTCACATGAGGCTGAAAGGCATTTTTTTAATATAGTCATGACCCAAGTTCCAGGTTTTATTGTCACAAGTAAAATAATTCATGTACAACCTGACAACAAGGTTTAAGGCAAAAGAACAACTCCTTGTCATATGTCTGACTTTGAATGGATATAATATTTTGCAAATTTACTTTAAAAAAAAAGGTGCAAAGCTAAGTCTTGTACAAATCAAACCATGCATAATTAAATGCGAGTATTGACAAAACCAAAGTGCAGTGTTGATAAAATACACATGATAAGATGGAGTAAATCTGCTTCTGTGTGCTGGTCCTGTAATAAATCCCTCAGAGTCCCAGGGCATCTTTCTGCACCTTGCAGCCCAACAGGGAATTTCCAGCTTCCACACACTCTGTCACACATGGTGCTGAAAAAACACCAACCAAGTCATGAGCAGAGGATACATACGATTTGACTGAATGTAGCTGCTGATTTCAACCATTACACACAGCTAAAAGTAGTGATAGAGAACTTAGTATCATGTTATTACCATTCTGAGCACAGAGCCATGACGTAGCCTTCATAGCCAGAAGCTCCCACTCTTCCTTAGCATCCATCTTGAAACCATGAAGCCAAAGCAGAGCCAGAATGGTGGCCCACACTTCCTTGTTGACCTAATTCAAATCCATCAAAAGCACATGGAACAGGCACAATGGGAGAAAAGATTCATTTACAGTGCATTTGAAAGCCAAAAGGCTCTTAGTACAGCAGGACATCATATCCACATTATTATTATCATATTACAAAGTCTTCAATTCATCGTCAGCTCATAAAAAGTACAACTATAAAGTGTTTAGCTGGTTTGCAGTAAAGATGCCATATTATTTTATGTTTCATGTTTTCTAATATTTCTCCTGCTTGAGTGCTAAAGATTTTAGTTAACCCTTTGTTGCTGCAATTTAATAATATTTTACTTTTAAATAAATAATCAATAATCAGTAAGTGACTAGTAACCCACCGATGCAGGCTTTGGCTTTTCCACCTCCTCGCTGGTCTTTCCCAGTGCAGCAGCTAGAGCTGGATCTAGCATCCAGCTGCCAGACGCCTTCTGGAGGGAGACCA
>NW_018127888.1:2793-6113 GCF_001952655.1 Monopterus albus | reverse complement strand
AGGGACTAAGTGGTAGAAAATGAATGAATGAATGAATGAATATTTATGCTACATTAATTAAAGTCTGTGGCCATATGACACCAAGCAAAAAAAAAAACCCATCTGACCTCTATGTGAAGATTCAAATGCTGCAAAATGTTAGTTTTCAGTCTTTAGCCTTTTAGTTGGGTCTCTAACAGAGAACTCCTTTAATTAGAAATTTTGCCACCAAGTCCTGTGTTGTTCCTGTCGTCTCTGTACATTAATGAGTTGGACTAAAAATAATTGTTTATTTTACTCTTCAGCCTAAGATTAATCTTTTCTACTGTGTTTTTTTTTTTTTTTTTTTTTTTTAAATGCCATAACAGACTCAGCAATGCAATAAAATGACATAAAGACAAACAGTATGGCCAAGAGTGGTTGTAGCCTCTAAATGTCTCTTTATATAACATCTAAATGTTCCTTTACACAGTTTAAATACACATAAAAAAAAAAATTTAAACTCAGGAACGCACTGTTAGTATGTTTAACAATGCCTTTACTTACGGGCGAATTGCATTTCTGAACATGCGGCAGCACCTGGACAGTTGATAATAAACAAGAACCAAATATCTTAAGAATGCTAGTAGACAGTAAGTCAGTAACTTGTAGAGAGCAACTACAATGGATATCTTTCTCATGTCAAATTAAATGTCATGGAGGCAAACAGACCTGGAACGGTCGACACAAAGCTAGTAAAGTTTTTAAAACAGTCCTTCAAACAAACATTTTGATACTGTGATAAATGTACAGAAATACAGTATAAATATTTATGTTGAGTGGCTTTAACATGCTACTCACCTTCAACCACAAAGGTCTCGCTTGATGCCGGAACTGACAAAAAAAACCTCATGTCGTGCAAATGTCATTCAAATCACCAAATGATTACATAACATTTACAGAAGTACAAACCCTTGGTCTTTCCAAAAGATATCATAATTACTCAAAACAAATATTGCAGCTTTTTGTAAACATTTTAAAAACATTTTGATACTGTGATAAATGTACAGAAATACAGTATAAATATTTATGTTGAAAAGTGGCTTTAACATGCTACTCACATTGGATGCAGCTTCTCAAGGGCACTTGAACGTGTAGTTTTCAAATCAAGTTGCAGTTAACAGAATTATTACAGAGGAAACAGACAAAGCATAAAGTTGAAGCTGGACTTCAGTTACGGCTCACTGTGCTTCAGCACACTATCATTCACCTCAGCACAATGTAAGTGGCCACAGCCTGGTTACTGGGGCTGATGCTACCCTCAAACCCTTGGTCTTTCCAAAAGATGTCATATTTAGTCAAAACAAATATTACAACTTTTTGTGGAGACAATGTCACTTAAGTGTTTCAAATGGTTTGTATCAGTGTTTACTGTATATCCATACACTATATTTATAAGAATACACAAATGTGTTTAAATCTCATTCACACTACTTACGTGCATCGAGGAAATACTCCAACAATACTTTAAGATAGAAATAAAACTGAGTATGAGGTCAACACATTACATGAGAACTAGCAAAAAAAAAAAAAAGTTTCTGACTTAATACAGTAACAGTAACAGTAATTTTTAGAAGAAATCAAAGCAGTTTTATTTGTAAAAGCACATTTTGTACCAAAAGGCAACCTAAGAAACTAAGGTACGAAGGCACCATCCAAGTCTAAGCTCTTCTGGCAATTTATTCCATATGTGAGCAGCATCAAAGCTAAAGACAACTCTTCAAACAACCCGTAACCCTGAACGAGCCGACCTAAGAGGTCTGCAGGTCTCATACCTACTTATGACAGGCATCCAGGACCCAAATCATTTAATGGTTTACAGACAAGCAAAAGGATTTTAAAACTAATTCCCTTGGAAACTGGTAACCAGTGTCGTGATCTAAGAACTGGAATTATATGCCTTTTTTGGTCCAAGCTATAACCCTGGCAGCTGCATTCTGGATAAGATGAAGCTGTTTATTCATTGCCTTGGACAAACCTGTAAACAGTCGACTGCAGAAATCCAGAATGTAGAACTGTAGACGTGTTAACGTATTCATTAATGACTCTCATAATGCTAAAAGCTGTGTCTAAGTGTCAGTCCTGTGATAAACTGGTGACCTGTCTAGGGTGGACCCCTCCTCTCAGCCAGTGTCAGCTGGGATTGGTTCCAGCTCCCCCACCCCAGTGACCCTGGTGCTTTCATATCCTTAGGATTATTATTGTGCTACTATCGTTCATGGTCAGCTATAGTAACTTTATAATCAGTGGGTGATACAGTACAAGTTTTTAAATTTGCTCTTGAAAAAAACACTCACTGGGTGCTGGAACATTTCTGTGCACTAGGGGTCCTTGGATCATCGGTGCATCATCTTTATTGACAGCAATGAAGGCAGTGTAGGAAAGCAGAGACAGGGAAAAGAACACACTAGGTAATAAAAGAAACTAAGGTACAAAAGGCACCATCTATACACTGCATTTCTAAAAATGCATAAATGTGTTTAAATCTCATTCACACTACTTACATGAGATGGGCATCGGCATGCTACAGGGCATGCTACAGCTCATCATCACTTTAAGATAGAAAAAAAAATAGTGTATGAGGTCAACACATTACATGAGAACTAGCAAAAAAATACTTGTTTCTGACTTAATACAATGACTTACTGTTAAAATTACATTAAAAATTTATGTTCAAATATTTAAAATATCACATTAGTGCAATGTTCTACCAACAAACACGCATGCATGTGAACAATGGAACACATACACACAAATGCATTGTGAGCACAGAAGAAATGCTGATTCTCTATAAATTAAAAGCAACAGTAACAGTAATCTTTAGAAGAATGCAAGGAAATTTAATATGTATATCACATATCCAAAATGCTGCTGCTCGTCTATTGGTTGGAGGGCGTAAAAGTGACCATATCACACCCATTTTGGCTTCCCTGCATTGGCTGCCGGTGTGTTTTAGAATCCATGTTAAGATTCTTTTATTTGTTTTTAAATCTTTCAATGGTTTGGCCCCCCTTTATCTTACAGAATTGCTACATCCCTATATCCCTATAGTGTCTAAGTGTCAGTCCTGTGATAAACTGGTGACCTGTCTAGGGTGGACCCCTCCTCTCAGCCAGTGTCAGCTGGGATTGGTTCCAGCCCCCCCACTCCAATGACCCTGGTGCTTTCGTATCCTTAGCATTATTATTGTGCTACTATCGTTCATGGTCAGCTATAGTAACTTTATAATCAGTGGGTGATACAGTACAAGTTTTTAAATTTGCTCTTGAAAAAAACACTCACTGGGTGCTGGAACATTTCTG
>NW_018127888.1:0-1637 GCF_001952655.1 Monopterus albus | reverse complement strand
ACTGTGAGAAAGCGCTATATAAAATACAGTCCATTTTACCATTAAATGATTGATCAGGTGGATTGATTTTTTTTGCCATGTGACAAAGATTCCACCGTGACGAGGCTCCACTGAGACCAACGAGAACATTTCAGTGTGTGCCAAAGCCACAAAGTACTGTGGAAGCAACAAGAAATTCTTGTTGAACCTGTGTAGGCTGTGTGTATTTGTTTAGATTACTTGTCTTGGATGACCGGGGACACAGGGCTGACTGTAAATGTGGTCGAGAGGCCTCAGGATCTCAGTTCCTCCCAGGTTAGCCTGCATCTCCTCAACTTTCTTCAGAGCCTCTTCCATGGATGTCTGGCTGTACTCCACACTCTTACTGCCGCAACACAATTGCATAAACATACAACATGTACCAATATTCACGTTCATCATTAAGCTTCAGTCTTGAAGACAGGACTGACTTACGGGAAGATGTGTTCGTAGCTGGAACCAAAACTGTAGATGTTGAAATAGCATCCCATCGGTAAGCTCTTCAACAGGAGCAGTAGAGTATCCTGAAGTCAAGAGAAAACCGATAGTGAAGATTTTTATGTGAGAGAGACAATATCAGTGAGTTTAGGATGAAGTTAACACTAGCTGAATACCCTGGCACTGCCAATGCGAGTTTCTTGTGGCTTGCTGTTGTTGGTACGATAATCCATGCTCGCAGATCGATCCAGTAAAAACACAAACTCTCCACATGAGGCGACTGAAGACATCACAGCCTGAGGGAACTCAGGGTACAGGCTGAGCATCACTACTGGGTCACCCATCAGAGTGCCTGAAACACAGAGCAAAGGCAGAAAAATGACCACAAACCTGATTTTTATTGCTACGCACTGAAGTAATGAGCATCACATTGAGGGTAGCAAAGTATCATCATCACTAGTTTGCACTCACCAGGTTTGGCAGAGGCCTGTCCTGCCTCTACCACAGCAGTGGGCTGGTGGGCATCTTTGTAATAAATCAGCAGTTCAACATCTCTGTCAAACTTGTGTACTGCAGCCAATTTCATCTGTAGTTCACAAAGCACACTCATCAATATAAATAAAGCTGAGTTATGGAGAACAACCACACACAGCAGACACATTAGCAGTCTACCCACCGTGGCCTGGGTTTGCTCTGTGTTGAGGTACTGGAGAGGGTCCAGGGAACTGCTGGACTCTACTTTAGAGATTGGACGAGAAGAGGACACTCGAGCAGAAAAAGACAGACTGTAGGGAACCAGAGAGGCTGGAACAGACGTCACCTGGACACCAGCACCTTCACTACCTGCAAACAAGGTCAGACAGGTTAGAAATACTACAATCAAAAAGACATTACACACTGTGAACTATTAGTCCAGAAGAAGCTCTGGATGACCAGAGAAGATCCTAAAAATAAATGCTGCTGTTGTAAGTCAAAACATGACTAGCAGTCCAGATTTACTGTATGCAGCACCGCTCAAGAGGCAGAGGTTGGAACACCATTACAACTGGTAAAAATGTGTTTAACTGTTCTGCTAGTGTTTTCCATCAGCATGTCTACAGTAAATTTGGCACTCTGACAAAATAGGTTTGACATACACTAAAATAACAATGTTAGGCTTGTTGTCCTACCCTGAGGTTGGT
>NW_018127887.1:5746904-5747303 GCF_001952655.1 Monopterus albus | reverse complement strand
TATTCATACATTTATTTTTAATAATATGATATTAGTCAGTTTAGCTAATATCAACAAGACCTTATCTGTTTAGCAGCAGCACCATCTAGTGCTGCAAATAATCCATTTAAAAACACTTTTGTTGTTACAATGGGCAGACTTGATACTGTTTTCAAACCTTTGAAATATTTAAATTTTTTACTTGGTATGATTATTGAACCGACTAAAATAACAAGTAGCCACCGAGAGGGCTAGTAGGGAGGTAAATATATTCTGAAGTGTCTCTATATTTTTGTCCTCCCCAGCTATATTAGAGGGTCAGAATATTAGGAACACCTGAATATAATGTAGTCCAGTACAACAGCACCTTTAACTATGACTTCAATAATAAACATTTAATGGAATTTATACATTTATGGA
>NW_018127887.1:5732994-5742226 GCF_001952655.1 Monopterus albus | reverse complement strand
ACATATCACACAGCTGGCATCATTGCAGCTGTAAGGAAAGTGACTCCAGCTTGTTTTCTATTTTGACACGTGACATTTGAGCCTAATAGGTTGTGCAATACTGTAACCTAACCAAGTGAAGTGTGGCCCAGTTGACCTCTGAATGTAGTGAAGATAAGAGGAAATGTAATAGTGCAACATTGAATGAAATCCAAATCTACCAGCTGAACCCTAGATGCTGACTGAAGAGACTTCAGACATGCAGTTTTGACTTTCCATCAGAAAAAATGTTCCGCTGGGACAAAGAGTGGAACATGTCTTTCGCAGGCTGTGGCTTCAGGAGTATTTACTACCTGGGAGCTTTGAGCTGTATCCTGGAGCGGGTGCCGCAGCTGGTTCGAGGAGCTTCTAAAATCGGTGGAGCTTCATCTGGTTGTCTTGTTGCTGCAGCTGTGACTGTCGGCTTTCCCATTGGTGAGTCACATTTACAATCCACATGACAGTTTGTCCAGCTCTTCAAGATGAGTTGTATTTTCATTGTGTAACATTAAGTGGTAAGGCCTAACATATGGTGTCAGATTGTATTAGGATCCTTCTTGTAACTTGTAAATATTTTATTTTATTCCTTAGCCTCTCACTGGCAGTGTAGACGGCAGTATTGATATGGTTAATAAAGATTATATTAAAGAACGGGTAAGAGTCGTGTTTCGATTTGGCATCCTTTTACATTTTCAGTGTCTGACATAAGGTGTGTTTACAAATGTGTACTTCTTTTAGTAAATGTTCCCACTGATAAAGGCTGGAGATATGCTATCTCAAAACAAATGCTGAGATTGATACTTGGCAGGTTCACTGACACACCGTGCCCATGTACCAGTGAGGGCAAACTCCATTCACTTTCTCACAAACACGCACAACAATAAAACACTATGGTAATATTAAAGCCCCATAATATATCTGATTATACACTTTGATAATACAACAGTAACCTTAAATTGTAAGTAGAAGTGATTAAAAGATGAATCATGGCAACAAAACAAAGAACAGTGAGATCATCCTCAGCTGTCAGTATCGCAAAGAGTTATTGATTTTCTATAATACCCTTCAAAGGTTAAAAAAGAAAATTGACAGTATCAAGTGTCATAACTAAATCATGTGATTAATACTTTTTATTAATTCCCACATTCCTGAATAATAAATGTGGCTGTAACTTTCCCTGAACAGTGATGTTTGCTGCATTTTTTCACAGAGCAGTTCTGTAATGAAGTGTTGAAAATGGCGAGAGAGGCCAGAAAGCACACCCTGGGAGTTTTCCACCCAGGCTTCAATATGCTGCAGATGATATGGGTGGGCCTGGTGGAGAAGCTTCCAGAAGACGCCCACCTTCGGGCATCCGGAAAGCTCTGCGTGTCCCTCACCAGAATGGCTGATGGGAAGAACGTTTTGGTGTCAGAGTTTAACAGCAGAGAAGAGCTGATTCAGGTGGAACTGAGTAGTGAAACCGTCTGCAGCTTTGTCTGATCACAGATTTGAAGCTCCGATTTGTGTGTCTTCTTTTGCAGGTTCTGATGTGCAGCTGCTTTTTCCCTGTTTACTGTGGTTTCACCCCACCTTCATACCGTGGAGTGGTGAGAAGAGACCTTCATGTTTTTGTAGAAGGATCAGAAGGAAATGGCTGTCAAACAGGATCTGTTCTCTATAAAGCCTCTGTAATCAGAAATGTTGAAATTCTATAAATCTCTTTTTCAAGAGCTTCCTGACCAAGACAGGCAACAACATCAATCATGATAAACAACACCCTCTCATCGGTACAGCAAGCAATAAAAATTTTGAATGGATCAAAACCTGTAAAACCCCAAGTCTGCATTAAAACAGACAAATTATTAAACATTAATCTTAGCTCTCCACTGACATCTCTCATCAGCATTATAATCATTACATTTCCAAACCTTGTAAGCCAATTATTTTGTATCTGTGCAGTCATATGAGTCATTTCCCTTTGCTGTCAGCACTACATGGATGGAGCCCTGAGCAACAACATGCCGTTGTTCGAGCAGAGAAACACCATCACTATGGCTGCGTTTTCAGGCAAGAGCGACATCTGCCCCAAGGAGGATACCTTCAGCTTCTTTGAGGTGCAGTGCTGCAACCTGAGTTTTCAGTTCAACACCCGCAATGTGCACCGCGTCTGTACGGCCTTCCTGCCTCCCAGACCTGAGGTGTGTCCCTGTCCAGATTTATTGGACTTTAAAGCAGTTTATACATGGTTCTTAATTAACTGCTTTGACAGCAGTGACAAATTTCTCCTATTCATCTCTACCATGCAAAAAGCATGTATTCAGTGTGAAACACAATCAGTCCTCTGCACTGTAAGAGAGGAGCAAACCTTCATGATTCTTATGTTTGCACTTGACAGAAGTTGGCTGAGATCTGCCACAATGGCTACATGGACGCACTTCGTTTCCTGAGAGAAAGAGGTGAGCTCATCCATCTTCATCCTCCTCACAACTACACATTTAACTAAATCATGTAATCAGTCAACTGTCTGTTGTAGATCTGCTCGGGACACAGTGTCTTCCCCCCAGTGTGATGGTGGGGATGAATACAGCCAAACCTCCTTGTTGTGAGCTGGTGAAGGAGTCCAAGAAGATTCTGCTGAAAGGACTAAACCCTCTGCAGGAAGATCATTGTTGGCTGGACCAGAAAGTCATAGAGAACCTTCCAGCTGGCTTAAAGAAAGGTACGGGGAGACATGTGGGTTGAGGGGTCATAGGTTTGATCTGGTACCATCCAGGGTAGCTTTGAGCAAAACAATGAAGTCACTGAATTCTTAAAGTTTTCAAGTACTGGGAGAAAGAAGGAGAGAGAGAGTAAGCTAGTGACCTAACAGTGGCACAGTATGTGAAAGCCAAGGAGTACTAACAGCTAGGGTTACCAGTTATTGCTATTTCACTAGGCACAGTAGGGCTGTGTGGTAGTTACATTTAGTTCATCTTAGTTCCTTTCATCTATAAACTGACCATAGATTATGATATCCTGTAGAAATATTAATGTGTTTGTCTGAATGTGTGTGCTAGTCCTGTGTGAGGCATGCAGGGACAGTCACGGTGGTGCTGGTCGGTGGTCTCAGCTCTCTGAGTTTGGTCCAGTCAGAGTGGTTTTCTATGTGCTGAGCACCGTCTTGGTGTCCATTGCGCGGATCTTCTTAATCACCAAAAGGTAAAGACCAGTGGTTTTCATTTCTTACAAGCATTGATTAAGCAGCCAAAGGAAAAGCGTTCTGTTGCAGATTAATCAATGTTAAGATGAAACCACTGGAAACAGACGGTCACTTAGTTTTCTGTGCTGAACACAGACCACCTACAGATCCTAAGTGCTACACCATGACAGGTGATCGACCATGCACGTTTTGTAATTCACTGTAATTCCCAGGTGCATAAAGAATTACAGATAGATACAGTATACTGTATGTCAGGGTCTCAGGCAATCAAAATCTCCGGGTCCAAGACAGTACCTCCCAAGTGCCTTTAAAAATTGTATCTCAAATTGAATATCTTTCTAGTTTAACCGGTTACATCTCTGTCATTGTTTATGCTGTTTGTATTGTGATAGTGTGATGCAGTTGGGCTGTGCAGTCACTTGGAGGCTGTTGATGTACAGCACAGAGTTCTGGAGACAGCCGAGGAGCAGTGGAAGCAGGGATCCCAACAGGTGTGTACATTTACATGTGCACACATGTAAATATGTACAGTGTTTTTCTTGTTTAATCTTCCTAAGTGAAAACACTGTATAGTTACTGTAAGTTCTTCTTTGTTTACACTCCTTCTGTATAACCACAACATTTGTGCTGCTGTGAAACAAACACAGATCATGTCATTGCAGTAGCACCACTAACAGTAACATCTTTTGGTCTCTGTGTCTTCAGGTAGGGTGTCTCCAGAGCAGCGCTGCAGCAGCAGGTGCTCTGGCTCAGACCTCAGTGACCAGACAAGGGGAGATGAACACATTCAAACTTTGACCTCAACAAGCACCACAAATCCCAATAAAGCTCTTTACTCGGACGACACCTCTACCTTTACAGCTTCACCCAGCCTCCGGAAATCAGACACACCTGCATGTGGCTGGTCAGTTTAAACCACTGAGGTAAACTGACCAGTAGAGCAAAAAGTACTCGGATTGTTTACTTAAGTAGTAATACTACAGTGGAAAAATACTGTTACAAATAAAAGTCCTGCATTCAAACTTTACTTAAGTGAAAGTACAAGCATAAAAATGTACTTGAAGTACTGAAAGTAAAAGGACCTTCGCATTCTTTATATGTTCATATTAAAAAAACAAGTATAGAAAAAGCACCATCGGGATATTTTAATGGACAAATGTTTCATAGAACCTCTTGTGAATGACATTTTCATAACCATTAAACATAATTCTAAAATTCCTAAAGCAATAAAGTGATAAAAAGTTAAAACCCATTTGAGATTTGTAACCTATTGAAAGGCGCACCACAAATTCCTTATGTGGAATCCATGAGAGGTCTGGCTTCACAGAGTGATCACCTTGCATCGAGGTCAGTTCATAGCACCACAAAAGTAAAAACGAGCTAAATCCTCAGTTCACGTTGAGGATCACACAGGTTCGCACTCAGCCATTTTTATCAAATAACCATCTGGAGTTTACTGTCAAAACAGTAGATATCCATGTTTCCACCTACTGCATCATGGTGCAGTATGGTACAGTACGAAGCCAAGACAAGTGTTCGGGTACACGATCTTCCACAGTGACAGTCAAGCATCATCAAGTTCTGATTTCACATATTCAAAAAGACTGCCATGAAGAGGATCATACATGTATACAAGACCACACAGAGTGCAGAAATAATATCCTGAAAATTTTCTAAAAATCCGTCTACATGTGTATATTCCACTCAGTCACTAACATAAAGGAAAATCTAAAACCTGACAAAAGAGAAAGAGCTGGATGATGTCTCTGCACGTCAATGCAGGGACAGCGAAGCCTTTATCCCTCATACGCCGCCGTCTTTTGGTCCACCACTGATGTCTGGGATTTGATCTGCAAAGGACTCTATCAACCACTGTCCGTCTGGGATCTGGCCCTCTGCCGTTTGTGACGTGGTCGCCTCCTCTGCTCCTGAGGAGAGAGGACAAACAAATGCAACCACCGTCATTCAAGAATTCAGCACCATACTCAAGACTCTCTACCACATCCACAGGACAGATGATAGGAAAGTTCTAATGCCTCAGATGACCAAGACCTAGAACAGATGTGTTAAGACATACAAGGTGTTTACGTTAAACAACCTATAATGATTCTGTAAAATGTTTGGACTGGATTACATCTGCAAAAGTAAATTTACAATGCTGTAATAGTGTGAATCCGAATATGTTGTATACGTATAGCACTCTGCATTTAAGCATTTGTATTCACATCCATTTCTAGTTACACTAGAGCTGAAATGATCAGTCAATGGACAAAATTAATCTGCAGCTATTTTGACTGAATAATCATTTCTTGTTTCCTAAGACAAAAGACCAGACTTCACTGATTCCAGCTTCTTCTTCTCTACAGTAGTAAACTTCATATCTTCAGGTTTTTAGGATAATAGATAAAAACAAGCTATTTAACATTTGTCACCTTTAGCTATGAGGTACTATAAAGGGCATTTTTCATGATTTTCTGACATTGTATACACAAAAGAATTAACTGAAAACAACCAGCAGAAAACATTATGAAAACAGACAGTGTAAGCCCTAATTTACAGGAAATGTCGGTGTGTTCTTATTGGATCGGGGGGAATTTAAACAAATGTTGCCTTCACTTTTTTCCTTTTTGAATGTGTTTTTTTCCTCCAACCTTCAATTAAAGTTAAGCACGTTTTAACATGAGATGGCTTTGTATTACTCTTACTGCCATTGTTTTGTGGTCATGATGCAGAATGGAGAAGGAGCCACCGTTGCTAAAGAAAGTGGCATGAGGCCTTCTGTATCCTGACCTCCCCCCAGTTTCAGCAGTGCCAGTCTTTGGTTACCTGTAGTTTCTACAGATGAGAATGTACAGTGACCGTTGATCTGGCTTTGGGCTTGACCCCCTTCGGGTCCTTTCTCAATATATGCTCCACCATAGGCGTCCTCATAACCAGGATCGTACTGCTCCTCCTTTATTGCCAGTCTCTTGGCGTCCTCTATCGATGCAAAAAAGGGGAGAGTAAACAAAGATGTACAAACCAAACATGGGATTTTTCCATCCTATCACAAGGTCTTGTCATGAACGCTGCAACATTTTAAAAATGTGTTTTTTCAAACTATTTTACTACACGAAGTTATTTTGAATGACTGTCATGATGCTATATACTAGTTTCACATTGAGTTAAAAAGAGTATATGCCATTTACTAGCTACAGTAAATACAGTTTGGATAACTTGAATTTAAGCACAGCATGTCCACTGATCCATGTGGTTACCCTTGGCCAGCTGCAGGTCAAACGTGTAGTTGACCTCCTGGATCTCAGTGCTATGTTGGATGCCCTTCAGCTGATCTCTGAGCTCCTTCAGCTTGATGTAGAAGTGGACTTTGTCCTGAGCACGAGGGAACTGAGCACAGCGAGCGCTGGATGAGGGCATCAGATATAGAGCCTGTGCAAGGGAAATGACCATCAGGTCAGTTCTTCAAAGGCAGAATTTATGTTGAACACTCGATTTCCAAACTGGCAGCTCTTCTTTATGAAACTGCAGTGGTTTTACTTTTCACTCTTAGGCAGAACAAATATTATGTCTTGCAATTTTGAGAATTATTAAGGTTACATGGTTCCCACTTTGTGAGTTGTCACAGAAATACCAATTTGCATCAATTACTGATCAGATCAATTCCTCTACTGAAGAATTACAAACATTTTATTTTAACCTAGTATTGACCTTATGAACAAGCTGTATAACTTTTTATATAAATCTAAATCTTCCATATTTGATCTCAATTTTTTTTCTAACTTTGATAAATGAAGTCTAATGAAAATAAACAGCATCTATAATATAACATGTCAGACACTTGTGTGATAATGACATAACATCCACTGTGGATTCATTTAAGTGAGAGGCCAATTTGAAAATGTGTCATTGACTTTCACGAACATCTGAGGAATCCTTTAAAAGGTTGTGAAGCATTTTAGTGCTCACCACGTCACAGTCGGGGATCTTGTGTGGCTGCAAACCAAATTCAAGATTCTGAGGTTTTTTACCAAACAACTCTCTGCAGAACATTTCATAGATACCTGTGAGGGAACAGGAGAACACAGCCTTAATTCACTTTAACAAATCACTTTATTGTAGCTGTTGCTCTGAGTAGGAGAGTGCTTACATTTTCCATTGAAAACAGCAATAAGAGGCTTGAATTTCTTTAACTTCTCTACGAGAATTTTGCCTCCTTCACGTAACTCTTTACTGTTGAGATGAAAAGAAAAATGGTTGCAATAGTGTTTCAACAAAACTTTTATCTCAAAGCTAAAAGAAATCTCAGCCAATCACAGTCCGACATTACTCTTCTTGTCTAGTAACTTCAGGTTGCCCACTCGTTGCCCTAAATATAGATTTCCTGAGTGATGTCAACAGTCCATCTGTAGACCCACCTTGAGAGGTCTTTGCTCCCTGGTGTTGCCCTTGCCACCATGTTGGTGAAGCCCATCCTGTACTTGACAGGCAGGGTGTTGTCATGCATATGGTTGAGTTGCTCCTCAGTAAATCCAGACAAAAACAGGCACTTCCCTGAAATTAAAAAAGTTGGTCATTCATCTTATTGACTAACAAAAACAGATGTATTTTACTGAAGGCATGTTTCCTGAACACGCTGGTGATCTACTGTTAACAACATTAACGCTGTATAATTTTGTACAGCGCCCGCTGTTCTACTTGAGTTTTGCCGCTGACTAACACAAAGTACAAGACCCTTGTTTTTCTGTTGTAATGTGAACTTGCCTGTAATGGTGCCACTGCATTGTGACTAGCTTTTTCCATTACTCTAGGAGAGTTCAGTAAAAATCAATGAATGGCAATATTTTATATCTTTTGAATTTGACCTGTATAACTCACTTCAGTGTAAAAGTCCTAATTTTAAAGGCTTAAAACTCAAACTGAACCTTAAAAAAAGTATCATATATGCCCTTCTCTTCTAAATTTCTAAAAACCTCTGAACAACTAAAACTATCTACCGGTTGTTGTTGCAGACCAGCACAGGGCCTGTATTTTCCCAATCACACATATCGAAACCTATCTGGTCGCAAAACTTACAGAAATGATTTCCAGGTCCTGGAAACCATCGTCCAATGTAAGCTGCCATTAACCCTGGATTTATACCAATCTGAAAGCAAAATGTTTTTTTAAGCTTACAAACTCAAATTAATTCCAGTAGCACAGTGCTTGAGTCTACTGTAAAACAGATGGAGAGAACCTTACAATGACATAGTCCAGGTTGTAGTCCAGCAGGTCTGGCAGTGTTTTTTTCATGACCTCCTCTTCTGTCATTCCCTTGAAGCGGTCCACTTTCCTCTTCACCTTTTTGAAGCTCTCATCAATCTTCTCCTGCTTGCCACCTATCTGAGCCTCAGTGGTCTTCTTGGGCTTAGGACCAGGTTTCCTCTTAGGTGCATTTGGGTCCTTAGGTGGCTTTTGTGCTTTGGAGACTTTAGGTGGTTTGGGTGCCCTAGGCTCCTTCGGTTGAGCTGGTCTGCCTCTCTTTTTGGCAGGGGCTATAAGAGAAGGTAGGAAAGGGAATATCAAAAGCAAAAACTATATGAAGTGTACATCCTACTCCTGTACTTTCCTGAATTGTTGTGTTGGCACTCTCCATCTGAATATTATAGGGTGTCTTAATATTACTTCATTAGTTCAATTCTGGATTGTTTGGTAGCATACCAAGCATCTATGTAAACCACAATATTAGTGGAAATAATTTCATAAAGACCATTATATTTAATAAAGCTGCCATTAACTTACAAAGAGCTTCTCTAAAAAAAGCGTACTCACAATATTTTCAATAAGACAAATTTATCTACAATACAGGTCAACAATTTGGACACATTTTCACACTGCATTCGATGAACTTTGGGCTGGTATATATACAGTGTGTATACATACATACATACATACATATATATATATATATATATATACAGTGCCTTGCGAAAGTATTCGGCCCCCTTGAACTTTGCGACCTTTTGACACATTTCAGGCGTCAAACATATATATATA
>NW_018127887.1:5727200-5732283 GCF_001952655.1 Monopterus albus | reverse complement strand
ACACACACACACACACACACACACACACACACACACACACACACACACATCTATACCAACTATCACCCCCACCTCCATCACAACAATACTTTATAGAACAATTGCACAAAGTAACTCAGTACAATGTTTTTACTTCATAAAGGGTGAGAAGAGAATATTTACAAGGTTTTATTTAAAAACACCAGTAAATAAAGGAAATCCATCTGAGAAGATGTTGTAGGTCAAATCTAATCAGAAACCACGCTTTTAATTTCCTCATTAATTTAAAAAGAAAGCTTTATGTGTTTTCTCCATTCATGTTTGATCCCCACTAAACAAAAATCTGAAATAAATAGTATTTACTTTAAAAGTCAATTTTATACAAGCATTAAATCTATTTATTTATTACAGGGACACTGCACAATGATCCATTGTAGGTTAATATTGTTTCCTGGATTGCTTTATAAAAGCCAAAATTCTGTCTAAACCTGAGTACATCTGATGAAGGTGAAAACACAGAAGTATATAAAAAAAGAGAGCAATTGAGGATTGGGAGAGGAGGAGGAATGAGGAAAAAAGCGTAAAAGGAGTGAATAGCTCCCAGGGAGGTGCAGAATCTCTCCATCTGCTATTCGGTGTATGGAACAGTCACTACACTTATCCCCTTACTCTAAAAGGAGCTCCGCTTTCCACCCCATTAAAAAAGTTTGGGAACTAATGCCACCCCTGAATACTACCCTAATTAGAGGCTGCTCAGAACTGCAAGGACCCGCTACACAAGAGTGGCTTTGGGATAGGTTCTGCTTCTCCCCTTTTGTAATGCCATAGTTCTGCTCTCTCTTTTTCTGACCCACTACAACTTTCTTCCTTTCTTTCTTTGTGTCCTCTCATCAGAGAAAACCTTTAACAAAAAGCTTTCATTTAATCTTTTAGTACGTTTGATCCTACAGCAACAGAGTGATGGTGAAGGTACAGTGCCTGAGTGCAGTAGGGATGAGTACACATGATGAGCCTTACAGTAATGGTAACAGCTGTGGAGATGCATGAAGTGGTGTTTGACAGAGGAATCAAAGCCTCTGGCTCCAGGCTTCAGGACAGGCCAGTGAGAAACACTGAGCTTTCACCACTTCATGAAGCGCAAGCTTACTCGTCTTTGCACATAATTTATTTAGCCAAAGACTTTCAGGGGTGTTTTTATTTGTTCTACTTCTTGCCTGTCTCACCTCAGTGTGAACCCACAGATCCGGGATCCGCTGCAGAATTAAGTATCATGCTATGGGGGTGTTTTTCACCTCCAGGGACAGGACGACTGGTTGAATGTGGCCAAGTACAGGGATATCCTGGACGAAAACCTTCTCCAGAGTGCTCAGGACCTCAGACTGGGCCGAAGGTTCACCTTCCAACAAGACAATGACCCTAAGCACACAGCTAAAATAACGAAGGAGTGGCTTCACAACAACTCCGTGACTGTTCTTGAATGGCCCAGCCAGAGCCCTGACTTAAACCCAATTGAGCATCTCTGGAGAGACCTGAAAATGGCTGTCCACCAACATTTACCATCCAACCTGACAGAACTGGAGAGGATCTGCAAGGAGGAATGGCAGAGGATCCCCAAATGCAGCTGTGAAAAACTTGTTGCATCATTCCCAAAAAAGACTCATGGCTGTATTAGCTCAAAAGGCTGCTTCTACTAAATACTGAGCAAAGGGTCTGAATACTTATGACCATGTGATATTTCAGTTTTTCTTTTTTAATAAATCTGAAAAAATGTCAAAAATTCTGTGTTTTTCTGTCAATATGGGGTGCTGTGTGTACATTAATGAGGAAAAAAATGAACTTAAATGATTTTAGCATATGGCTGCAATATAACAAAGAGTGAAAAATTTAAGGGGGTCTAAATACTTTCTGTACCCACTGTAAGTGACTTTCGGTTTTTCCCGTCTAGGGGTCGCCACAGCGAATCGTCACACTGACGACTCGCATGTTGACATTTGGCACGTATTTTACGCCGGATGCCCTTCCTGACGCAACCCTGATTCGAACCCGGGGCGCAGCGGTATTGCATATGGAACAATAATGTTCCAAATTAAATTAAATTTCTGGTGTAAATACAACAGCAAAAACTCCCAGAACAGTCAATCCAAGCTCGACCCCATTGTTCTTATACTGCTATTAGATGATGTACATAAAACAAAAATGAACATAAATCTGTTTTTAGTAAATTATATATATAGGGAAAATTGCCTGTGCAAGCCAAAGATTCCATGACCTTCATATGATTTTGGAGAGTAAACAGAGAGAGTTGGAGAGATGTTATCTCTAAAGCCACCTGGCTGGAGAAGGGTGAAAAATTAACATCTTAGTTCTTAAAGTTGATGTCTGAGTTGGTGTCTGAGAGTGGTTCATTTAAAGATCCATCATGCTGTCTCTTCCATCGGCCTTTCAGGGTAGTGAAACTGATGCTTGGGGTTAAAGCCTGAATACTGGGCCTGGAGAGCGTGAAACTGCTGTGCAGACTGAACCCTGTGGTAGAACATTTTTTTAAAAAACAGAATCGTGTTAATACAAATGCAAAACAGTAACAGCTGCAGGGTTAAAGCCAAGTTGGACTATTGTGTAAAAAAAAAAAAACCCCACAAAAAAACCCCACTGACCTCAAGGTGCAAATCACATGTGCTCAGCATGGGCACAGTGATAAAAAAAAACAAACAATTTAAACTGTTGAGGCCTTTTAAAAACTTTATTTTGATTGTTAAAGCCAAGTGTGTTATGCAATTTGTGCTTTTGTGTTAAGTTTCAGCATTTTTGTATTTGACTGTTACACAATGATGATGCATTTTTTTGTTTGATAAACGCAACTGATGCATGCTGTCCTACTACTAATAGGTCCAAGTTGTTTGGTTAAAAGTGTTTAGAGGGGTGTTAATGAGGTTTTATGTTGATGATGATGAACTAGAAACACCTCTTACAATAATGAAATATAATTCAAGATTTTCCCAAAGTGCAAACTTCAAAATGACCATAAACTGATTATTAGAGATTGAAAGTAAACTAAATACATTTACTCAAGTACTGTACTTAAGTACAATTTTGAGTTATCTGTACTGTATATCTGCATATCAGTTTGAAAAACATGGAAGTGGAATTGCTTCCATTTTATTGTCACTGCATATGAAAAACCCACACTTCTAGTTCACAGCCAACTGTACTTAGTAAATCAGAGAGACTGTAGTAAAGTTTCACATCATATTAAGGGAAAACAACAGTACAGTAAAATACAACTGAGCAATAATAAAGCTATAGATTCAGCACAGTAAATCACTCATGGTGAATAATCAAAATGCCAAATTATAAAAACAATGGAAGACGTCAAAACGGGCATTGGGGTTGCACATGCTTTCACTTTAGATTTCATAACACTTTGCCTCCTGTATTGCCACACTGGTGAGGAGGAAGACTCACCACTGTTGAAGATACTCCGGGGAGATAACAGGCAGTGATCCCTTCATCTTTTCTTCCATCTTTTGGGTGGTTTGTCTTTGCTAAATGAATCAATATGCATGTTGAGGAAACACAGCTAGGTGATGCATATCTGGTTTAGCATAAGAGTGTGCTAGTGGGTGAAAATGAATGCATGTGCCAGGGTTTTGTAGTTAGCAACAGAAGGTAAACAAAAGGTGAACTACAAAAAAACAACACCAACACAGGATAAGGTAGCGATGACACATCAAAACAAAGTTTAAACAGAACTACGCAGGTAATAATTATAAGTACATTAACAGTATTTAATGTTATTCTAAACACCAAATTCTGCGACTTCACATCTACACCTGCTAACAAGAGTTTCCCCTCTTCCTCAATGGCTATGCTAACTTACAAGCTAAACCTGACTGAGAACCTGCCATCGATTTTCCATTTTAAAACATCGTGAATACGGATTTATAGCCATCTAATCTCGAGTGTATATGTTTCGTACACCGGGGATAACACAAAGGCATTGCTACCAGCGCCACAAGTACAGCTAATGTTAGCCAACAGCTAGCTGTTCGGCTAACCTAGCATAGATGAATGGTTTCGCTTCCACTGAGTTTTCTCGCAAATACACTGTGCCCAATTCACCAGTAGTTAAAGACTTTACCATACCTGTTACTGCTAACGTGTAGAGTGGTTCCTTCTGTACAGATATTTGTTATATATTCATCTGCCCTGCTCTTCTATTCACAACATTTAAGGGCAACAAAGGTAACAAAGCCGTGACAGCCCTGTGGGTCAACTTTGACATCGGGAGATCTCAACTCTAAGAGGTAGGGGTGTAAAAAGAAAGCTATCTTTAACCGTAAATAAGAAAGATAACTCCAAGGAGGATATTTTAGATTGTTTAATAATATAAGTACATATTCAATAAATCCGTTCATGTACGTCGCTTGTACTGTATGCTGCCTTATAAATCCGCAACCAAACAAAACGGTATGCATCTATTTCATTCATTATTGGTATGATCGGCTCGACTTTTAAACTCTGTAAGGTTGTTTTCTATTGGCTCCGGGTTTCTCTGTCGTTTAAACAACAGAAGAAGAAGAAGAAGAAGAAGAAGTAAAAGTACAAGTACAAGTATCACTACTACTACTACTAATACTACTACTACTACCATCACCACCACCACCACCACTACTACCACTACCACTACCACTGTATCAAATGTCAACACGCTATTGCAGTACTCATATAGCTTTAGTATATAAAGTTATAGTGAACAGTGACAGTGAACATGTTCTTTAAAGTTCTGTCCTATAAAGTGTATGAACTTGATCCCACAAACAACAGAGTACTCTGCGAATCTTGCAGTGTGTTCTTGGATGAGCTTTTTAGACAATAATGCCATTACATGAATTTTAAGGAAAGGTTATTCGATAATTTATTTGCAGTTTAAACATGTTAAATGTACTCTTTTATATGCTGTCTCTTTGTAATTGCCAGTCTGCGCTTCTGTTGACAAAGCACTCATTTGTTTAAAAAAAGCCAATAGTGAGTGAGAAATTCAAATAACTGCATCTTCCTGCTCTTGCCAATGAGCTTTGAATCTGCCTTTTCAATCAAGGATAAA
>NW_018127887.1:5692989-5727125 GCF_001952655.1 Monopterus albus | reverse complement strand
AAGAAAAGGTGGCAGTTTTAAAGAGATTTATTAACTCCGTAATTACAGATTAGAAATTCCAGACTACAATTGATAAATCATAGAATCTCATACATAAAGATACAAAAATAGGTCACTGGACACGTTACCTTACAATATACAATAAACTGTGATTAAAAAAAACAACAACACCTAAATCATGCAACGTCTATCTGGGAGTAATGTAACTGTTGAGGACACTTCCTCTTTTGTGCGTAACTTTGCGATGCCTCGGTGGGACTCCTCTTCTTCTGTGGTGTCATCAGAGGCTTCGTACCTGACTTCATACTGATGGACCTTGCTACTAGTACAGCTGGCATCTACTGAGCAGACATCTCCAGCTGTAGTGGTTCCATATCATGCTGTCCGCTTGCTGCCTGGTCGACAATGTCCACTTCTGCAAGGTACCACAATAAAAAGGAACTGTGCTGCTTGCAGAAAGCACTGATACAGTAAGTCAATAACCGATATATTGGCAAATTATTTAACTTCAACAAATAACTTAAAATATATTTTAAAGGACTGTGGTTGTGTTTTGTGTATTTTATGTCACTTAGCGTGTGACAGATCCATTCTCCCTGGATTCTTCAGGTCATTAGTTCTTTTCATGTCAGTACTGTGTAAAAATGAAGTCACACTTATCTCTGCTTTAGATATGTATGTAATCTGTCACAGTGATGGAAAGTAACTATGCATGTTTACTGAAGTACTGTGCTTAAGAACAGTTCTGATATACCTGTACTTAAGTATTTCAGTTTTCTGCTGCTTTATACTTCTGCTTCACTACATTTCAGAGAAAAATATTGTACATTTTAATCTGCAACAATTATTTGACAAGTATACTGTTACTCCAGTTATTCCAGTTACTTTGCAAATGAAGATTTTTAAACCATAATGAGCCTATAAAACACAAAGTATATTAAGGCACCTGGACAGAGACAAAGTGAGTAAAATCAGCTCTACCACAGTTGACTACAATATTAA
Source organism: Monopterus albus (assembly GCF_001952655.1). Lineage (NCBI taxonomy): Eukaryota > Metazoa > Chordata > Actinopteri > Synbranchiformes > Synbranchidae > Monopterus > Monopterus albus. The sequence goes on along the minus strand of NW_018127887.1, from coordinate 5,726,123 downwards.
AATTAGTGTTACATTTACAGTAATAAAAATCTGGTATAAAAATGTAGCAGTGACAAAACTCAGTCTGACTGTATAGTGATGGATGGGTTTTAATTTTGCTGATAATACTCGCATACTTGAGTAAGGTTTTGAATGTGTACATATAACACAGTACTATTTGAACTGTGGTATTTCTACTTTAACATAAGCAAAAGGTCTGAATATTCCTAACTCACAGTGGTTTGGAGTCACTTTTTACAGCTACACTTTATGCACCAGAAACAACTGGTTGATTTGTCTCTAGTTCCATCTAAATGTGACTACATGGTAACTCCACTACCTGTGTGCTGCAGCTCACTGGCCTGTTTTTTCTCCTCTCCTCTGTGTCTTTTAGTTGGAGAAGTTGCTGCTTTGCCTCGCGTCGTTATGCAGGCCACCACAGCTTTCATACTCTGGATCCACCTGCTCTTCTTTGATCGCAATTCTCTTAGCATCCTCTGCAGAACAAAACCAAAAGAAATAAGTTGGACATTAATTCAAACATAAAGATGTCAGTAAATGATGTTTCTGAAAATCCCAATAAGCAGGTACAGAATATCTCTGCGTGTAAGTGAGCCACAGAATGAACAGCAGTCCAACACAGGGCTGTCACCTCACAGCAAGAAGGTTCTGGGTTCGAGCCCCGGGCCGACCCAGAGCCTTTCTGTGCGAAGTTTGCATGTTCTCCCTGGCCCTGTGTGGGTTCTCTCCAGCTTCCTCCCACAGTCCACAGACAGTGATTGGTAACTCTAAGTTGCCCATAGGAGTAAGTGTGAGTGTGTGTGGTTGCCTAAGTGTCAACCCTGTGATAGACTGGTGACCTGTCCAGGGTGTACCCTCCCTCTTGTCCAGTGTCAGCTGGGATTGGCTCCTGCAACCCTGTTCAGGAATAAGCGGTACAGATAATGGATGGGAATTTAACTGTTTACCTTTAGCCAGCTGCAGATTGAAGGAGTACTGTGTCTCTACCACCTCATGGCTGGGTGCCAGGCCCTTCAGCTGGTCTCGCAGTTCTTTCAGCTTGATGTAGAAATGCACCTTATCCTGTGCTCGAGGGAACTGGGCACAACGGGGGCTTGACGATGGCATCAAGTAGCACATCTATAGTAGGTGAAAAGAAACATGCTATGAGGATTGTTGTTTGTATGCCTGAGTATACAGTGTATTTTAGGAGTCATCCAGTAAGTGTTCCCACATACCGTTTCAGTTTCAGGGATTTTGTAGGGCTGTAGACCAAACTCGACATTCTTTGCCTTCACACCAAATACTTCTTTGCAGAAGATTTCATAAATACCTGCCGACAAAATAGGGCACTGCTAAACTTACACAAGAGCTTTATGAAAAGGGCATCTAAACACTTCCATCAGAAATGGACAGACTAGTTTCAGCGTTTGAATAATTGTACCTTTTCCATTGAAAGCAGCTATTAATGGTTTATATTTCTGCAACTTGTCAAGTAGTTGTCGACCTCCTTCACGAATCTCCTTACTAGGATTTTAAAAAATCGTTTTAGAAAAAAAAAATCAACAGCAGTCATATCTTTTTTTTCACTGGATTACAAAATGTTGCACCCATTCATTGTTTTCACTTGAGCTGCAGTGATTCCCCTAGGTTAGTTTGAACAGGGAGGGCAGGCCTGCTGGAGGGATGGTTTGAACATTTTTGTCTGGTTTTCACTAAAGGGGGTGGGGGGTGGGGGTGTCAGTGTTTGTTCATTTTTTTAGCCTGTCTTCCTGTGCTTGTTGGTGCGTGTAACTGGCAGTGCATGGGGCAGGCTAAAAAGCCAATATTTTGGCCTGCCTTTCCTTCTGCGTTTGATGCTCGGCATGTGTGCTGAACACACATCTCTAGCTCGGATTGCTGTGAATTAAACTTGGTTCTTGTCTTAGCTGTAACCATGGATAAGCCATGCCCTCTGTAGGGTGCAGGACAGTAGAATGCATATAAGATGAACCTGCTTTGTGCCTTTCTTTTTGGGGGCAGGGAGGTTGTCCCCACCAAATGAATGGTAGGGGAAACACTGAGCTGGATAAAAGCGTCAACTGAGTGACTAATTTGTAAATGTAAAGTGCATTATTTTGGTTAAACTGCATTTCCATAAACTTCATTGATCAGTGTGTTTTTCTGTGTTTTCATTCACCTGGACAGGTCCTTGCTGCCAGGTGTAGTCCTCTCCACCATGTTGGTGAACCCGATGCTGTACTTCTCCGGGAGGCTCTGATCATGCATGTAGTTGAGCTGCTGATCAGTCAGACCAGACAGAAACAGACATTTCCCTGAAGAGAAAAGCAAATGTAAGATCTGACAGCACTAGGTTAAGGCATGTTTCAGGTGTTGCAGCTGCACTAAATCTACAAGACAGTATCAGCACACACAACTAACTGGACAATGTGCATGCTTGTTTTGGTCCAAAATTTTGTGAGCTGCAAAATATCTTCATTGTAAAATAAAATACTGTGCTGATACTGGACCTGCTGAGGTGCAAGAACAGTCAGTGAGCTGGGTACTGAATATCTCTGGTTACCATAACAGCATAACAATGAATGGTGCACAAAACATACAGGAAAACCAAAGACTAAAATTAAACTTAAAAGAAAAATTGTAGCATAGCTAAATTTAGACACTGCAGTATGTGATCAAAAATATGCTTGAGGATTTAAAAACTCATGAAATGACTGTGCACACTGATTTCTGCATTTAATACATTTGAATTCTCCATGCATACATTTTCTACTGAGTGCTTAAATGTTGATATTCTTACTAATGACCCATTAAAAAGCTTCAGTTATGAAAAAAATGCACATATTTCAACATGGTACATCAGTCTCAGACAATCTGTGTATTATGTTGCCAACTAAATAATTTCTTTACAGAGTCATATATTCAAACCCAAGACACCATTTTTTTTGGCTGCACCAATATATCAGACTGAAAGTTGCAAAGTTCAATTGCAGCAAATTATTATACTGGTAACTCTGGAAGCTTTAGGATCTCTACTTGTATTTAAAAAACAAAATCTGAGCTGGTTCACACGTCTTGGTATCGATGAACCCACATTGGGTACAACAGGGGATGAGCAGGTACAAGTGAAAGCTGGCATGTATTCCCTGTACTCAGTAATGAAACAGAATTTTAACATACAGAAATGGTTTCCTGGGTTTGGGTAATGGTGTCCTTTGAAGGCTGACAATAGTCCTGGGTTAATTCCAATCTGAGGAGAAACATGAAGGGGTTACCACGGCAACAGACCTAAAAGCTACAGTGTTACGTGACCGAGCTCTTATGACAAAGATACATTCTGTGTAGAGTTTGAAAATGCAAATATAAGAAACAAAATAACAAAATATAAACATGTAATTTATAAAACAAATATATAAATTCTTAATAGGATAACTCACAATCAGAATGTCAAGATTGTAGGTAATAATGTCTGGCAGGGTTCTGGCCATAACCTCAGCTACTGACATGCCGTTGAAGCGGTTGAGGGCCCTCTTTGCCTTCTTGGCGGCTTCAACCTCATCATCCTCGTCCTGCTGTGTTCTGCCCTCCTCGGCCTGCTGTTTAGAAGGCCGCCCTCGTTTTTTCTTCACTGGTGTCACAGCTAGGACAGAGATGAAGAATATGTCAAAGTATGACCAAAAAAATGACAGACATCTGTTGGTGAATTCAAATTCAGAGCCATACTTAGAATAATGGCATAGATATGGGCCCAAACAGCAGCTTGCTTGGCTACAAAACATTATGGACCTACACTTTATCAGTGTAGGGTGAAAGAGAAATACTGCATCTGACACTGTAAAAATTATTTTTGTACCAATGCACATGAAGGTGCATAAGTCTCCCATTTGTGGGTGATTTATCCTTTCATACTGTAGCTTTAAGTCCTCAAATTATTTTGTAGAGTCATGATCACTCAACTATTTTGCTATGCCACTGCAGTACAGGGAAGTATGTGCATAATAAACGACAGGCTGACTGATTGTAAGCCAAAAGCTACTGGATATTTGACACCATGTAACCCTGTGAGATCTTGTCTGGGGGACAGTTAGATTGACCAAAATGTCTTCCATACCTTGTGGTGAACTGGCAGGCTGAGAGTGATGCTGAAAACTCAGCTCCTGCTGCTGCTGTGTTTCATGTTGATGCTGAGGGTGATCCAGGACTGCAGGGTGCTGCTGCTGCCTGATGTTCTGCTGGTAGGATGACTCCTGGAAATGATTTGGGGCAAGGGGGTAGTTCTGATAAAAAGGTTCCTGGTAAAGAGTTTGTTCCCGGTGAACAGAGAGCTCAGTCATGACAGGCTCATCTCTGGACCCTTCAGTGTAATGGCCCACACTGTGATATGGCATCACATGCTGCACCTCAGGGTGCTGCTGGCTGGACTGATACCTAGAGAAGACGAGGAGAAAGAGGGTTAAAGAGGATAGCAAGAGGAAGGTCAACAAAAGAACAAAACGGAACAGGACCCAGACAGAGCATGAAAAGCAAAATTTTGCCTGGTGTTCAATGGGGTGTGGTAAGAAGGTGAGGAAACTTACAAGACATGGTCCTTAAAAACAAACACACTTGCATTACATTTATTGCATTCAAATTAAATGCTAAAAATACCTCTATAATGTGACTATATGACCAGGATAAATACAATATCTAGAACTTGTTACACACACAAACAGTTCTTCAAACACCAAACCTATAGTTCATTTCGGCAAAATAGTCTAGAATGGAATGAAGATACACAAACGTGATAGGTCTTTCAAAAACACTGTGATGTGATATGATGTCAAAGTCAAGTCAAATATGTGAATAGCTTATTTTATGTCTGTATTCACTGGGCAGTTGGCAAACAGGCTGAGTAAGAGCCACTGTGGGTGTATTTATAGTCTTTAGCAAGTGATGGTGTAATAACTGCTGGATAGTGCAGTAGCGTTTAAACCTGTCAAGCCAAATTTATTATCGTTCAATCAGCTGCTTCTTAGTCGATTAATTATTTGGTCTGTAAAATGTCAATAATTAGTGCTGTCTTTAAATATGCACCTTCTATTAAATACAGCAAAGAAAGTCTGTGAATCTTCACATTTGAAAAGCTTGTACCAACTGATGTCTGCTACTTTTGCTTAAATAATTACTTATATGATTAATCAATTATCAAAATACTTATTAATTAATTTTCTTCTGGTTGACTAATTTATTGATCATCTTATTCTTGGGGTCTTTGTATTCATGATGTAATATCACATTGAAAAATTAACTGGCAATTATTAGATTTATTACCTGAATTATTACATACCTGAATTATAACTCAGGGTAATTTAATGCTGTTAGTTGTATATTAGCCTATTAGCCTTGAGGATCCCTTTTCTTACATTATAACAGGTTATTATCGTTGATAATTACGCTATCACTTGCTACAAACCTAAACATAAAGTATACAGATGTGTATATGATGTCATGTATCAAATGATATTTATTTTTCTCCATCTCATCTCACGCATGGAAATGAAGATTTCGATAAGAAAGCATGAGTTTCCCAGAACCTGTCACGTCCAAGACCAACTCACCACTGCTGAAAATAATCCGTAGAAACCGTCAATGATGTATACTGGTTTTCCTCCATCTTAACTGTTGACTTATTTGAATAAATGAACAGTCATTCTGATGCCAGATAAATTAATTCACATTAGAAACATGAACTGTGTGAATATTAAAGCACAAAGAAGACAATGGACGCTGCTACAGGAAGCTGTAAGGTTTAGCTAATATTAGGTTTTACAGCTGCTTTGAAGCCATGACCGCTACAGTAACAAAAAAGGTATAGAAGAAAATAAACATACATGTCATACATTGTTTTCCAGTTTTAATTATGAGACGGAGGGCTGGGAATCCTTCCAAACAAAGACCATTTAAACGCTCGACATTTCCTTTCGCTCAGAGTGAACAATTATTGCCACCTCTTGGTCAGGAGGTGCACTGCATGTAATATACTCAATATTTTTTGACAGTCACATTAATTACACAAGTACACAATCAACGATAAATAAGTATAATATAAAACAATACCGGTTATTTATTCAAACTGTAAAAAATTATAGTACATATCACACAGACTGTAAAAAGTTCCTACAAACTACCGCTAGACAGCGGCAGATCTCATGTGTAAGAAAGCTCCAACAAGAACTTGCAGTGTAAAAGAAGAGCCAAAGATAGCATGTTTTCGTAAGACATGTCACTCCACAGTAAAAACAGAACGAAATAGGCAACTGCAACTGAGATTACCCAGAGTTCACCTGATATCTCGCGAGTTTAGCTGGTATCCACGAATAGAGGCAGAGTGAGAGCTCTTTGTTTTTTATCTTCGTGTTAGCCAAACAGCGTGACCTGCTTGTGTGTCCGATTGACAGATACTTGGGTTTAAGATGGTGAAATTCAGCTTCACATTGAGGCCATTTATGTAAAATAGACAAGGTTAATTCTTATGAGCGTCACTTCAGGTCAGTTTATCCATGTTCTGTCCCCATTTTCTGTTTTTAAAACTTGGTAGCTGTATCAGGGCTAACAAGCATTGATAGCTAGCTGGTCTAGTGGATAGTTATTGGTTAGCAGACATACAGTACATAAAAAGGTGAACTTCACAAAGCTGGAAAACCTTAATGGTAACCTATACTTATAGTACCTGTTATGTACAGGATTACAGTATTGAACAATTGTATGTGTGACCCTGATTTATAGACTTATAGACAAAACCTTTTACTTTCTATTTAGCAAGTTAAGGTGATGTGAGATCATGTTTGACTCGGCACCAAAAGATTTAGGTGCTTATTTCTGGCATGTGGTTTTAATTTGTTTACTATTCTCATCTCTTTTTTCAGGCTGAGTCAAATCCTTCAGTGTGAAGATGCCAGCTGGTGTGTCTTGGCCTCGGTACCTGAGGATGTTAGGAAGTTGTCTACTGGCCATGTTTGCAGGGGCGCAGGTCGTCCACCAATACTACCTACCTGATCTGGTAAAGAACAAAGTTTGTTCACAATAGCCTGTTTTTGTTTTATGTAGATGAAATTAAACAATTTTAAAAGTTCTGGATGCACGGGCATTATGATGATGATCATTTCAAGGTTTTTAAAAGTTTGGAAAATACAAATACATCATATTATACTATTATTACCTAACACCACCCACAGAATGTGTTTACCATGCTTACTGTTTTTGTTGTTGTTGTTTTCAGAGCATACCAGAGATCCCACCAAAGCCTGGAGAGCTCCAGACAGAACTACAAGGTTACAAAGTCAGAGAAGAAGCTGTTGCTGCATTGCAGAAGCTTAAAGCAGAGCAAAAAGTAGACTGATGTGGAATCCTATGTGCTCTGTGTGATGGACACAGTCAAGCAAACCATGCCCAATCTTTGCCAACGGCTAGAAGCTGCAGTGTGGCTGGGAGTAGAGTCATTTCTGGGACATCTGCAAGTGGATGTATTCTGTGCTCTCTCTTTTCCTCTAATTTAAGGAACACGAGTGGAATAAATGCAGCTCTGCTGGTATTTTTCTGCAAAGGAAAATGATCTTATCTGGAACACAGTTGTTTATATTGAACAGCCAGTTGTATCTATCTTTTGTTCATGCATTTCTTCATTCTTTTAACTGTGTTTAGATTTTTAGAAGGGGGAACAGTTATGTTAAACAATAAGAGAACTGTGCTAAAGTCAGTAAGTTGTTGATGTTTCAACCAAGCATGGAAAATCTAATTTAAATGTTTTTAAAAAATCCAGCTAAAATATTGGCAGTATTTTGGTAAATGTTAGTGCTCTACATGGAAATATAAGCTTGCCAAAATAATCGTCAGTAATTTTGATAATTAAAGTGTGGTAAAATGTTAGCTAAGTCCTCCTATTTTGCATTTATAAGAAATTAATATAGTTGCATGCCACTATGGGGACATGTTAAGTCTTTGTTTACAGTATTTTTCATCCATTTCCCCAATGAAGATGTATTATTCCATCAACTATTGTATATTGCCAGTCTTTACTTGTTTATACACTAGTCTTGACATATGGGTACACACAATGTTTGGCTATAGGCCTGTATGCTGATAAACACTATTAAAAACTATAGGGAATTCAGCATTCCATTATAGGAGAGCTGTAGGACCACAACCAGCAGCTATTATTGTTATTATTCATCATAAGGACAGATGATTTTCTTCACTAATGAGTTCTTGTGTGTAGTATTTCATAGTACGAACAAGAACTGCATATGGCAGAGTAACCCTTGTTTAAACGATAAACTTTTTTCATTATAAGGTACTTTGCTCGTTTTTACGAGGTGCTTTCACATTAAAACATACTTTTCATGTTATTACGACATCCATCCATACATCCATTATCTATACCGCTTATTCCTGAATAGGTTCGCGGGGGGCGCTGGAGCCAATCCCAGCTGACTTTGGGCAAAATCATGTAAAAAAAAAAGTACACTAACAAGTATGTGTGTGTGTGCGCGCGCGCCTCAGCTGTTGTTGGGTGTATCATAGCAACATTGTAAAGCGGAAGAGATGGCGGCCCAGAGAGAACAAGATGCTGCTGAATATCTCAAGAAACACAAAATTATCGAGCTCATGGGTAACCTGGCCAGCACGCTCTTCTTTTACAGACCTGGTTAGAGCGTTTTTCTCCTATTAGTCGCACCATTTTTGCAGTAGCTAGGGAGCAAACTCAACTTAGCTAACGCTAAACCCCACATGCCACAGGTAGCTAATGATAAAACATGTTTTATATGTATAGGTTTAATTCTAAATCATGCCTTATTTAATTGTACCTCTGCTTGATTAGGATTTCATTCTTATGACTCTTCTTCTGCTGCACTCAAATTTGATGGAAACAATGGAAATAGAGTTAACGTTATGTACTATAATAAGCATACGCTCAAGTGGCAATTTCTTGGGTACATCTTGCTAAAACAATTAATACAACTAATGCTAATGCTAATGCAACCCAGTGCTGTAACAGTCTTGCACAAAATCCTGATTCTTGAAACTAGAGGGGTGATATTTCAATCCAACCAACATTTTTGTAGTTTGCCTTAAAGGTGACTGGCAGATGTTTATTATTTTGAACACCCCATTTATATCAGTGAGGAGAGGCTACAGAGACACCCATTATAAACCTTCTTAAAGATTAGAAGTTATTGTAGGACTATTGTATTAGAGTACATAGGTATACCCAATAAACTGGCAACTGAATGTACATAACCTACATATACAGTTAGCAGTTAAGCAGAATTTTATAAACTAAAATGTATTTTTTTTAAAAGATCACAGTTAAATATAAGACCTGGTGTCTTTTGTGTGGAATTGTGGATGTCTCACAGTTTGTCCCCTAAACATAACCCAGGGCTCTATTTAAATAAAAGATCAGTTTTGTGTTGTTATAATTTTATTAGTTATCGTTCATATTAGATTTTATTAATTTGATATTGTTGTGAATCCTAATATGTCTGTTGCTGCAAACATTCCCAAAAGCATTCAATAAGTTTTCCTTTATTACCAGAAACACAGTATGTGGACCTTAACAGCAGTGATTTATAGATGGGTTTATTCTTTTATTCAGATAATCCCAGAGAGTTTCTTATTGAGCAGCTAGAACAGCTGAAGATTTCTCAGCAGAGTGGTGTGAAAGGGCCGAATCTTTTCAATGGGTCCAACGTGGATGCAATCATTGGGATACTGGACCCCGCTAATCAAGGATACATCACTTTTGCCCAATACAAGCAAGGTACACACAGTACACTGACTTTATTTTTTGTGGGCGGGACTGACACACCCCCTCTCAATATAATGAAATACATAATTTGCATTTATATTATCTGCATGGAGCATCAGAGAAAACTGTTGTTATATTAGAAACAATAATTATACTTAAAATATGTCATATTTACTGTTTTAGCTTATTTATTCATAACTTATAGATATTTCATGCAGCAAAATGTAATATCATGACAGGAATTTTAATTTCAGAATAATGACACTGTGGGCTAAAACAAATACTTACAGAGCCTTTTCCCCACAGCACTTACCACACTAAGCATAAAAGACATTAATGAATGTCCTGAAGGTGCAAACGAAGACAGAATATCCCATGAAACATTCAAAGAAGAAGTGTAAGAGCAGCTTGTAATATTTAAACTGTTTGACAAAAAGGCATTCATCAGCATTTAAAATTTCACCATATTATTAAAGTAATTTTGTCATTTCAGGATACAAGGCATGCAGAGATGCTCAGCAACATTTGAGCAACCTTGAACTTATGTTTGATATTTTCTTCCACTCAGCTGATATATGTTTTATTCCATGTTATTAGATTGATGTACATTTAGACTTTGTGATGTTTGGGTTATGTAAAATGGGCACATTTTATACAGTTATTACAATGTATCTGGTAATGTGTATTCTGATTCACACAGTTTCATTGCCATTCACAATCGGTTTATGATTTGCATATTGTGGTGAAATTTCTTAAACCAAGCCATGATCCTAAACTTTGATTTGTCTTTTTACTCTTATGTGGAAAACAATGTTTTCAGATAAGAAGAAGACACAGTGGTTTACTCCTCAGAATGCCCTTGGGGATTATCTCTGTGGCTCACCTCACAAAACACTCATTTTCCACTCATGACTCTATAGGCCTAAACACTCAGTAAGAAGGCCAGTGGGATTAACAATGCCATAATTCTTAAAAGGAAATAAATAAATGTAGCTGAGTAAAAATATTTTCCTATGATCTGCAGTGGAGTACAGTGGTGGAAGAAATATTCAGATTCTTTACTGAAGTTAAAGTAGCAGAAATACTCTGTTACAAGTTGAAGTACTGCATTCCAATTGTTACTAAAGTACAAAAGCATTAGCATCAAAATATACTTCGACTGCCAAAAGTAAACGTAGCCTCTGCAATATGCAGAATGATACATTTCATATTAATGTATATCATATTAGTGGATAAGTATTGATGCACTATTGTGTACAGGTGGATCTGGTAGCTTGTGAATTTCCCACCAGGGATCAATAAGGTCTTATAATTATGCTGTATTCTGTTTTATTAAGTTATCATTAAATGTAGTGCGGTAAAAAGTACAATATTTGCCTTTAAAATGTAGTAAAGCTCAAGTATGAACGGGCAGAAGGTGAAAATAGGCTACAGAAACCTCAAAATTGCATTTAAGTACAGTACTTGCATAAACGTAACTACTGAGTTACTTTCCACGACCGGTCAGTAGAGGTGTTATAAAATGAAGTTGAAACATAAGTGTTATTTAGTTAGTTTTTACGCTCTTATTTTCTTCCCAGTTCTTGTTGCGTTGGTTAGATGAACGTGCACCCGCAGAGGGCGTGGACAGGAAGTGACATGGCGCCTCCTTATGTGTAGCCCCTTCGCCTTCGGTTACTTGTAGGTTAAATTAGTTTATATTTTTCCACACCAAGTTTTGCTTATATTTACCGCGACAGCGCCCTGTGGAGCTCAATATGGGCACCGTCCATGCCAGGGTAAGGAAAAGTCTGGTTAACATGTTAGCTAGCACTTTGACCTCTTTGCGTGCTCAGTGAGTTATGTGACAGAGTCGTGCTGTAACGATAAGGCCCATACATTCAACAAGGCACAAGAGGAGTCAGGCATTCAGCTCTGTAACATAAAGCTGAATTAACTCCCTGCTAAACGTGACAGCTAGTTTTCACTTCACAATGAAACGTAGAGACACTGCACTTTTCTCTTTATTTTAGATAAATAAGCGACACTAATGACAGATGCTAGTGGTGCCTCCACTCACTGTAGTCTTACTGTATCCTTTTTTGTTAGGGTTGTTTACACCACTTTTACCCGTTGTGAAGGAACTACGTAACGTTACGTCTTTTACTTGAGTGCAAGTAGCAATTCCACAGCGTAGAGATTCTCTGTTACAAGTAAAAAGTCCTGTATACAAAACTTTGCTTAAGTACATAAGTATTAGCAATGGTGGAAGAAGTACTCAGATTGCCTACTTATTTAACGTAGCAATACCACAATATGAAAATACTTTATTAGAAGTAAATGCAGGCCTTTTCTACTGATGGGCATTTATTTGTGGCGAAAAATACTAAATGCACAGAGTAGAATCAGATTTCATAAATGGAACCTGAAAGAACTCTGATTGTAATTTAGATTTGTGTCTGATTTTGTTGTGATACAGAGCCTGGACGCTCTGCCCATGCAAGGGCCGGAGCTAGGATTTCAAGCAGATGACATCGAGGCTCCAGAGACTGAGCCAGAGCCAAAACAAGAAGTTCTTGAAAACAGAGATGTAAGATTTGTTTTGCTGCAGACAAGAATTCCAGGAATTATGACTTGGATGTTCTTAATAATCCTAATGCTGTCAGTCTTGTTTTCCAGGTGGTAGTTCAACGAGTGCACATAGATGGGCTTGGAAGAACCAAAGAGGACCTTTTGACTTATGAAATTGCAGAAGTTTTCCGGGCGAAGAATTTGATTGATGTGGGTGTATCCATAAAAAGCTGCACTAATGAATGCTTGTTCAATTTATGCTTGTGAATAGCAGTTACTGGCATCAACACATGGTTCAATTATTGATGCAGGTGATGAAGATGTCACATGAAGCCCGACAGAAGCTACTGCGTCTCGGTATCTTCAGAAAAGTAGAAGTCGTTATTGACACCTCACAAGGTACTGTCACAGCATGGTCTTGAAAAATTTCTTTCTTATGGTAATAAATAGGCTCTTTCCAAATAAATGTGCAAATTATGAAGAGTCATTATTCTGTTGAACCACAAAATCATATGAGTCGTGAGATATTTAATTGTTTTAAGCTAATAATTTTGATTTTCTGTCTGTTTCCCCCACTCTTAGGTGAAGATGCTCTTCCTAATGGCCTCGACGTGACCTTTGAGGTCACTGAGCTGAGACGGATGACAGGCAGCTACAGCACCATGGTTGGAAATAATGAAGGGAGCATGGTGAGTGCTATGATGCTCACATGCTGTTTCGGATCCACTCACTGCTTCAGATTGGCATTAGTACACTGGTTTGACAGTTTGTTTCTCTAAAGGTCATTTTCATTGAAGCACTGCAGTAACTTTTGAGGTGCATGGCATTGTGATTAAGGTATTGTACACTAAATCATTAAATACACTGGACAGCTCACCCGCTATAATTACAGGTACTGGGCCTGAAGTTACCCAATGTATTCGGTCGGGCAGAGAAACTGACCTTCCAGTTCTCCTATGGCACCAAAGAGACATCCTATGGCCTGTCCTTCTTCAAACCTCAACCAGGACACTTTGAACGCAAGTAAGATATGAATGGCTTCATACCTAAATTTATTCTCAGGTCCCAGCACCTCGATACAGCACATTGTTTTTGTACGTGTCTATAGTATCTGTGGGAGGGTCTAATCCTTTGCTAGAAGTTATGCAGTTCCTTTTATTTTCATCATTAACACAGTGGTAGAGGTTTGACATTATGCACATAATGGACTGTCCTGCTACTTGAACTTTAGATTTGCGCCCATCATTTAGGAGGTACAGTAGATGCCTGTGCGATCTGTGAAGTAACTATAGATGGATATATTTTTTTTAATCCCAAAGGAATACTAGCAGGGCCCTGACATGTCTCTTTTTCTTTTTTTTCAATTTCAGTATCTCACTTGGTGTGTACAAAGTAACAGGTCAGTTTCCATGGAGTTCACTGAGGGAGACAGATCGAGGCATCTCTGCAGAACTGAACGTAAATACTTGGTTCTATTTAATGTGCCTGTTTTTCAGTTTTGTGCAATTACATATATGTTTTGTAATTAAAAAAGGCTTAATTTGAAATTAATGAACACATTGAAGTTGTATTTCGATATCAATATCCAAATATTTTGTTAGGAACCATAAAGTCCAGTTCTGTAGTACAGGTTTGTTCCAAACAACCAGTAGTTAATTGTTTGCATTTTTTATAGATGGATAACAAAAGAAGATCTTACCAATTAAAAGTCTTTTATGGACTTTTATAGTGCCACTATTCATTTGAAGGGGATAACAGTTACTATGGCACAAACAAAGTTTATTGCATTCCATGCATATAAACACAAACAAAAGCATTATATAGATATGCCAATTTACCCACACAGTTCCCTTTGTGGAAGACCAACCAAACCCTCAAGTGGGAGGGAGTTTGGAGAGAACTCGGCTGTCTGGCTCGCACTGCCTCTTTCGCGGTCCGGGAGGAGAGTGGCCATTCCCTGAAGTCCTCACTTTCGGTAATTGGCTCCTATTATGCCTTAAAAATTTACTGTGATTTGAAGTAGCTGTGGAGCTTCATGACATTTCTCTGTCAAAGAATTCAAAACTTAAAACTGCTTAAGTCAGGGTTTCAAAATGTTTTGTACAAAAAATTCCAGCAACACCATTTTAGGAATTTTGAATGATTCTAATTATGTTGAACAGCAGCAAAAACAGAATCTGCAGTAAGATGCTGTAGTAATAAATCTACATATAGCATAACTTGTGTGAACAATGCCATTTTGTTTTTTAGCATGCTATGGTCATTGACACCAGAAACTCCTCCATCCTTCCCAGGAAAGGTGGTCTGTTGAAGATCCACCAGGTTTGTTATTCACCACTAAGTCAGCTTTTTAAAAATGCTATATGAAAACAGTACCACTGACTTTTTACACCAGGTTCACATTTTGTGGTGTGGTTATGTAGGAACTTGCTGGTTACACAGGGGGGGATGCCAGTTTCCTGAAGGAGGACTTTGAGATCCAGCTCAACAAGCCACTCTTCTGGGACTCGGTGAGGTTCTACATTTGATCATTTCTGTCCTTTAGAGAATTATATCATCTTAAAGGCACTTACCACTGTTATTTCAAACTGTTTTTATGCCAGAGTACAAGTAGAGTACAAGTAAGTATACAGGGTGGCTGTGGCTTACGAGGTAGGGCAGTCGTCTTCTAACCAGCAAGTTGGTGGTTCGACTCCCGGTCTCCCCGCATGCCTAAGTGTCCCTGAGCAAGACACTGAACCCCAAATTGCTCCCGGTGGTTCGACTGGCGCCAGTGTGCGGCAGCCTCTCGTCATCGGTGTGTGAATGTGTGTGTGAATGGGTGAATGGTGTATAATCTCCTGTAAAGCGCTTTGGCCAGTGTAACACACTGTGAGAAAGCGCTATATAAAATACAGTCCATTTACCATAAATTAGAAGATATAGAAGTTTTAAATTATTTATGTGTAATAATTATTCACTCCTTAAAGATTTCAAATACTATACAGAAGTTTTCATGAGACTGGTTAATTAGCAAAAAAGTAACTAATTGACAACAAGACTCATCTTCAAAAACCTTGTTTAGTCCTTCATTACTCAGGCATACATTTTTATGTTAAAAACTGTCTGACTTGCTTCTTGTTG
Organism: Monopterus albus; assembly: GCF_001952655.1. NCBI lineage: Eukaryota > Metazoa > Chordata > Actinopteri > Synbranchiformes > Synbranchidae > Monopterus > Monopterus albus. The sequence continues at coordinate 5,710,684 of NW_018127887.1, read as the reverse complement.
TTTCTGTAATCTGTGCAAGATATAACTTTGCTAAACAGTTTGATTTTCTCCAACAGGTACTTTCTGCCTCACTGTGGGGCGGCTTGCTCCTTCCCATTGGTGACAAGCCAACAAGCATAGCAGACAGGTACAGAAATGCAGTGTACTAACCTGTTGTCATTATCACCTAAACTAGGGGATTTCATCTGACACTGCTGCTGATACTGCTGGCCATGTTGAAATCAGCGGGTCAAATGACTAACTTCCACTAGTTTTTAGAACTCCAGCATGGACTTGTCCCTGTCACCTCACACAGTATTTTTGCTTCATGTCCCTCTATTGTCCCTCTTCAACTCTCTGTGGCCCCAGAGGAACTGTGCCTGACAATTTGATATCTTCCAAACTAGACCACAAAACTAAATTAAATGAAATTAACTGTAGCATACCTTTTGTTTTTACAGAACACTCCTAACTGTATTGTATGCTTTGTGTGTCTTTGTCAACCTCCTAGATTCTATCTAGGTGGCCCCACCAGTATCAGGGGATTCAGTATGTACAGTATGGGCCCACAGAGTGAAGGTGAGATATTAACTTGGCTGAGTTGCTTTGTTAATAGACTGAAGTTTGATGGTTAATTGAAAGGTTGTGTGCTGGTATTACTGGTATGGTAGGTGATTACCTGGGAGGAGAAGCCTATTGGGCTGGAGGCCTTCATCTCTACACCCCTCTACCCTTCAGACCCAGCATGGGGGGCTTTGGTGACCTCTTCAGAACTCACTTCTTCGTTAATGCTGGAAACCTTTGTAACCTTAACTATGGTGAGTAGTTGAAAATGTAATGAGCACCAGTACAGTGACAGGTAAAGATTTGTTTTATGAACCAGACCTTGACATTTCTGACTGAATTATGTAGAACTGATTTATGTAGTTCAGGTTTGGAATTTTGAAATTATTGATACAGGTATTTGCAAATGTGTTTCGTCTGACCTGAGTTATATGTTTGTATTTACCCAGGTGAGGGACCACAAGCTCATTTGAAGAAACTGGCAGAATGCATCCGTTGGTCATATGGACTGGGAATTATGTTGCGTTTAGGGAACATTGCCAGGCTGGAGCTGAATTACTGCATTCCCATGGGAGTCCAAAGCGGAGACAGGTAGGGCTGGTAATGTTAGCTAACAATGCAATTAGCAGTATAAACAGGCAGTAAACAGTTAGCAGTATAAACAGGCAGTAAACAATGCAGACAAACAAGGAACGCTCATTGTGAAATGGGATAAGTACTTAAAAATAGAGAACTGTACGAATCTGTACAAGGTGAATCAGAATCTGCTTTATTGGCCAGGTGTGTTGGGCGCACAAGGAATTTGACTCTGGTACATCGGCTCTCAATGTGTATGTACATATCCCCATGCAAGGGACAAGTAAACAGTAAACCAGCATAAGGCTGTGTAATATAACAAAATAAGCAGATCCTTTCATGACAAACAAAAGGTTTTCTGTACAATAATGTAGATACATGTTGTGCATAACAAATACAAATAGTAAGGAGACTGTTTCAGGAGACCCATGTTCTGTGTCTAGTAATCCTTAACATGCACTCGAAATAATCTGAGTGTTGGCTTGCTTTCAACCAATTTTTCTCCTTTGCTTGCAGGATATGTGATGGGGTGCAGTTTGGGGCAGGAATCAGATTCCTGTGAAACCATATTTCTTGGATCTGGTGCTTCCTTGTGTTTTAACATGAATGTTGTGCCAGCAACATTTTATTAGAAGGGGACATTGTACAGAATTGTTGTTGCAACTAATTAGATCAATAAAAATGTTTGCACTGACTTTCTGTTTAGATGTAGCTTCTCTTATCATGTGCTGTCAGAGGTCAAAAACTACTCCTGTTCAGATTTTACAGTAGTCAGATTTTACTCAATCACATTACTGTGTATCACATACAGCAGATTATGTGATGATGAAGAAATTAATCAGCAGACCATTTTTCATGAACCTGAGCCTGTCAAGAGATGAACAAATAGTTATCAACCTTAAGAAACGTGAGTGAATGCTATATGCTGGATGAGCAAAGCTCTGAATTTAGAGAATGGTTTCCCTCAATACAAAATACCTGTAAATTTATTATGGGAGCATAGAGACATACAAAAGCTCCAGGCAAACATTTATATTCTTACCCATCATGCAGTACCATCAGGGAGGCATATGAATGGTCCAAATTAATTCTGCATCATGACAATGACCCCAAATGCAGCTAGAGTCTTAAAGAGCCATCTTCGGAAATATGATGAAGCAAACGTCCTGCAGTAAATGGTCAGGCCCCCACATAGCCCTGATTCCAACATCATGGAGTCAGTCTGGGATCACACGAAGCGACAAGACGGCACGGAGACAACCTAAATCCACATAAGAAAGATGGCAACTTCTTCAAGATGCTTGGAACAGTCGATCTGTCTTTCAAATCAAATCAAATCAAATTTTATTTGTATAGCGCCAAATCACAACAAAAGTCATCTCAGGACACTTTACAAAGTAAGGTCTAGACCTTACTGTTATCAACATTATTACATAGGGAAAACCCAACAAATCCCCCTTGAGCAAGCACTTGGCGACAGTGGGGAGGAAAAACTCCCTTTAATGGAAGAAACCTCCGACAGACCCCGGCTCTTGGTGGGCGGCCTTCTGCCTCGACCTGTTATTTCAGGTACTTTGAAAAACAGCATCTAACTCAAGTAACAAAGTACTTCTTCTAAATTAAGTCTTAATATTGTTGTGCATTGTTACATCATTAGTGTTGATATTTAGTGGTGGAAAGCTAACTGATTACATTTACTCAGGTACTGTACTCAAGCAAAGTGCAAATTTGAGGTATTTGTACTTTTGAGTATTTCCATTTTCTGCTACTTCATACATTTCAGAGGCAAATATGTACTTTTACACCACTGATATATTTGAAAAATGTAGTTAGTTACTTTTCAGAATCAGGTTAATAACACAAAATCCATAAGATCCACAGCAGTATATAAAGTAATTTAATTATTAGATTAAAATCTGATCATTAAAACAACATTTAGAGTAGTTAAAATTAGCTCTGTCTGTTCAAACTGCAACATTAAGCTATGCATAATGAATGTTTAGTTCTTCAAGTATATTTTGATGTAATGCTTTTGTACTTTCACTTATATAAGGCAGAGGTTTACTTGCAACAGAGTATTTTTGCACGGTGTTATTCCTACCTTTACAATTTTACTTAAGCAAAGGATCTGAATTCTTTTCCACCGTTGTTGGTATTGATTTGCATTTGTTTTAATAGTTAGTCTTGTTTCCGATTTGATTGAATTTTAATATACAAACGGTGTATTATAGATCTATTATATATTTTTCGTTACTAGTTTTGCTCGTTGGCTGCGCACAATAGTGTCACGTGGGTTGTGTCTATTGACGCGGTTCGCCAAATCTGCGCATGCGCATTAGTCGTGGTTCCGTAGCATTTTAGCCTACAAGCTAGTCAACACTGCGGGAAACTTAGTGTGGGGTTGTCCATTCACGAGCTTCTGGAAATTTCATCTCCCCGTCCCTTTTTCGCAGAACGTATTTCCCGATATCCAGTCGTTGTTTTTGTTATAGTCGTCTTTAAACGGAGCAAAAGCGACCCGACAGGGTTTTTCTTCGGTGGTTATATCTGCGGTCCTATCTGTGAGCTGCAGGTACCTGAAGGCACGCTGATGGCGGTCACTATCGAGGAGCTCTATCGTAACTACGGGATCCTTGCTGATGCTAAGGACAACCTCAGTCAGGTATGTATGAACCAACTTTCTCGTTTCTAAAACATTCTTGATCCAAGAGCTTTGTTGCCTTTCCATGGGCCCGCATTTTGGTATAGTGGTTGATAACTTTGTAAACGTAGTAGTTACATAACATTGTTGTGTGCGCGCTAAGCTAACTGCAGTTAGCCAACATAGCAACGAATACCGAGCTAACTAACAGACTCGCCATAGCGACCCTTTCAGGATAGGCGGTACTATCTTGACCCCTTGATCCTTAATTATACGTACGGCTTGTTACTCGCTTGCGAAATGTTTTCCATTCAAGCAGAAATCAGGAAAATTTTTAGTCCAGGTTATTGTGATTATGATATGATTATAATATAATGATAGGATGTTGTAATTAAAATTCAGCGTAGTACTTTTAAGTCAAGATGATTTTTGCAGTTTGATGAGAACTTTTGCACTGCTGAGCTGACAGATTTAAATCGAAACAAAGTAGGATAAATAATGTACTTCACCTCTTCACTTAGCTGTGGTTATTTTGCACATGATGCACGTTATCGTCTTTAGGACAGTGAATTGGCAGGTTTTAGTCGTTTTATAAGTCAAGGTATCTGTAGCATCAATTTGTGCCTTCTGTATACAGTATAATAACAGACTTCCGTAAAATATAACCAATCAGCTATGTTTGAAAAGCACAGAATGTCGTTTAAAGCACTTGCTGTTCTCATAGTCTTTATAGAATTCCCCAAAGAAATGTCTAATCTAAGACCCGTTTACCAAGCTGCTGCTCTGTTTCCAAAATCAGTGTTATGTCACCAGGGTCATTTTGTCAGACTTCAGACAGCTCCCTCCGGAACCACATGGGACAGCAAACAAGTTTTCACACACTGAGGAGTACTTGTCACGATTACTGAGCTGAAATGAACTTTGTAAAATCTGTGTGGTCCTGTGTGGTTCGTGAAAGTACAAAATCTGTAAAATTTGTTGATGCATAGGTGCATCAAATGATGATCATACACCAGTGCAGTGACCATTCCGTCCTCAGACAGGCTAGTTTCAACATTCCCACATCACTCCAGTAACTGGTTTTCTGTATAACCAGCTGAATTGGTTACATCCAGGTACACTTAAGGGTACCACACGCAGCATCATGTCACAACTTGTCATGTGACACGCATCACAGGACTCCCGTAACTTGCACCAGGAGTGTCGTTAAATTCAGTGCAGGACTACCGAAATGAATGAATACTTCAATATTTTATGCTTTTGACACACGTCGACACTGGGGAAAATAGTATAGTAGCGTTGACGCGTCAGCCCACAATGGTGCACGTCAATTCACCACCGGTATGTGGGCTTTCACTGAAAATAATGGGTATGGGTTTTTATTGATGTGCGTCACACGACATTCTGTGTGGTGCGCTTTAGTGTTCCAAACAGCACCAACTTTTTAAAAACTTAGCTCTTCCAGTGAATATTAATTGATAGTCTTTGCTTTGTTCTGAATCTGTAGCATAAAGATGCCTACCAAGTCATCCTGGATGGTGTGAAGGGTGGCCCTAAGGAGAAGCGCCTGGCAGCACAGTTTATTCCAAAGTTCTTTTGCAGCTTTCCAGAACTGGCTGATGCAGCCATTAATGCTCAACTTGATCTTTGTGAAGATGAAGATGTGTCAGTGAGTATTAAAGGACACAGACAGGAGGTTCTCTTGTTCTTCAATTTCACTAAGCTAAAATTGAAAATTTTACATGTTCCTAAGTTGATTTGGAGTTTTCTCCTTTGAATGGATTCACAATTGTCATTTTTATTTTATCATACCTTCCTCTGTGTGTGTATGTATTCGTCTTTGTCCAGATTCGACGGCAGGCCATCAAGGAGCTCCCACGGTTTGCTACTGGGGAGAACATCCTCAGAGTTGCAGACATTCTCACTCAGCTCCTTCAGACAGGTGTTGGATTGAGTTGGTTTTGAATGTTAGGGTTGTAACTATCATTGTTATCATCATTATCAATTAATGCTGGATCAATCTAGAACCATTAAACGGTTCACATTATAAATATACTCACTTTGTTTACCTTCTATTCTGGTAATATTCTGGTAATTATTCTGTACAGCACCTTGGTGTCTTGATTCTAATGTTTAATCTCTTTATTGTTTAAGATTGATAATGTTGATTACTGACAAATCAAATTTTTGTGCTTTCAGATGATACAGCTGAGTTCAATCAAGTGAATGTCGCACTTATTTCTATCTTCAAGATGGATGCTAAGGGTAAGTGTTGTTTTCCCTGCTGAGAGACAAATATCTCTCCCATATGGCTGTCATTCATTCAATCCAGTTCAGAACTGTGCTGCAAAAAGAAACTAGCACCAGTCTTTCTCTGTGGTCCCCTCTGAACTGCTAATTCCAGAGTGAGATTTGTTTGTACTTGTTGGAACCAGTATTGGTTTGTTAAGGACTTTGCCAGTGGCCATGTGAAATAAATGTAGCTAGGCCAGTGTTTTTGTTTTGTTTTGGGTGACTGCTCACAGGACCTTCCTTTATACAAGCTGTGTTCCATTTGCCCTTGCCAGCGTGGCGTTTGTTACGTGGTGTATTTTAAATGAATGGAGACCATTCCCAACCAGCACAAGTAGCACCCTGCTGGTCAGGTTTTGAGGCACACCCACAGACACCTGTGTGAATTTTATTAACTAATTCTATAAGTATGCATCTTTTTTCATTCAGTAGATTTGAAGGAGTCAGTTTAATATTTAAGACTATGTCCAGAATATTATATAATGTCATGAATGTATGTCTCCAGAGTTGCTCAACTTACTGAAACCAGTGCTCAAATTGTACTCTTTTGTAACTGTGAGATATTAATTGGTTAACTTAATGTGTATTTATTGATTGTTACATCCCTAGTTCTGACTGGAACTAGTAGTTTGTGCTAATTCACTTGCACTGACTCAAGCCCATCTATTTTCTTTGTCCAGGTACTCTTGGAGGCCTCTTTTCTCAAATCCTGCAGGGGGAGGACATAGTACGGGAACGGGCAATCAAGTTTCTGTCAACCAAACTAAAGACTCTTCCAGAGGACATCATGACAAAGGAAGTGGAGGAATACATCTTCACAGAGACAAAGAAGGTTGGCACATAGTGTGGGATTGATCAGTGATCTTTGATCATTGTTGAGTGATCGTTTTCTGTGTCATTCTGAATGTAACAGAGGTACTTTACATTAAACTACACCACACTACATGGTGTACTTGAATTAGGATGTGTTAAGATTGCTACTGGCAAAAGCTGGTGGTTTTGATTGTGGCTGGTAATTTTGCTGCTGCTTCTTCATGGAGGTGTCGTCTGCAACATGTGTGAAAATTTACATTTGATTTGTAGATTAGTAAAGTTTGTAAATACATAAACTCTCCTATTGCAATGTAGTAAATCAAATTTATAGGCTAAGGATTTTGTTAACATTGAAAAATATGTGGATCACATGCTATCTTGGCTGAAACTTTGGCTGATTTATTCCTTCTTCTGTAAAACAAAACAAAATAAAAAACAAATAAAATAAAACCAGTCTTGTCTTGTGACTGACACTGGTAGAGGGAGTTCAGACGGTGGTGGATGTTGGCCTGTATAAAAATGGACAACAACACATGTTCAGAGTTTCTTGTCTCTTTCCTTCTGCCTCCTCAGGTGCTGGAGGACGTGACAGGAGAGGAGTTTGTGCTGTTGATGCGTGTGGTGTCGGGCCTGCGAGTGCTGCAGACGGTGAATGGGCGGCAGCAGCTGGTGGAGCTGGTGGTGGAACAGGCTTTCCTGGAACAGGCCCTCAATCCAGCTGATCCTGACACTGTTGACCGCCTGCTCCAATGCACACGCCAGGCCCTGCCCCTGTTCTCTGTGAGTAAATCAACACACACAATCAGCCAAGTTAATCATAATGTCTCAACATATAAACAGAAGCATCTGGTGTGCAAATTTTTTGTTACCTTAAATTTGTGACTGTGCAAAAATGTTTCTCATTTGTTAGCATTACAACAATAGTGTGTCGAGCCACATATCTGCTCTTTGCTTGGGTGAGGACAGGGCTCAGGGATGCTTTTTGTTAAGGGGAGGTTAGGTCTGGAAAATGGTGTTGCTTATTGTGGGGCTCTGAAGATTTATGACAGCATGGCCTGAAACAGGTCTTAAAATAGATTGAATTTAACGTCATGATTTCTGAATACACTCTGCTACATGCTTGTTACATACAACTTATGTCTATTCAGAAACATGACATACACGCGGCTGCCATCACTAAAGCTGAAAGTCTTTGAGTCACTTGTAAGACTATCCAGTTTATGGTTGTGAAACATTTTAGAAGCTGGACCCTAAGAATATTCTACATATTTGCTTGATTAACCAATTAACAAGATAGCTGCTGATTTTAGATTTGTTCATCTTATAGACATACATCGAGGCTTACTGTAAATTAAATTTGAATTAATCCAAGGTTTCTCCTTTCTTCTAGAAAAATGTCCATTCCACACGTTTTGTAACCTACTTTTGTGAACACGTCCTGCCCAACCTCAGCACCCTGACTAGTCCTGTGGCTGATCTGGACATTCAGCTGGAGGTGAGTTCCTCATTTTACTGTGGTCGTGGGTTGACTCGATGAACAAAGAAGAAATCTTAGGTTGTCCTTTCAGTCAAATATGATTTTATTTCAGATAGAATTAAGGTTGATTCTACTCTGGGTCACCATGGCCTCACTAATCATTAGATGTCCTGGGTCTCATCACCCTGTTGCTGCACCGAGAACACTGATTAACCAAAAACATTTTATGTTTATTAATGTATGCTATTTGTCACATTATGTGATCTCATCTTCACCAAAGTGAAATGGGTATGTTTAATAAAGACATGAAAAATTATGGCTGTTTGTGTTTTATCAGCTTATAAATATTGTGCGTTGATATTTGTGACTTTTGTGAAGATCAGATCACATCTCATGACCACTTTATGCAGAAAACTGAAAACAGTGCCATTACATTTTCTTGTGACTGTACATACTGTGAGACAACATGTTAACTTAAGCCCCTTTCAGATATGGTACCTGGGGAATTTCATTGCTACATGTAGCCATATAGTAATTGCTTTTTGGCGTTCAAACATAAAGCTGCGGTGCTTGAAGTTCCCAGTACGTCTTTGTTCAAACATAGTAGGGCCTAGCCAGGTACAGCCGCAACATTATGCTAGACAGACACACCGTTATTCTTCTGCGTGGAGGTGGAGCAGACCTTTGATTTCCAGCCATTCAGTGTTGGCTCATGCCACTAAACTGTTTTCTCTGTACCTGTTCAAAATGCTTTTTGTACTAGCTAGTAAAGCTACTTTCTTTTTATTTTTATGTCCAAATTTCGCTATCTGCCTGACATATACTGCTAAGAGCGAGCAGCGGTGGTCAGGCGAACTATATAGTGAATGAAGACAGAAAGCTGCATTAGCCAGAACAAAGCAGTGAAAGAGAAAATGTTTTGTTGTGCTGTAGAATTGCCATCATCTTTATAGGACCTTTACTAGAAATTTGACCACTTTAGTACATACTTATAGCCAGTAAGAACATAGCTGGCTATTTACCTCAACTCGACCAGGTAAAACTTTGCAAGCCATGCAACACAGCGCTTTGTTCAGACATGACGTCTAGACATGAAGTAACAGGCAAATACTTGGCTAGGGGTGCATGTCTGAAAGGGGCTTTAATGCATCACATATATAGATCAGTGACTGGAATAATTTATTTCAACTTTTATAGAGCTGGGAATGTAGTTCCTAGTCTGTCAGGGTGATTTTATTGTAACACACGTAAAGTAAGAATCAGATTTTTCACAGCAAAAAGTGAATGTGGCCATTGGATAAAAGGACTAGAGACTAGATTCACAGCCTGGATTGATTCAGCCTGAATCAGCACTTCTGTTCTTGAGAGGCCTGATGAATATGGCCACTGGTGTGAGGTCGATACTCCTAATGTCTGACATTTGGTGAGCAGTCGTTGTAGTAAACAAAGTCAACGTGGCAGCCACCTGTCAGAAGTGTCAGCCAACCGCATGTTGTTAACGGGCCATTAGTCTGCACCACGCAACACTGTTTGTCATTAGCAGTGCACATTACACAGTGTAAGGGGATCTGCTGAGCTGTGTGTGTGTGTGTGTGTGTGTGTGTGTGTGTGTGTAGGTGCTGAAGCTGCTGGCTGAGATGAGTCCATTCTGTGGAGACATGGAAAAGCTGGAGGCCAACCTCAACATGCTGTTTACCAAGCTGTTGGTGAGAACGGATTGTCCTGTTGGTTGTAGAAATGCACATGCACCCCCTCCACCACCGCACTGAGCCAGTCTAAGATTTTCCTACTCTGTCTCGCATTTCCTTTTTACATTTATATTGTTGCACACATGCATCAGAGCTCGACTTGTTCACTCTGTCTTGTTCTGGTGTTTAAACCAACAGTCCTTTTTAAGAGCCTGCATTTTTACCTCTACTACCATCAGAGTTCTGAAAGGCAAGCGGAATTTACTGACATGTCCTTTGTAGCTGTATATAAAATACAAAAAGGTTTTTGTAATCAGCTAGGGTAGTTAAAACAGTGGCCTTAATAATAACCATTCCCAAATTTTCTGAGCCATTATTATCCATTTTGCATGTCAGGGGTTCCAGTGCAGGCTCCCTAAAAGTTGTTAAAATAAATACTGGTAGATTAAACAATAATCCCATATGTCCCTTGGTTCTTGTAAACCCTAATGGCCCAAAACAGTTTGACAGTCAAGGAGGGGTAACAAAAAGGTTCCAGTTATGATTATTCATGTTTGCTTTGTTTGTTTAGGAGTTCATGCCTCTACCACCAGAAGAGGTGGAGAACGGTGAGAACTCAGCAAGCGAGGAGCCCAAACTGCAGTTCAGCTATGTGGAGTGTCTCCTCTTCAGCTTCCACCAGCTGGGCAAGAAGCTGCCGGACTTCCTCCTCGACAAAGTGGATGCCGAGCACCTCAAAGACTTTAAGATCAGGTGAAGGAATGTCCCACACACAGTGTCCAGGAATAAATGTAGTGAAATTTGTGAGCTCATACCAAAGTGTTTAGCTTAAGAAAAGATCGCCTTGGTTATTTTAAAGGGAAAAAAAGACCACTTTTCACATGGACATGAATGTGATTTGTGTTTTAACAGGTTACAGTACTTTGCCAGAGGCCTGCAGGTTTACATCCGACAGCTGCGAGTAGCACTGCAAGGCAAGACAGGAGATGCTCTGAAGACAGAAGAGGTAATAACTACTGTCAACATCACAATTGAGAGCTCAGCTGAAGTAGAAACTTCGTTTGTTGCTCTATGTGCTCACAGTCCTTCTGAAAAATATCTCAAAAACTTACTGTGTGTGTGTGTATTACCAGAACAAGATCAAAGTGGTGGCCCTCAAGATCACAAACAACATCAATGTTCTTATCAAGGTAAGGTTTTTGGTCACATACAGTGGTTGACCAGAAGAACCAGTGCCTGTGCAATGAAATGCAGTGCAACAGCCTTTAAATTGTTCTGTTTTATCCAGGCTACTGCTTAAGTTGTGTATGTGTGTGTGGTAGATTTTAATGCCTCCACACCTTGCATAGCTGTGGTCTGATGTGTTATGTTCTTGGATTATCAGTCGGTCCAATTCTCGTGAAAGTGCTATCTCATGAACGCCTTAAGGCACTAATTTGGCACACACATCCCCATAGATTGGACCATGGACTGATTAGATTTTAATGGTCAAAGGTCAGGATCATGTTGTCTTCCTGTCCGTTGCATTCCTGGAAATGTGATTGGTTGGCGGGTGGATGTTGATCGCTGTTGTTTACACAGCTAACACGATTTTTTAAAAATGACAGTGGTGCTGCAGTCAACGTACACGTATGTCCTTCGTGGACTGTGCTCGGAGAGTACCTATCCTGAAGTAGGAGGTAAAAAGTCTCTCAAAACAGCGTTCTCAGAACTATTATTGTTCTCAGTCCTGCGGTGCGGACATACAAATATAGGGGTGTTTTGTCCAACAGTTCTAAAGACTATGAAAATTTCCTCCAGTCCAAAACTGCTTCTTCTCATAGTGTCCTCTCCAGCTGACAGTTTTCTTTGTCCCAGAGGAATTCTTTTTTGTATGGACTGTTGTATTTTAACCAGTTTCTCTTTTTCTGGTCACCTGGTGTCAGCAATATATGCACCCTGTACTATAACAAATGGCTTTTTTGGTCTTAAACTCTCTTTTCTTGCAGGATCTTTTCCACAACCCTCCGTCATACAAGAGCACAGTCACCCTCTCCTGGAAACCCGTCCAGAAGACAGAGGCAGCAGCGTAAGTCTGCTCCTGCTTCTCGTTGCTGGTGTCTCAGAGCTGATAGAAACACCTTTGATTTAGCTGTCGGAAACCGAACACACAGCAGCACTAGGTCATCATCTGTTTTTCTTTTGTTTTAGGCCCAAGCGTCCGTCAGGTGAGGAGATGGGCTCTGGTGGCAGCACAAAAAAACAAATCTCTCCTCTGCCTCGGAGGGACACTCGGCAAATCTACAATCCGCCCAGCGGCAAGTACAGCGCCTCCATTGGCAATTTTAGCTATGGTGAGGAACACCGAAAACTGTTGTGCAGCATGTTGGACTCATCTGTGATTTAGCTAATTCAACTACGGTTAACAATTTTTCTACTCACATCTGGCTCTGTGAGGGCTTGTTCGAAGGTTTGGTTACAACTAAATTCTCAGAAAAACATCACTGGTTATGAAATTTGTTAAAACTACTCTCCTTAAAATGTCCTAGTTTTCAAATGCTTACCCTCTGTAGGTTTGAAGGTGGCTCTGAAAGCCTGTAGCTTGTTTTTTAGTAGAGGACACAGTACCTAAACAGGTTCCAGTGGCAAAGTCACTACAAAAAAGCATAAATCTTATCAAAATATAAAATAAAAAAATAGCAAACAAAACAAGATCTCATTAGCAAAACCAGTCAAGAGATAAACCAGCCACTCTTTCTTTTATAATCGTAGTGATATGTATGCTGGTCCTGTAAGTTAAATGAAATTGCAGTACAGAAATGCCAGACATCTTTTGAGGTCACTGTTAGATTTGGTCCACCAGGGAGCAGCCCTGCTCACTACATGTCTCTGCAGCCAAATGTAATGACTCATTATCAAAAATAATATCGATATTACCCGTTACCCAATTTAAATATCAGTAAGTAATAATATGTGAACGGTTTGTTTTCATCACTCTGTGACTCCAGAGCGTGGCGGCTTCAGGGGAGGCAGAGGACGAGGCTTTGGAGCCAGAGGCAACAGGAGCCGAGGCCGAATCTACTAACACACAAACACACACACAGTACACAATTCTCCCCCAAACAGCACCACATCAAGATCGTTCCACACCAAGATGGACTGTTTGTCACTTACCCATGAATTTGCTTTTGTTTAGTTTTGTTTTTGTTTTTGTTTTTACTGGTCTCCACATCTTTTTATACTTTCCAAGACATACAAGTTTTTTTGTTTGTTTGTTCAGAGGAGGGTGGGGGTTTGGTTTCCTGTCTCCAGAACACCAGACAACGGGGGCTCAGGCGTTTCTAGCTACCATTTCAACATTGACTCCCTGTATACCTCTTGGAATCAAGAAAACCTTTCATTTTTTTAATTATGATTGTGTGTATTTTTGTCAAACACAAGACTGCCAAGTTGTATGTGATCTTTTTTTTATCAGCTTATTGTAGGAAACATGTTAACAAAATCTTCTAGCATTTTATTTAATCTTTTCCTTTTTTATTAGAGCTTTAGTTGAATTGGCAGACTGTACAACTTTGTATGAAACAGTGATGTTTTATTGGATTTTTATCATAAACCTGTATGGAAGTATGGACTTCTGTCCTTTTACTTGTTTAGGTACGTGGAACACTGCAATTGTTAATCTCAGTCTGGGATCAAGACAAAGATCCAATTTTGCCACTTCAGATTTTCTGAATACAAAACTTGACTTGTGCATTCAGAACCTTTTCCAGACTTAAATTCCTCCTCCCTCACCATCCATTCACTTGCTCACCCACCCATTCATCCCATTTATCCTTCCCAGCCTCCTGTCTTTCCTTTTTCCCTCCAGTTCCATTTGTACTCACCTATATATGTAGCAAAACAGAATGAAGAAGGTAATTTTAGCACTGGCATCTACATTTAGAATACTCACATACACAAACATGCCTTTTCTGCTGCTGCTTCCCTACTCCTTCCTCCTCTTTGTGTGTGGATGTGTGTGTGTGTGTGTGTGTGTTGAGGTGCTGGGGGTGGGCTTGTCTGCTTTGAAGTAGAAAAAAGTAGAATCAGCTCTCAATAATTGAAGGAGCTATAAATAGTTGCCGCCATGTTTAGAGAACTTTATTTTGCACAGGCTGGCGGTGGAGGCTCTGTTTGCTTTGTGCATGTTCAGTCATGTGCACATTTTCCTACACACAAACATCTTTATTCTACTCTTAATAGGACCTTCCAGCAACTCCAGTCATTCCACTTAAACACAAGACAAAATTAAATTGAATCTGTGACTTTAGACCAAAGCTCTAATCTTGAGTACTGCACCAAAACTACTTCATGTAGTTCTAATGGCTTTGCTGATCAGACCTGATCAAAATCCAGATTTAAATATAAACTATTTAGCATTTAGAGTTTGCATTCAGTTTTAATGTCTGGGTATTCCAGAGATCAGAATTGTAATCTATGCATAAAACAACTAAACAGCTCAGTGGGTGCTGCAGGTCTGGATGTGTGCTGCTGTGTGTAGGTGGATGCTGAGGAGGAGGAGGGCGCTCAAACTCTGTTTTCTCCATTGATTAAGGCAGTGTCTGACCCAGGCAACTGAATCCTTTTAACTCTGATAGACGACACAAAAATCTCCAAATCATTAATGTACAAGGGACATGTTAATGAAATAGGACTAGTTCAGCACAAAGCGACAGTAAGGGTATTTGTCTCTTATGGGAAGCTTCAACGCCCTCAAAAATGGTGCAGAAGCTCACGTTGTATTTAAAGAAACTACAGAACGAGTTCAGTTTATTAGCGATGAACTGGAAGATAAAGCACGAACTCATTTGGTCATCCTCTTACATGCCAGGTAAAGTTTGCCAGTGATTTTCAGTTCAATAATAATAATAGGATGAATGTATTTGGCAAAAAAACAACGTAATTTTAAGATGAGATCTGATTAGAAATGCAGGATGTCGATGTTCGTGTACACTGGAATTCGCTTTACGACCTGGTTGAATAATAGAGCATCCATGCAGAACTGGCTCGTTCATCTACAGATTGTCCCGTGTCTTGGCAGAGTCTTCCCTTTAGAGGGCGATCCAGACCAGGGTTTTCCTCTCAAGGTGGCCAGATCTATTTTTATCCCCACCGAAAGAACCACTTAAAGCGTTCATGATGCCTTTTTGTCTCTCTTTGTATTTCTGCTCGGGTTAAGGCGCATGGGCGCGCACTGCGATCCAGGGGAGCAATGCGCAGACGAAGCAGAAAAAATGATTTAAATCACATCCTCCCTTTTTTTTATGGCCTAGACTGAAAATATTTAAGAGCCTTGTGTGTTTGTTAGTACTGTGCTGAATCAGTGCTGGAATGAACTAAGGTTTCAGCACCGACGGTTCACAAACGTCATATTATCTGGTTGTTTTCATACCGTATCTGTGTTTGAATGTGAAGTCACTGTCTTCTGTGATACAGTACTGAATCTTAATATTGTACGAATTTGTTTATAATGCATTAATTTGTGCTTTGCGTTCGTTTCCTATTGTACTAATTTGATATTTTATCCTTACTTCCGTGCTTTTTTGCAGAGATACTCCACATATCCTGACACAGGCATCATGGTGCGTTTAAGTTCCACGTTTAAAATCTCCTTTCCCGACAGTAGGGGGCGGTATGCAACCGATTTTAAACCCTCTCGTCATTGATCGTGACCAGGTATTTCCCAAACCAGCCCGCCAGTCAGCCAGCCAGTGCCAGGCACATGCACTTGCACGCGCGGACACACGCATACAGCGGAGCTGAAAATAATCAGGTGGTGGAGGAGTAGTGGGCGGCTGCAGTGGGTGAGGAAGCGAAGACGACCCTGAGAGAAAGAGAAAAGGAAGGAGTCCATGTGAGAGCAGAAGTGAAGGCAAATCAATAGTCCTGAAGCACTTGGTGGAACTCAATGGGTTTCCTCACTTTATTACCAACATTTGGGAGGGGGTGTTGGTGGCAGTGATAAAACAAGGACTCCATGAGGCAAAATCTACACTTGGCATGAATGGGTGTCTGTTTCTTGCAAGTTCACAATGGTATTAATAATCTAGTAGTTACAATAGGTCCTATATTTCATGATGTTTCAGAAATGTTCTTAGTGTTGTATGACGTCAGGCCACACGCTGTATTTGTGGACTGTGCATTCAGGTGTCTCCCTTCTCTCTATGTTGTTCTGGTTACATTCAGTGTTGCTTTATTATTAATATTATTATTGTTATTATTTGAAAAACAGAACAGCATCAGTCCATGACTAGTGCCCTGACGAAAGGTGATGTGGCTGGCTAATGTTGAACCTGTGGTGGTTTAGTGCCAAACTGCCTTTTTGTTTACATCTGGTCGACAACATTTATGGCTGTAATTACAAATTTAACACTGAGTTTCTGTGGTTCAGATACAACGGACTTAAATTTACACCACAACCTGTAGTGCAGACTGCAAAGTTTCTCTAACTACAACACCTTTGAATGTGTTCACAGAAAGGTTTCAGGGAATCTTTCTCATATAATCAGATTCCATTTTGAATACAGTTTGAGCCTTTACAGCCAGGCAGTCGGTGGAAAGTACCCACAGTTATGATGGCTGCCTGGATTTTGTCCAAGATGCATATCATGAAAAGAGGGTGGATTAATTGATTCTAAATTTAAGATGTTGCAGCTATCGTGGATGAGCAGTGGGAAGCTAGTCTGGTCAACAACTAGTTTATAAGCCTACTTCAATCATTTTCCGGCCATAAATGATCTGTAATGACAGAGGCCTATCTTTGTGTAGTAAGAGAGAGGAAGAACTGACCTCTAATCAAAACATATATGCCACACTTCAAACTGAGCTCTCTTTGCTGATCACCACATAGTTATCAAATAGCAAGCTGAGACTCAGAGGAACTCCACTGCCAATCAAAACAGTTTTACAGTATACTAAAGCGATTAGGTGAAAAGTCAATTATTGAAAAGTATTTTTATGAAGGCTCATATCTGAAAGAACTGATTCAGAAGTTGCAACTAGCATTAATGTTTTGTCCAGCTGGAGCGTAGTTCTATTTCCTCAACACCACCTTTGTCTTGTCCTAACTTCTTATATATTCTGCTTTTCATTCTCCTTTGACCTCCTAACGTTTTCCATCAAAATTCAGGAGAAGGCACCACAGGAATGTAAGCAACGTGTGTTCAATGTGGCGGAGCTGTCCTTGGTGCTGAACTCCTAAGTGCTGATATGGTCTAATGGGAGTTGTCCTTGGTGCTGAAAACACAATAAGCTTGATTTGGGCAGTGTAATCAAGGCGGGGTTTTCCCAAAATGCATCTAAGGAAATCCAAGCGACTACTCTATCCAGGATTATTAGCTATTTCTGTTCAAGCTTTAACTTATCATCAATCAACAGGTCACTTTATCGGCCATTGTCCTTCAATCTTGAAATCGTGATGGCCTTAACTGCAGCGTCCCTAAAATAGTCAGGTATCAGTGGCAGATAGCAGGACTAGATGTCTAGATATACTCGGAAAAATAAATCAGTTGTGAAAAGGAACTTTTTCTTCCCTTTTGTGAAAAAAAGAAAGAAAACGCACTGCCCGCCCCCTCATGTACAATGCTGGGAATAGTAACAGCACAGTGAGGCTGAGCTAAATATAGCAGCCAGTGAGAGTTAGCGTGT
>NW_018127887.1:5656325-5692938 GCF_001952655.1 Monopterus albus | reverse complement strand
CGTATACAGTATCGATATAAATACCAACTAGCCCCTCTGTTGCTGTATATTATATGCACACCAGCCCGGCGTTGGTATAGGCTATAAAAACTCTAATTAATTCCTACGGTAGCGCCACAAAAACACAAACGACCAGACATACAAGGCAGTTATGGGCTGATTTAGTCTCTATAGCTAGAGAGACAAATAACGAGTACTTTAATCAAACAAAAATGGGATATTACCTGTTTATGCCAGCCATAAGATGAGATATTCTGGCAATAGTTTATTTTTATCAAGACCGCCTTTCAGAAATAGAAGGCAATCTAAAAAAAAGACCTCGTGAGTTCTTCTCAATCGGAGACGCTTGTGCAGCAAACCGACCATGTATTTGTGATGGAAGAAGAATTTAAGTAGTCCTTCTCACCCCTCCAGCCTTTACCCAAACTCTGTTACGTAATCTAGCATGTGAATGTCAAGAGACAGAAAGAGTTGTAGAGAGGGAGAGCGATGGGAAGGGGGGAGGAGTGGGTTTTATCTGGTGTATGCATAGAGCTCCCAAAACTCATACCCAGGGAACACTGTGTACTCTGGTGTCCCCTGAGACTTGGCATATTAAATTTACACCTCCACCCCAGCACCGCCCCCCTACGCACACGCGCACAAATTGGCGATTCCAACTGCATAGGGGGAAAAACCCTAAACAAAATAAAGCAGCAGCAAATAGTGCTCCAACAGAACAGGTGGCTTTACGCATTCATCTCATTTGTTGGTCCATTCACAGACTCTGTAGGAGAAATTGTGTGAATGAGTGAGTGGGAAAGTGAGGAATGAATGAATGAATGAATGACTGCGCAGCATGAGTGAATGAAGAACAGCAGCAGCTGAAGAAGAAGAATGCTGGGGGCGCACATCGCTCCTGTTCTTTTCAATGTTTTTTTTCTCCTGCAGAGGGAAGTACGGCTGCACGGCTAATAACCAAGCATGGAAAGCAAACACATACAGTACACACACATTAAAGAGTGGGGGGCGAGGTGCTGTGATGGGGGCGTGCACGCACGGCACGCGGTCCACATGTGACAAAGTCGTTCATAAATATTCAGCGGTTCTATTCATGCGGATTCTTCTCTTGAGGTGGTTTATTGTGTGCAGCAAAGCTCCCAACCAAGCATGTGATCCCAAGGATGGCTGGTGCTGCAGGGGTGTATGTAAGTGGTGACGGTGTGTGTGTGTGTGTGTGTGTGTGTGTGTGTGTGTGTGTGTGTGTGTGTGTATGGGGTGGGGGGCGTTCTATAAATAGCACTATAGCTCTGCTTCCATTGACATCATTTAGGCAGGAGAGATGGAAAAATAAATAGGGGGAGGGGAGGGAGCAGGGTTCCTTAATCTGGGCTTGAAATTCAAACAAAACCTGGCCAACCAGCCCTCAGTACACACACTCAACAAAAACGGTCCTACACAGTAAACCTGGCCATGGTTCTTCTAGACCTGAAACCTGTCTTTTCAAGTCTTTCTTTGATTTTCTTTACACTGAGTTGGTCAGTGAGTTATTATACACAGTAAACCTGTACCAGAAAACACATCTGACAAAAAGTAACAATGCATGTAATGCTTCAATTGTAACAAAGGTTCATTTTCTTGGTTTAAAATTTGAAAGATTTTTTAGTTTGAAATGTATATTCTACTTTTTTTTATATTAGTTTTATTTGTAACCCTTAAGGCAGGGGGATACTGCTTTGTTAGTTAGCCCACATTTAAACAGTTACATTCTCTGGGATTGTTTTCATTTGAAATGATTCAATAGGTGAAGCATTACCCCCAGCAAAGGATCCCTTAAATCCCTCTCTTTTTGGTGTGCACGGAGGCCCAATAGTAAACATCAGACCAAAACACCCACCATTTCCTAGAAAGATGCAGCCTGCAAGCCAGAATGGAAAGCCACAAGGTAGATGGGAGGGGACATCAAACAAATTAAATGGGCTTGTGTTTATACAACAGACACACAAATACACAAAAGCAGACACCCAAGTAGAAAAGATGGGGACCATCATGCATCCAAAGCAAATGTTTTGGAAGGTATTATTGTATTGACATGGAAATTAAAAGGACAAGATGCAGAGCTGAAGCTCAATAGGCCATATAGAGAGAGCAATTTTTTTTCATTTTGTTATCAAGACTAACATTTCTGCTCAAACAGGCTGGCTGACTTGTGTGTTTATGTTATTACGGAGGAGGAAAGGAGGACAGCACACTGTTTTTCCATGGTTGGAGTGTCTTAGTCACACCCAGGATCTCTCTCTAAGTCTGCCGTCAGCCTTGGCACTGACCCCTGAATGCTGCGTGACTTCCATTGGTGCTGATGACGTCTTCTGTGATACATTTCTCCCCATGTGGGTCCAGCGCCTTGCCCTGCAATAGCACATCTCTGGGTCCCACAGCCTCTGCCTGCAACAACATTAGTTTACATGCCATTGTTTTGTTTTCTCAGTTGATCTAAATTGATATAATTTACTGACTGGTCTATGCATGTTTTTCCATCCAGTCACAGAAAGGTCAGAGTTCAATGGCAGCTAGAGAGCCTCCAGAGCAGGACATCCTTCAGACTGCTTCAGCAGGCCAAATACCCACCGAGTTGACCTGCCACCAACCTTTTATTTACAGTGACATAAACATGTTAGTGGTACGTACATGCATTGTGGTGTAGATGGAGCTTTTTTCCTTTTTGCTGTTGATCACACACACTCCGCTTCTTCCTTTCAAACAGCACTCACACGCCTTTTTTAAAAATGTGTTTGACTTGCAAAACTCACAGCAAAAACCTGAAAGGTGTAGTGCTACATGGCTAACAGACGTGAGATGGAGCATCCTACGACATTCAAAATGTGTGTCTCTCAATTCAAGAGGATGAATCATAAGGCCTAATTCAGTCCTAATCATGAAGTATTTTTGCCACAGTCTCTCTGCTCGACTCTCCCCCTCCTTCTCTGTTGTATACCTCCTTCCTTCTTTTTCACTCTTCTCCTTCACTTCATATATCACACACAGAAACACTGTCTTTCTTTCCGTTGACCTGGAACAAACATTTGGCAGCCTGGTAACTAAAATAGATTGGGGAACATTTCAAAGGAGCCAGTCTAAATATTCATAAACAGGTGGACAGTTTCCAAATCAGTAGCCATCATCTGCATATATAAGCGTGTGTGTGTGTTCGGTACCCATGCATGCATCAACGACCGTAAGTGTCTTGGAGAAAAGGGCATGACGCCACTTTCCAAAACATGTATCATAGTCATATTCAATTAAAGAAAGAAATTACTAATGTTGCTTGCATGTTGTGGATATAAAGATAACTGCCTACACAAGGTTGTTTTTCTCCTTAAGTGAAAAGACTACAGACAGGAACATATCAAGTGTAGAATGTTTCTTGGATTTTATTTCCTAATTGCACAGCTAGGTCAATAGTCAGGATCACAACAGGACATCACTCCTTAGAGCTCCACTTTCTATGAGGATCCATCATCAGGATGAGTAAGTATCCCTGACACTGGTAGTCTCTTTGTGAAAGAATAGTGTGTGTGTGAATTATAGAAAGTGTTTAAACCATAAATAATTATCTAAAAGGGTGATTTTAAAGCTTTAATACATAAATTGCAGTTCTGTAGTGATTCAGTTAAGTGTGTTACTTTGCTTCAATCAATGAGAAGTCACGATATGTTCCTTGTGTCGCAGGTGAAACAGTGACCTGTCAAAATAAAGACAGTTGCACTATTTTATGAAGGCCACTCTTCAGGATGGTTGTTTTACAGCAACAGTGGATAAACTGGTAAAAACATGAATGGTACGTGTAGGAGACAAACCAGTCTTTAGGGTTCTCATCTTATAATGACATTACAGCACCATGGACAGCTCCTGGAAGCAAACCTGGGTGCACATCATTGAATTTCCTGCTTTCCAGCCATTATCATTTGAAACTAAAACCACATTTTACAATATTTAATCTGAACAAAAATGTTCCTAACTTTGGTTTCAGCCATTAATTCCTTGCTAGTGGCATAGTCCAGTCCTATGTGGCTTACCATTTATATCATTTAACTGTTTAAACTGGCAAGTAATGTCCTGAAAGCAGAAGTGACAACATGGCTTTAATCAAAAATAGTGTTGGATTTTGCGTAATGATTAGTCAGTTTTGTATATGTAGGAATCACTGTGTTTTTCGGGGTCTGGGTTATGGGTCTGCTGAAAATGCCTGATCAACATTCCATATTTCTCTGTGGTGTTCTGGCTCCCGTGGCTTTAAGAGCTGTGGGTTAAATGAGGAAAAGGATTTCACCGCAGTCAGCTGGGGGTTGGAAAAGACAAGAAGAAAGAGAGAACAGAGACCAACCTATTTTGGCGTGATTTGACATAACTAAAACATTACCATTTGTGTTTAATCACTGCTTTAAAAAGTGTTTGTTTGACATGTTTATATTCTCC
This sequence comes from Monopterus albus, assembly GCF_001952655.1. Lineage (NCBI taxonomy): Eukaryota > Metazoa > Chordata > Actinopteri > Synbranchiformes > Synbranchidae > Monopterus > Monopterus albus. The sequence goes on along the minus strand of NW_018127887.1, from coordinate 5,688,483 downwards.
CTTTTCATTCAGCATTTCTCTTTGGCAGGGAGGACTAATAAGTAATAATCAATTAGAATTTAAGTTATTTTTGTGTTGTACACCTCTGCTGGGACGCCACTCCACCGAGTCTTGAGGCTTCATATGTTGATGTGTCTAGTCTAGCTTTCCACACCAGTCGACTTGGAAATGGTGGTGGGGGAGTGAGGAAGGTTGTTGGGGGGTAAAAATCTCAGAGAAAATATGCTATCCCTCCATCCTCACCTACATCTACCCACAAACCCCCTTCACCCCAAACGCCCCAACCCCAAACACTCATAAGCCCCACCTCTTTCTCCGTGCCATCTGAATTAATTTGATACTATTTTTGAGAGTCAGTGTTTCTAAGGGATACCTAATGACGCAGTGACGTCAATGCAGGTCAATAGAACACTGCTGGAGAAGAGGATCGGGGAGAGAGCGAGAGACAAATACACAGAGATGGAGAGAGAGAGAGAAAGCGAGCTGGCTTCAGGTCTCTCGTCGAGACGCTTTTCCAAAGTCCTTCCCTGTGTGGTGACACGAATGCTTATCTGCTCCTCGTCATTTCTTTTTTATCATTAGCTTCCAATCGGTCCTCCTGTCTTTTAAATTGCTCCCGATTTATCCGCTTCCCGGCGGGTTTACGCTGACAATAGCGCGGAGTCTCAGTTGGGCTTTTCTTGTCCCATTCATGCTTTCCGTCACTGTCTGGAAGTCATGCACACACACACAGCCACATACATATATACACACAGGCAGAGACAGAGAGAGAGGGGGTGATTGCAGTGAGGTGAACCATGTTGCGCGCCTCAGATGCGTAAAGTCCCTCTGATTTGGCGGGCTCTTTCTATCAGCTGGTCATATTTGTAAGTCTGTGCACTCTCCCCCTCCTCTCCAATCACCACCGAAACCTGTCCACCCCTACACCCTTCATTCCCTCCAACGCCACCACCCACCAACCCACATTTCTTTTGAACCGGCTCCGTGAATCCTGAAGGCAAAACCAAATATTTTAGACCCCGACAGAACTGAGAAACGACGCACATCGGATTGACCTGTTTTCTCCGTCCCAACGCAGGAAGGAGAGGCTGTTGGCTGCCCTGCCTTTGCTCTCTCAATGTCTCCTCTTTCTGTCTCAGCCTGCACTAAGTCCCCTTAAAAGAAAGAAAAAAATCTAAATCCAAAAGGTAAGTGCTTTCTTTTGTAAATGGCGAGTACCCCGAAGCAGAATATTCCGTGCTGGCCATGGAAGTTTGCAGTTAGACCGTGCGTGCATATATCTGGACTTAGAGTCTCGGAAATGATCGGTTAATCTAAGAAGGAGGGGTAGTAACACTCCCATGCAAAGTCAGGCTCATCCCCGTTTCTAGATTTAATACATCTTTTTGACATATTTACCTACGTTAAGTAAATGTCGTTCATTAAGGGGGAAGCATTCATTTGTGCGTTTTTGTGAACTTTTTCCCTTTTGCTTAGAATCGTGAATACTCGCCTTACTGAGATCTCCAACTAGCTTGTAATTAAAAATTTCGTGTTTGCAGCACGAGACATGCAGAGCGACTTTATTTAGGTCCACTGCGGGCCATGCCAGCGTTACTTTCCCCGAGATCGACCAGACCAGTTTATAAACACAGGAAGGCAGCTGTACCGAGGAAGGCTTATTTGGATTTATTTGTGTGCATGCACATTAGAGGAGATTGTGCACAAACTCAAAGAAAGTGTAATGCGCTGGAGCAGGCTATTCACGTGTTGGGGATCCTCTGCTTTAGGCTGCCTGCTTTCCCGAGATGCCTAGTAACAGCTAACAGAGACAGAGAGGGAAAAGTTTGGGAGAATATTCTTCTTTCTTTCTCTCTCTCTATATATATTACTGTTTTGCAAACAGAGGTTTCTTCCCTGTTGTGCCAATAAAGCAAATGTGAGTGTCTAAAGAGAGAGAGAGAGTGTGTGAGAGCCCCCAATTAATGTGTATTTGTTACAAGCAAAGGTCGGCTTAGGGGTAAGGCGTTCTCCACTGTAAATAACTGTCCGCAGCGGGCTTGCGTCAGTCCACACACGTTGCCAGCCACTTTCGTATTCTTTTGTTGGTTTTCACAGCAGCAGTATAACTGCTTTCACAAACCCTGCATGGCCTCTAACTTGGCACTTGAATTTGCTGAAGCGACATAAGGTAGCATCAGTAACAACCGACTCTGGAGAGTGTAAATTACACGAGGTGCATTGAGAGAGCTGTGGACAGGATGGACTCACTAAGCTGTTCAGCTGGAAGGCAAGTTAGTTTATGGCTGTAAACAGAGTTATGGTGGTGAATATGAAACAAGAATCGTGAAAATCCGTTGTACTTCTACTTCCAGAGTCACGAGCACTAGTTTGACACCATGATACATTCAAGGCTGAAATTAAACCTCACAGGTGCATAAAGGTGGTTACAGATGTCTAGCTCGGGCTTTAACTCGTTGCGGCGGAGAGACTTGTCCACAAACAGCCGTGCTTTAGATCACATCTCCTGCAATGAATTAGTTGTGACAACGGGAGCTGAAGCATGTTCGGTCCTTTCTCATTGTGAGATTAGGTCGTGCAAAGGTTGCACAAAAGACAAAGTTAGCTGTGGCTTGAAACTTGCAGAACTCAAGAGTGCACACTTTTTTAAGGGTGGGGGTCGTGGGGACCGGGTGGGCGTGGGGTCAAATTAAAGAGCCTCTCTGGCTGAGTTTGTCGACATCATGCGGTGATCTTGTCGCACTGCACCGAGGAACCTCGGCTGCAACTCCTATTGATATTGATCCTTCTTTGATTGAATCGCTATGGACTACAGGGAACTGTGTGTGTACATGTGTGTTTCTGTGTGTAGGGTGGCTTGTGTTTGGGGTTTGTGTGCTGTATAGGTAGGATATTTGAGCATCGTCTCATCTTTTCTTACTTTGGCTTGGTTCTGTGAAAAACAGAAAACCACACTGATGCCAAAATATCCACAGCCAAACAAGTGACCATGTTCTTTTATATTTGTATTGTGCTATCATAGTGTGGAGGACATGCTAAATCCGTCCTGTCTGTCTGTCCCTGTAAATGCACTCGCCAGCAGTCACGGACATACAGTTGGCCTACAGGCAGGGATAAAAATAGCACAAACCGATGCGACGGGCGCAGCCCTTTTCCCATCTCGGAGCAGACTTTTCTAGGTAGCTGCCACTCAGTGGAATCTCACCACCTCTATGTCTAAATCCACAGCGCCATCCACCTTAGCTCACCCCATCCCATCTAGCAAAGTCTCGTAAATCTCCACGCGGCATGAGTGCAGATGGACGGCGTGGGGTGTGTGGCGAGGGTCTTAGAGTAAAGGTGCTATAGATATTTAAGGGGTGGTGGGGTGAGAGACAGAGCATACTGTGGAGGGAGGTTTGTTTGTGCGCTTTTGCATGGACAAGTGTGCACCCCCTGTGGGTCTATTCCGTGGGTGAGCGGGGTCTGGTGCGTAGGCACGAGCAGAGAATATAGGAGATGGAGGAAGCAGCAGCGGATCAGCTCACTGTTTTTCTCTCCCTCGGCTTAGAGATGCAGTGTTTTGCCCGCCAAATGCACTGGATGCCGGGATTAAAACAATCTCCAAGACTAATTCAGCACCAACGTTTGCTAGGGGGATAGCCTATATAGAAACAAGGGAGAGAGAGGAGAGGAGGGAGGGGAAGGTTGGATGAAGACCCAGATACTCCAACATTAGAGGAGTTCTTTTTTTTTAAAACCAGGAGATAACCTACTCCAAAGCCGCAGTTTCCACGAGCACACACCACATGATTTACTTATGATATTTTTCTATTTTGTCACTCATTTTTTGCATAGCACATTTGCGAAGAGCCTGATCACAGAGCGCCAGTGTCTGTAATCAGGCTCTACGGGCTGTAAAGTGAGAGAATCTAAACGTGACGTCAATGCCTAGTAACTGACGCAGCCCTTCAACAAAAAATGGCTTTTTATTTATTTATTTACTTATTTACTTATTTATTTATTTATTTTTATCGTCAGCAAAGCTTAATTACTAAATCTTACAGTGCTCCGTCGACTAAACGAAAAAAGAAAACCCCACAGGGAGCGCTGGGTAATCCGCGTTCAACAGTATCTGGACCTATTTTGCGTTCATGAGTTTCAGCTGCTGAAGTGACACTGGAACGAGAAGCTTCTGAAGAGGGCGACAAGACATCAAATATTGTCGATGATACTGGCAATGACGACGAGTTCCAGTTTTTAGTTGTTAGGGGGGGAAAGTAGTGTGTTTTAAGAGCGAGGAGTTGGTGGTGGTGCTGTTGAAGGCACATTGGGTTCAAAAAAAAAAAATCACTGCAATGATGCAACGGAGGGGAATCGGAGCTCTTGTGCAGAGTTGGAGAAGCAAAATTAATTTACATTACATGCACTTCACGTAACGTTTCTAAGCGATGTCTTTGGTGCGTGTTTTTTTTTTCCTTCCTCGTACTGTGACCTAAAAATAGCATCATAGTTTTGATCGTGCGCCAGAAATAGACAGACGGGTATCACTTGTATAAAAAGGGAGGCGATCCTGAACAAACCTGGACGTGCCACTGTAAGCCTACATAATAACAAATGGAGGACTTAATCTGTTGCTTTTCTTCCAGACTCTTGTTGCGTCTTTTCACTAAAATATCAATCTTTTTTGTGCTTCTCTTTTGTCCAGTTTAGAACAAGGACATCCCTGCACCACGGTGAGTGACACATGTGCACATATAATGTTAATCCCATGTACTTTTGTGTATTTGTTAGTGCATGCTCCCGAGTGCCTGTGCTTCTTCCAGTTTTGCCTGCTCCTCTGTCTCATGCACGCTAAAATACTTGACTCGCGGTCGTAAGCATGGATTTTACTGGCATGTTATACGAGCCATGTTTATCTGTAGAGCCGAGGCATAGAGCAACCCTTCCCGCAGAGTAGGGATCACCCTGTTTTGTAAATAAGTAAGAGCAAAATCTCCCTTTGTCTGTTGGCGCTGCTGAGTCTCTGTCACATATTTATTTTTCCCCCCTTCATAACCGCGAAAGAGAAGGGAACCCTTTTCTGATGAGCGCTTAAGGACGCCTTTCCCCCCGTTTTCTTGTTTTTAAGAGGAGTCCTAGAGACAGAGAAGCAGCGGTGGAGGAGGAAGAGGAGGAAGAGGAGGGAGTGAAGGGAAGGAGCTGTTGCTGCTGCAGAGACCAGGCGCACCGCATGGGGAAACCCGGGAGCTGTCCAGCAGCAATGGTGCTGAAACCACACCAAGTGGCGGTAGTGGGCTGTTGCTGGTGCTCGTGTGTTTGCCAGTGCGAGTGTGCGTTTGTGTGCATGTGTGTGTGTGCACGGGGGTGGTTGGTGTTGTTCCTGGCAGCCAAAAGCTTTATTTACTCCTGTTTGGAAACCAACAGCATCTATTCTGAGTGAATCCTCTTTCCTGCAGCGACGGAGGAGAAAAACTGAAGCATCCCTGCCTCCTTCAGATTTGCCAGGGTTTACTGAGGGGAGACCTTTGATGAAAAGATATTATAACAACGCTTTTCCCGCCTGTATAGTTTGAAAGGCATCATCGGATGCCATGCAGGTAGACAGAGAGAGGTTCGAGAGGGGGAAAGAGAGAGAGAGAGAGAGACAGAGCGTGATAGCAGGCGGACTGACTTGGATCAGCTCTTCTGCTCACGTCAGTCCCGTCATTTCCTTCCGTGCCTGACCAACTCATAAAGGAATCCGTCTGATTTCTTTACCAGTCCGGCCTTTTTGAAGTGATGCAAGTTTGTCTCTCGCTAAAGTAAACAGAAGATGTGTAGCAGTCACTGCGCTTAAGAAATATTTGAAAAAAAGTAGTGAAAGTGATCTCGAAATTCTGTGTTTGAGTTCAGCAAGATGCGCCCGACACAAATGCTTTAATGTGTTTTTTGGTTTAAGAGCTCTGCTCACAATAACTTAGCATCCTAGCGACGAGGAGAGCGCCAAAGAGGCGACGGGAGCGTCAGCCCAAAAAAGAGTCTGAAAGAATCACCCTTTTATTTAAGGTATTAGAGCTGAATTAGCGACCCGGATCGGCAAGATGATGAATTAGCCTACAGACGTCTGCACAGTCCTGCAGCCCAACTAGGGGGACAAGACTCGCGCTCGCCCCCAGTCCCAGGCTGTGTACGACTTTGCCCAATTTGTCCAGTATTTTGCATGCGGACTACGAGACTGCCGTGCCACAGATGGAAAAGCAAAAACAAATAAACCACATCGACCACCTGTCTTTGTCGTGCAAAATCCTCATTGCACCTCTGATACATTCCTCCTCCTCTCCAAACACACACACAAAAAAAAACAACAACACTGTAAATCTTCGTCGGTCAAAACGCGCAAATATCGGAAGATCTTGCTCAATAATTCAATACCGAGCGTGTAAATTCGGTGGAAACAACACGCATTCCCGAGTCGTGACTGCTAAAGTGAGTAATGTGCGCGTTGGCTGCGTCAGGAGAGGCAGTCACTGTGCAGTGCAGACGGTGGGGGAGAATCGTGACTGACTGGGTTGCAAATGAAAAGACCACCCAATTAAAAAATTCCCATACCGGGAGGGAGGAAAGAGAAGAGGGGATCATGGCGGGAGGGAAAGGGTGGAGGTCTGAGGTGGGCTTTAGAGTCTCTACTAGCCATTTCCTTAACGCCCCCCTCCCCACCCCAGCACCCCAGTCCAAAATATCTCCTTTCTCCCCAAAGCTTGTTTTTATTGTGAGCCCTGCTGTTTGCTGGCAGCCAACTTGAATGCAGACGAGTTTCATCAGTGATAGTGGGGCAGTGAGGATTGGGGGTGGAGGGGTGGGGGGCAAACCTGTTACAAACAAGTGGGGAGCAGAGAGAGGGGGTCCGGATCCAGATCGTGACCCGGCCTCCACCTCGGTATACAGTAACTTGCAGGTCCGTGAAGGGGAAGCTGAGGGTTGTTTATGGGGGTAAGATATTGCACTGGCATTAGAAAATCTAATGGGAATGTTGCAGGAATAAAAACAGGTAAGTTATTCTATCTATTTGATTATTCATTTGTTAAATTTGACTTTAAAAACAAAACATATTAAAGATGGTTTGAACTCAGAGTGTGTGAGAATGAGTGGTTTACGGTCGTGATTAACTCTAACTCTTGATGGGATGCTCAGCAATGTGTTGTTGTTCTGTTAAGTTGTACATTGTTGCTGTAAACGGTTGCTGTAGGTTGTAGTGGCGATATCATTGTTATTCTGTTTGGTTTCAACCTTAAAACCGCTGTAAATCACCGAACCATCGCGGCTCCAGAATGAATTTGCAGTTCCGAGACCCCCGTGTTATTTTTGCAGTGGTACCCTCCAATGAACTCTATAGGTGACCATGAGTCGCCTCGGATGCTTCTTGTTATGTTTTGTTGCGATGTGGAGGGCTTTGCAGAGCTTCCCACTCTTTGTCGACATGCAATTTTTATTGTTTTTATAACTTTAATTTTTCTTAGTATCTTTGCGTTTCCAATAATTCGAAGTAGCTTGTTGCTGGCTCATAAGGAAAAGAAAGGGGGCGTTTTTTGCCATGAGGTTCAAATGGCTCATTTATGCTGTCACTTATCTTAGTTATTATTACTGTCACCATAATTTGGTGTTATTTATCACAATATTTAGCCTATAACATTTAGAACGACAGTCAATCACACAGCCTCACTAGAGGTTCTTTGTAAATGCCAAAAAAGTTGAGGGGTGGAAAAAAGAAAATGCACACTAACAAAAATCCTGTCAAATGCTAATATCCCATTATCAATACATTTATGTGTACACTTTCGCTGGTATAGATCACAATTTGCTTGGCCCTGTTTATTTATTTATTGATTATTATTATTATTATTATTATTTTCAAAAAGGGGGGTCCCTATATGAGCGAGACACTGATTGGTTGATGACGAGGTTTGGTTTGCTCCAATAAGATCCCTCCCTGCTCTCTATTTATTGCCAGCAGTTTACAGCCTTGCTCCCTCCTCACCCAGAGCTCTGGAGCGGCTGCAGAGCCAGCGCTTCTCTATAGGGAGACACACCACGGACCAGGGAATATAATACAGAGAGAGTACCCTGACAGCAAAACGCACCGATGCACAGCTCCCAATGATCACACTGGCTTTGCACATCCGAGCGCTTGGATTAAAAAAGCAGGAGAGGAAATGTGAGGCAGAAAGAGATAGAGAGAGAGAGAGAGAGGGAGGGAGGGAGGGGAAAGGAGAGAGGAATGGGTGAGAGGGGAGATAGAGTAGAATTCAAACTGGAGAAGGAATGGGGAATCAAAGCGAAAGGACCTTGGACAGCTCTCAGTTGCAGCAGCAGCCTTGGCATCCGGAGACCCCCTTTCTCTATTTGTCCATCCTCAGTCCATTCTCTCCTCCTCCTAGTGTGTGTTGGAGGGACACATTCGCCTCGGGTTGCCGATGGCTGGAGATACAATCAACTGAGCCGGGATAGGAGATAAATTCACGGAAGCAAAAAGAGAGCAGACTCCCTGGGTGCCACGGATTCACCGTCGGACGGCAGCAGCAGCAGATAATGCCCTTCACGAATCTTTTTGCGGTCTGGGCTTGCTGTTCATAACTATTAATCTGGGAAGCCCTTACCCCAAAAAGCATTTGCGGAGGGCGCAATCGTCGCGCCGAGACATCGACGTCGGAAGACGGCACCACTCCTGGAATTTTACAATCTTTAATTTTTAAGGGCTTGTTTCCCTTTTCTCCTTGAATTTCCTTTTTGTTTTATTGTTGTCATTATTTACTCTTGTTATTTTCATCATTGCCATATCAGTGGCGTTTTTGTCATGGTTGCTTTTCAGCCCTTCGTGAGTCATTTTTTCCCCCTAGTCAACAGTTTTCTTCTTTGTTAGAAATTGTGGCGAAGCTCTGCAGCCACGTCGCACCCAAGTTTTGCCCAAACTCTTGCGTGTCTAAGTGTCAAATAATTCGGTACTGCTGTCAACAAACATGTTGTATGCACCAAAACTTTGAATCATGCAAGATTAAGTCATTACTTCAGCCAAAAACCACCCCGCCCCACCCCCGTCCCACATTGCACAAGTGACAGTGGCCCCCAGCAAAGCAGAGTGTAAACATGGGGAGACCCTTGCAATGGGCAAGTTGCACGTGGGCAAAACAGTGGAGAGTGTTGTATGTTTTGGAGGGTGGGGTGCCATTTTGCTTGAAAATCGATGTACCCCTAACCCCTCCGCACAAAAAATGTGGGAAAAATGCACACACACACACACACACACACATATATATATATATATATACACCTGTAAGTAAAGTGCATATGCAAGGGATTCCCCGTCAAGGCCATCCAAACATAGGGAGAAGTCCGGACTAGCAGATGGAGAAGAATAAGGGGCAGCTGCATTCGTTGCCTCATACACTGACCGTAGTTGGTGTGTGTGTTGCCTCTGTGCGAACATCCACGCAGCCTCCCCCTCTCACACTCACACACACACACACACACACACACACACACACACACACACACACACACACACACACACACACGTGTCTCCCTCCCTCAGATTTGTGAATAGTAGTTAATCCACCTCAAGCATCGCCCACTACTGTTCCCTGTCAGCGTTCCCCACAAAGAGCACACAGAGAACCGGACACGACCACGTCCTGTCAGTTTGACCCACCAGATACAAAACAAAAAAAACGAGAAGAAAAAAAAAACTCCAAATTTGTGCATCCTAAAGATTCGGTCAGTATACTCTGTAGCACAGCAAAAGTCTGCCCTCCAGAGTGACGTATACACGCAAAGCCATCATACCGTTGAAAACAAAACTCAGAGACGAGCACTGTGTTTCTTAAAAGACAGAGTAAAAATAGCAAAAGAAGATGTAATTCAATTTAGCCTTGAGAAGAAAACCACATGCAACTTTGTGCTCAGCTTGGTCTCTGCTGTCCCATCACAGTTGAAGGGAGCATCAGTGTGAATAATTATCATTCATTCTAAAAGAGATTTTCAAGTATATGGCCAGATAGGAAGACAGTGTAGGGTTACTCATAAATGACCTACACTGTGAATTATGACGCCCCTTTGACGTCACAAGCTCTGTAAGTTACAGGCTTGAAGGTTGGCAAGAAAATATATGTCAGGACGGAAAAAGCGCTGGTCAGAGATCAAAAAGTGACGTTATTGAAATCACAATTAAAGTGTTTAGATGGCTGGCCGCTTGTGTTTGTGGCGATGACGTAGAGTTACCAGAAAAAGAAACTAGGAAGTAAAAAAAAAAAAAGTTCATGACGTACCGAGACCAAAATGAACACACCCTGCTAAATGTCCCAGCAGGGGTCTGAGATAATTTCCGAGAGTGTCATATAACTCAAGCCATGAGCAAAGCACTGACCTAGTGACGTCCATGCTCGCTGCTCGCATCTGCGCTGACCACACAGCTGCATGAGAAAGTTTTTCGCTGTGCACCCCAGGAACGCCTTCATGCAGTCTGACTACAGAGTCTGAACCATACGTATGTTAGGGTTCAGGGGCAAAGCGATAAATACACATGGAAACGACAGGACAAACATAGATGACGTTTATTTGAAAGGGAAATTGCGTGACCTCTGACCCGTGCAGTCGCCTGGCCTTTCTCTGCCTTCAGGAGCAGTAATGACAAAAATCAGAGTTTTGTGCAGCAGGGGGCTGTTTTTCTGTTGCTCTTTCAGTGGGGGGTGTGACTGAAGGTAAACGTGCCTATACATCACTTAACGATGACGTAATGGTTGAATTTTACTGTATGGGTTTACGTTACTCTGGTGCGTAAAACCTGAGACTTTTGTGTACAGGCCTATGTTTATAGCTGTGTGGCACCTTCTGATAACCAGGTCGTAAAGTTCCCCCACCTCGACCTAAATCCCCTCTTATTCACCACTTCCCTCTCTGAACCGTGAAGGCCTGTACGTACGACCATGGGCTAAGTAGAGACGGTTAGATCTCACCATGTTTTTTATGTATATATTTTATGTCTTGTAGGAAAGAACAATGCCGAAAAAAGATGGTAATGGGGTGACATGTGTGCCCGGTGGACCCTGCTGCCGCTGCTGCCGCTGCTGCTGTTGCTGGAGCCTCCAGATGTGCACCGGAGAATAAAGGGGACCCACGTTTTGGATGTTTTCACCGAGGGAGTGCACAGAGACACCGGTCGACCTTCCTACTCCTCCTTGTCTCCCCCCTCTTCCTCGTACGGAGAAAGGTAATTGCACGGCTTGAGATGTGTTAGAGGATGAGGATGACGTCAAACCCAAATCACCCTTTAAATTGCATTCTGCGTGCAGCTCGTAATGACGGATCGGGACGAGTGAGCAAGAGTTGTACCTACTCAGGGACTTGGTTTTCTCCTCTTATTTCAACTTGCTGTAGACCTTTAAGTGATCTATACATGGCAAGAATTACTGTGTCTTGCGTGTGATTAATTACTGTCTTAAACACAGAGGAGTTTAGTTCTTTTGATGATTTGAGAACCCTAAAATGATGCGCAGGTACCAGCAGCAGCAGGTTGTAAATGTCTTTCTTGAATAACACACACCTTGTTATATTCATGTGATACATAGAAGGGTCTTGAAGTGCCTGTTAGTGATTTTATAGTTTGGCTGGTGTTTCACATGCCTTGCCTTATCAGGATGATATTTCTGATCAGGGTGTATGTACAGTTTGGATCTTGTTGTGATCAATGAAGTGACCCTGGCGACATGTTGTGTGTCATCTGGAATTTTAAATGTTGCTTTGATGTTGTTCTTCATCATAACTTTATCTCCGGACATACATCTGTACAGACATAGTGTCTAATAATGTAGCAGAAACTCGCACACAGGCCTATCGCTTGGCATTCAGTCTGTCAGATTTACTATCATTTACCTGGTGGGGACGTGGACACACCTTTGTTATTAGGTCAGAGCTCACACAGACCTAATCAGTTGTATAGTGCCAGCGCTGGTTAAATATGTGATGGCCAAAGTTATCCACTGATTATAAATGTTTTGTCCATGTACTAACTAACTGTAACATGCAATGTATCGGCTTTATACTATTTGTTTTTGGCACCAAGACCTGCAAAGTCCAATCCGAAATACCTGTTATGTCACCTCCCAGCGTGAGCATCACACCGTAGACAGGTCAGGCAACACCTCCACGTAACGTACTTGTGCTTGTAATCACGTTGTACCTGCCAATATGAGCAGAGGTTTCCCTGATAAACTTCTCTTTGGCTTAAAATAAGAAAAAGTCCCTCCCTGTTTGTATTCAACACGTTTTTATTATGGCAGCAATTACTATTTTTTTGATCTGTAAATCCAAGAGTGACATAAAATATAAATTTGTGGCAAACAGGATGATGTTGATGTGCAGCACAGGCTATAAGTTATGTTGGCTGGAGTGATCAATAGGCTCCTCCTGACCTGCTCCCTTTGCAGACTGTTGGAGCCATTTCATGGCAGCTATTTTGCATCCCTGTTATAAAGAGTTTGATGGTGCATTCAGGTGCTCCTGGTAAGCCCCTGCTTATAAGACAGGAAATGTTTATCACAGCTGGTTTGACAATCATATCCTCTTGCCAGGGAACAGCAACAAAATGGATGCTATTGATGTTTTAGCGCCTGTGTGTGTGTATGGGTGTGTGTGTGTGCTGTGTGAATAAAAGCACCAGCTGATGAACCACAAAAACGTGATTTTTCTTTTAAAATTGCCCTCTTTAAAATAACATTCTAACATGCTACAAAATGAGCACTTCCAGTACACCGCCTGCTCTAAATATAACACTTGATGGCAGCCGGTTTGGGTCATTTGTTTGTGTTCAGTAACTGATCAAAGCTAATGTTAGGGTAAGTAATGGTGTGACATGTTTACCTAAAGGGTTAGCCCACCTTGATTACTACAACATCATTATTTTCTTGTTCCCCTAGTAGTATGCACTATAGCCATGCCAGGTTTTGAGACTTCGCTTTAATATTTTTACCACCACGTAAGTACAATAAAAGCGAAAAGAACTTAGCTTGTTCTGGCCACATGTTTGAAAAATTATATTTGCAGTGTCCTCATTTATCAGGATAATCCACAGAACACACTGTCCACAGTTTTCTCTGGGGGTAGTTCTTCAGTGGAACGTAACTCCTATGAAAACTGTTGACAGTGAGGTCTGTTTAGTATCCAGAGTAACACGGACACGGACTCCAGAAAGAAACATTTGCTGTTAAATTTCTAAATGTAATTTTCTAATGCTGTGAGCAAACGAAACACCTTTCACCTCCACTGTATTGGGTTGGTGGCAGAAATTTCACAACACCTGAACAAATAAAATCAACAATAAATCCAGAGAAAGATGTCATGAGAGGTTTATGAGAAAATATGCTTATTTGGAATTTGGAGACACTAAGCCTTTATGCGTATACAAAATAACTGGCCAAGAAGAGTCATCACGTTTCTTATTTTCTTGCACCAATTATATCAATAAGGGACATTTGTTTTGTGTTTTTAAATCACAATGCAAAGCTGTTTCATCCATGTGCTATTTGACATTTTATTGAAATTATTCACTATTAGTTTGGTGATGTGTGCTGCCGAGAGGACTGTTTGCCTCGCTGATTATTGTCCCTTCTTTGCACATCTTTAAATACGATCCTCACATTGTTGATCCCTGTTTGTGTACCGAACTCAGCATAATGATATTTTTAATACCAAATCACAATGATTCAAGCAGGGATGCAAAATGGCTAATCAGTCAAGCATCACTTGTAGTTTGGTGTGTATTCTGTTGAAACCGTTGGCATTGTGGTAACACTGTGGCGTCATTTAACAATCATCAGATCATCACACGATGTGTGTGTAGCGACACACCTCCTTTGTTTGATTGTTTTAACGTGTACACTTGCACACTACAGTTAAAATACAGTAACACTGTACTTCAAAGGTGTATCCATAATCTAATAACGTTTCCATAATGACATGTGATAATTTGCAGGCTTTAAATAAATATAAATAGGAATATGGATAATTACTGAGAATTACAGCAGTGATGGGACTTCATAATTGCCTTTAGGATAATTTCTGTCCTGACATCATGTCACCTGTGTATGATAAATCATTACATGTTGCTAAATATCACTGACAATCTTTTACCTCTTGTTTAATAGCAGCTACCAGTGCAAAGCTATATTTAGGGAGATGATGTCATGGTTAAAACTGACACCAAGGGGCTTTGAAGACGTAGGCTGTAAAAAGTCAGGATTTACGATCAACTCTGGGTGCTAACAACATAATACACACACTCTGTGCCGCTACTAGTTTTTCCTTATTAAAAGCTACAGATATTTATTTATGCATCTATGTTTACGGATTATCCCATGGAGAGAGGCGTCCATTTGTTTTCAGCTGTGTGGCTTTACAGTGATGCTCAGCTGGAGTTTCCTGCAGATATATGGTGGGCTTGTTTTTTTAAATGTATCTGTTTGGGACTTATCAGAGATAATTTTTTAAGTAACTCAACCAGTGTAGATTTATTTATTTATTTATTTTTGCATGAGAGTTAACATTTGCCATGCTCTTCACCCAAGAGGAAAAAGTCACACGTCTGCTTTATTCACAAGCACAATAAATTACAACACATTTGCTCAGTCCACCTCAAACCTGGATGTTGATTGAAATTGTCACCCTTGAGCATTAATTGTGTGTGTGTGTGGTGGTGGTGGCGGTGGTGGTGTGGGGTTGTTCGTTTCATCTGCATTTTGTGCTATAGAAGGAGACAGACATTGCTTGGAGTGTGTAGGCAGGCCATAACATTACAATCCACCTTTCATTTGGTTTTTAGTGTATAAGTAAAGCATCTGAGGTTTTCAGGTGCTTAAAATGTGATTTTAAAGGACGAGGCTGATGAAATTCTACATGTTTCTGGTCAGTGTATACAATGAAAAGACCAAAACCAACAGTGACTAGATCTGGTACATCTTCTTCCTCTCTGCCATTGAGCTCTATTATTATAGGCAAGGTGACTTTATTTATATGGCACATTTCATACACAGAGGCAATTCAAAGTGCTTTACAGAGGCAATGAAAAACAGTAACAGTATTTAAAACAATAAGCATTTAAACCAGAATAAAATCAGTTAGGACAAAGTGAAGATCAAACATTGCTGAAATGGAATAAAATATATATAATGAACATGCAAAAAATAGACAAAATAAAAGGTTTGAAACAGAAATCTAGCTTTTATAACGCAGGAAGTACAGCGTAGAAACCAGTCAAACAAAGGCACAGGAAAACAGCTGGGTTTTCCGTTGAGACTTGAAAGTGGCTGGTGCTCAGGCACATTTAAGATCATCACAGGTCATTATAGTAGCTTACTTTGAGTCAGTTTCACATGCACCGTCCTGCTGCCATTAAAACTCTAGTTCACCAGGTGTGTATCATTCTGTGACTGAAAAGTCCCCAACAAATACACTTTTACTCCTGTTTGAGTCACATATGCTAAAAGCTACAGTGCTCAGCTGTTTTTGCTTTTTTATCAATGTATATTTGTGAGCTGTTTTTATTATTTGAATATTTACATCTTCAGAAAGAATCAGTGCGCTTGATGCTGAGTGTCACAAACAGGGTAGGAAACACAGAGTGAAGTGAGACTGACTAATAAGACAAAAAATTTGTTATTTAACAAAGTTAAGATGACCGCAAAGTGAGACGTTTATCATAACATAAATAATCTGTCACACTTGCTAGAGCGTTCATGTTCATCCATCGTTTGTCCTGGAAAGTGAAATCTTACTATCATTATCTCTAGTTTGTTAGTTTTCTACAAAAGCACCAGATGTTTGTATTATATCCCACAGAAAGTGATCACCATACTTTTAAAAATCAATTTTAATAATAGTTATTTTTATTAAATAACAGCCAAACTGTTGCTATGATTGTTTACATGTTTGCACCTCTGCTGGTGATTGGTATTAAGCTTCATTGAGCTCATATTCATTAATGCTTTGGACATGTTTTACCTATGTTCTATAGAAAACAACATATCGAGTTAAATATGAATCTCCCATTAGATCAAACTATCTACTCTTATAGAAGAATTCAGGATTATAATGAAACCCTACAGTCCCATTGTCAGTCCGTGTTACTGCTAACTCTGATGGTCTGAACGTGTTTTAGTCTGCACTGTTTCTGCTTTGAAACATATACGCCCACCAGCCACTTCTATACTGAAGACAAAGGTTCATCAGCAGGATGTACTGTGCGTCAGATCCCACGTTAATCTGCGCAGCCCAAACAGCCAGCAGGAGACGCTAGTGCCATGGTATGGACAAAATCCTTCACTGGCTTCCCACCTGTGAGTACTACCAGTTGTTTCTGCAACAAGTCCTTCAGTTGAAAGGACAGAATAGATTGTTTGTCCATGCCTCTGAGATCCAACACATGGATTTGACGCTCCTATCATCAGAACCACGATTTGTTTCTGCCTTAGAAATCACTGTTAGTATAAATCAGGCTTGGCTTGATTAAGTTTGGGCAAAAAAAACAACATGGTTTGGGATAAAATGACTATTTTGTTAAGGTTAGAGAACTTAGTGTCATTGTGGTTACAAAAATAAATGTGAAAAGGGTTAGGCGACAATTGTGCTCACGCTTAAAATAGGTTGACTGTCAGCTAGAAACAGGAAACCAATAGTGTTAAAGTGTGATGACCTCCTCCTTATGGCACACTATCCAGCTCAGGAGACATGCACCCAAACACACATAGTAAAGCTTCACTACCATTGGCTGACAGCCCAACGGTCAAGGTCAAAGTGTTTATTGTCATATGCACAGTTAGGAAACGTGTTTCCCTGTACAATGAAATTCTTACTTTGCCATCTACATGAATGCCACAGAAATACAAGTGAAATATAAAGTAGATAAATAAGTAACACAAAATCTAAAGCACTTTAAGCAGCAAATACAGCAATATGATAAAAAATATATAAGAATATAATAGAGAATGTATGCTGCATGGGAGCAGCATGTGCAGCAGTCAACAGTCAGGATGCACCCCTTTTGGCAGGAGGCCAAAAGGGTCTGACTGCAGACCTCACATCTGGGGCCCCTCAGGTCTGTGAGCCAATCAAAGGAGTCCGAGACATCATGCCGTGTTGAATGTTGGGATGGATTCGCCATTTTTGGAGGGTCACGTTGTATTTACCTGCATACATTATTGTTTTGTTTGGCTAAAAAGTTGCTTAAATCATTTAGATCTCACTTTACTGACTGGTGCTAATTCAAAATGGATAACCTTAGCTGAATGTAGCTAACTCAACCTAGAGATCCTGTCTAAGAGAGGCTGAAAAATGACTGCACACTGATCTGAGCCCTGAGTTCGGGAGCTAACACTAGCTTTTTGTTATGTTTATAATAGTCACAGCACATAGTGAAGCTTAGGGAAATTTATCATGGTCTTTTTGTTTAGTACAGAAAAAGTCCACAATGTCTTGAAACACAGGACAGGGCGTGTTTATCACCATTTAAAACAAATAGGTTGTCCGTGAACATCATCCAGGCAGTGACTACGTTTACTGTCACAGTGTATTCAGGGAAACAGTTTAGTAATGTAGAAATGCAATTTCTAAAGGACAAAGTTGCAAATGTTAGGTAATCTCATGTATTCTCACTATGTTAGCATTCTTGTTGTATGGCATTACAGTCTTTTTTGATGTGATTATAATGTGCAGGGGTTGCTCACAACAAATGCCACACCTGTGCAATGTGATGAATTCGAGCACATACCTCTACAACAAGTGCGACCATAGTTAAGATTTGAGTGTATTATTCATGTTCATTCATGTCATATGTGTCAGAGAGGTATTGATTCAGTGTTGGGTAATCTTTACGGATGGGGTGGGAAGTGCCTTGTAATAGATTGCACGACAATAGGTAGCCTGTTGTTATATATTACATTTGATATTCGTAAACTATACTGCAAAAATTCTTCATAAAGTATTTAAAGTCCATATTGTAAGAACTTTAACTTTTTTAACAAATAAAACAATCTGAAAACTATTTGATAAACACATTGGTTGTTGTTGAGGGTCTTTAACTCAATATGTTGACTTCGAGGAAGTCAATAAGAGTGAGCTCTCTGACTGGCTGTTCAGATTACATCTGGTTTCTCCTTCCTCCACCTTTTCATTTTCCACAAGCAAAGGACTGTGGCATGAAAACACCACTGTAACCAAAACAAATCATTCTCAATGGTGATTTCAAGCATACGACAATACTGATTTAAACTGGTCCACAATGGAAATGTTTAGCTAGATAATGTTTGACTGGGTTTCGTCTCACAGGTGCAGAATGTACATGCCGGGGGTCGGCTAGGCGTCATCTCTGCAGTGACTTTGAACATATTTAAACACAATGCACGACCCTTGTTTGATTGTGATTTGTTGGCGTAACCTTTTTGAGGTTGCCTCTGTGTGTAGGGGGTGTGAACACATCACATCTGGACTTACTGCTGATCTGCTCCCTCAGTAAACTGAAAAAATGCTACTCAGCAGGTTTGCATCCTTTGAATTAGAGGAGGTGCTGATGCCGGCCAGTCAGCACTTAGTCTTCTTATTCATTCAGTTAAACTAATTAAATTCAGGTTGTAACTAAACAATATTTGTTTGCAAGAAGAAGAAGACCGTTACTTTTCATCTTAAATCTCTGTTTTCTATATGGATGTACTTTATTTGCTGAATACTCAGTACTATGTTGAATTTGACAGACTGATTTATAGGTGAAATTTGTGTTTCTAATTCTAACCTGTGACTTGTGCGATTTCATCTCTGGTTCAGTTTCACTGAAAGATGTCTCCATCTTTCAGTGGATTTAAGTTTTTGTCAGGTTTGCCCAGCTCCACCTTCCTCTCTTCTCTTTCCTCACACTAGCCTAGCCCTTGCACTGATTACACTATTCAACACACCTGCCCCGCTTCCCTGATTACTCACCAGCTGCACCTCATTAGTCTCCTCCATACTTATACACTGTTCACCAGTCACTCCCCTGCCAGTTCTTTCTCTGTCTTCAGGCCAGTGGTTGTTATGTTGTTTTATCAAGTTTATGCTAAGATTTACACCACCAGCCACCGCCTCCCAGGTCGATGCACAGTCTCCCTTACCCAGTTTATCCCTGCTCTTCTGTCTACAGCCATCATCACCTCCACCTCGACCAGCCCAGGAGTGACCTCTGCGTCCGCAGCCCGGTTCATCATCATCCACCATACCACTGACTGTTTTTCTGCTGCTGCTGATCGACACCCGGTCATCTACCTCATTACTCCTCCTGTATATATGTCACTACCTTCACTGTAAATAAACCTCACTGCTTGCACCGAAGCCAGCCACCTGGGTCCGCTTTTTATCTGCTCGCTCACTCTGTGTTCGAGCGCACCCTAACAGTTTTACTTTAGAGAGTCAAACAGAAATGGGACAAGATGGAGAATCTTCTCAAGCCGATTTACAAAACAGACATTAAAAATGCTTATGCACATGTAAAACTGGCAGGACCGAAAATGATTGAAAATGTTTTAAGAATGAGCAAAGCTCCTAAATCACATAGGTGTTGTCATTCTAGTTTCTACTTTGAGATGTGCATCTTGCCCAACAGAAACTGGCCTGCCCGATAGCACAGGGACAGCTGAGTAATAAATGACTTCTTCGTGCAAGGGGTATTTCCCAATTAAATCAGAGAATGACTACTTTGAAACCTGGAAAAGGACAAGCTCAGGAGTGTAGGGTTTTAGTTGCAGAGCTCGTTTCCATAAGTCTGACATTAAACAAATATGGTTTGACCTGACAAGTTATGATTTTCAGAACTTATGGCACTAATTGAACTTGAGGACTAATGACTTGGACTTGAGGAATGAATGCATTTGGACTTGGACGTTGGATACAAGATCTCTGATATTTTTTTATAGGAACAGGGTAATAATAATGTGGCATAAGATCCTGACACCAATATTTACATTGTTCATGTCTAAGTAGTGTGTGCGTGTGCTTACAAGTGCATTTGTTTGGCTATTGTGTCACACACAGGAAGTAAACACCTCTTAAAATGGTGAGAGCTGTGTCATTAGTGTTTAACGTAGACCTTGATGACTCAGATTCGGGTAACAGGGACTCGACTTGGACTATTTCTAACAGTTTGGGTCCATGTTTAACGTAGATGTCGCCAGGGAACAGCCACACTGGTACTGAGGGCTTCCACAGTGCTCATATTTTATTAAGCTTCTACACATCAACCTTGTCAAGCTCAGTTGTACAGCTAGAATCTACAACCCCAAATCAGAAAAAGCTGGGATGGTCCAGGAAAGGCTGAGCCCTTTAGGGGCAAAGATGGGCTGAGGACTGCCAGTTTGCCAACATCTGGGTAATAAAGTTATTGAAATGTTTAAAAACAATGTTGCTCAAAGAAAAATAGGAAGGGATTTGGATATGTCATTCTCTACAATGCAGAACATCATTAGAAGATTCAAGGAACCTGGAGGGATTTCAGTGTGTAAAGGACCAAGCCTAAGCTGGATGACTGTGCTCTCTGATCCCTCAGACGGCACCGCATCAAGAATCGTCAATCTGCTATAAGCGATATAACCACATGGGCTCAGGATGACTTTGGCACACCTGTGTCAGGCACTACAATACGCAGTTACATCTATAAATGCTGCCCAAAACTGTACTGTCCCAAAAGGAAGCCCTGTGTCAACAATGTCCAGAAGTGAAGTTGACTGCTCTGGGCTCAGAGGCATCTGGGATGGACCATCACACAGTGGACACGTGCACTGTGGTCAGGTGAATCAGTGTTTCAGGTCTTTTTTTTTTAATTAATGAATGCTGTGTGCTCCAGACCAAAGATGAAAAGGACCATCCAGACTGTTAACAGCAACAAGTCCAAAAGCCAGGGACTGTCATGGTCTGGGGTTGTGTCAGTGCCCTTGGCAAAGGGAACTTACACTATACAAGAGATCTTACAACAACATATGCTGCCTTCAAGATGACGTCTTTTCCAGGGACACCCATGCATATTACAACAAAGCCTCATACTGTGCACATTACCGAGGCCTGGCTGTGGAGGAAAAGGGTGCGAGTGCTGGACTGGCTTGCCTGCAGTCCCCACCCGTCCACAGTAGAGAATGTGTGGCACATTTTGAAACGCAAATTGTGTCAATGACAACCCAGGACTGTTGCACCTTAAGACTTGTTTGCAGGAGGAATGGGACAAAATGACACGTGACACATTTAATGACTCAGTGTCCTCAGTCCCTAAATGTCTTTTCAGTGCTGTGAATACAGCATACCATCCCAAATTTTTCTGGTTTGGGGTTGTATCATACATAAAAGTGTTGCTACACAAAACCAAAATGTTACTCTTGAGTTGAGCATGTAGAAGCAAAAAAAGGAGCAGCTCAGGCATCACCATCTCTCCTATAGCATGCAAAAAGTAGATTTTATCATTTCAGCTGACATGTATTCTTTGGTGATTTGGACTTGACTCAGACTCAGATGCTGGGGACTTGACTCAGACTTGAGGTTTAGTGACTCATCTACAACACTGCATCTTTCAGTAACTGAATATTAGCATTAAATACTGTCTTTTTAAAATTGGCAACAGAAACAAGTTAGACTAAAAACATAGTAATTGCTAAAATAAGATGAAATGTGGTGGAATTTCACTTAATGACAACACAGTAAATGGCAATAACCTGTAACATGATTACACATTTGGTTTGAAAGCATATATTGTACTCTATATATTATTGTCAGTACTGAATATGAGTCATCACCTGTAGGAGTAATATAATTTGTATTTTCTATTAATTTTGGGCCTAAATCCAGTCTACAAACATGACATACACATGTTGCAGAGCGTAAACCCACTCAGACCTTTTATTTTTTTAACACAGTAGATCGGTTTTGCATATTTCTTTATAATATAAAAAATGATCTTAGAAATCATGTTAAGCTGTATGACAGTGGTGTATGTTGTCCTTTAAAGGGGAATGTTTTTCTGTAAATGCATATTTAAACTAGAATTTTTTCATACTTTTTTGTCATGTGATGATTATTGACTGGACGTTATAGCCGGGCTCATTTTGGCTTCATGTTGTCAGCCTGTTGTCTCGTTCTGAGCTTCTGGAGGTCTTATTCTTTTAGTGCTAAGAACCGGATGGTACTCTTCCTCTTAGTGTTTGAATGGGGAGGAGAGGGTGTGTATGTATCTCTATGTGTGTGTGTGTGTGTATGCAGTGGGGTGGGGGTGGGGGGTGTATCGTCACCACCGCTCCTGGTCGTGATTCACAGTGCACAATGCTTTTTACTCCTCTCCTGAGCCCTTTATTTATTTTTAGCTGAGTAACGTTTTATATGCCCGAGCTGCAGGCCTGCACATTGACACAGGCACATGTGATGCAGAACATACATCCACATTTCCACGTAGGCTTTATTTCTCTGATAAAGGTTTTGCAGTTTGTAGAAGTCAATCTGACTTTCTCTGTCATGCACAGTTCATATTTCTCAGATGTCACTGTGTGTGTGTGTGTGTGTGTGTAATGTGTCCCTACACTGTCTTTGCAATGTCTGCAGATACCTGAGCCTGATGTCAATAACAAAACGGATACAGCAGATGATTTGTACACAGTTTGCTACTTTATTGTTTGATCAGATGATTCATATTTCAACTTGAGCTTAGTTAGATTGGATAATATTTCCTAATGAATACAATGTATGTCTGTAGTATTGCCTAAAAATGATTTTAAAGTAATTGTGGCCCACAACAAGTGAGCAGAGTAGTATCTTTAAGACACAAACTGCTGTCCTCAGTTTGGAAAAGAAGAATTTCAAATAATTTACATGAATTAATACATCACTTCCAGTAAGGAATAAGATTAGAGAACACACGCTTAAGGGCTAAGTTGTTGAGATTTTTCGGATGAGATGATAATCTCCCAGTGGGCATCATTTTGGTTTGCAGATTTAAAGATGTCTTTGTTTCTTGGTTAAAATCAGGCTTTGTTTGAAAAGAAAACTAGTTATGATCTACTTCATACTGAAACATTTAATTGCTGTTGAAACAACAGTTATATGAGACTTATAGTAGATCAGTTCATAGGTCATTAACGAGCTCAAACTTAAGTTCAATGTTCAGACTTCTACGGGTTTCAGTTGTTTTAAAATTCGGCATGTATGACTTGAGCCTTAACTTGAATGGAGGACCACCTGGGAATATGAGGTGCTGTGGCTACGCACAGCCTGGGGTTGCATAAATGAGTACATTCTTCCTGCCGGTCCAAAGCCCGGATATGAAATGAAAGGGTTGCATCAGGGATGGAATTCAACGTAAAAACCTGTAACACACCATATATGCATATCGTAGTTATCTGCTGTGGGGACCTGCAGCCAGAGCAGCTGAAAGCTGAAGAAGACATTTGATTTGAGCCTTAACACATTCAGAAATCAGCAAACCTTAAACGACATGTCCAGCACAGACCACGTTCAAACTCACCACAATTTGAGAAAAACATCAGATTAGTCATAACAGGCAAATCATTGTTGTAGTCAGACTGAAAACCACACAACTTCACTTGGTGTACTTCACCCTGTTAGAGGGTGATAGGACTGTTTGAAACCCTTTCTGAGCAGTTTTTAGCAGCAGCATTTTGGTCACCATGACTAATTTATTTTTAAGCTTCTGTAAAGTAGAGTATGTTGCTGCATTTCACTGTAGGTTGGAGTGGAACGTCCACCCATCCATTATCTATTGTGCTTATCTTGAAGGTCACTGGTCTATCTCAGGTTTTGCACACTCACTCCTACGGGCAATTTAGAGTCACCAGTCAACCTAAGCTGCATGTCTTTGGACTGTGGGAGTAAGCCAGAGCACCCGGAGAGAACCCACGCAGGCACGGGGAGAACATGCTGACTCCACACAGAAAGGCCACGGGTCAACCCGGACTCAAACATGAGACCTTCTTGCTACAGCTAGAGCAGAATGTGCTTGTGTTAAATATTTGAGTTTTCAGTCAAATTACTATATCCTTTACAGCCTCGCTATTTTTAATATATATTATATATATATTTGCAAACTATTCTAACTTACACAGTCATGATTGCTAGCTAGATCAGGTCAAGAGGAAAGGATTTTGTAGAAGAGCTAAGTGTGCTAAATCAAATTAGAAGTTGGAAGCCGTGGTGGTGATGCTGCTGTCATGGGACCATGGTGTAGTTTGTTTATAGCCTAACAATAGGTTTTTACTTCTGCTGATTGTATTTGGCCTTCAAAAATGATAAAAGCTGTGTTTACTTGTGAGGATTATCTTAATGAACAAAGAGTGTCATAAACTGTTTGTCACAGATCTTATTTTCTGCAATAATCCAAAAGCCTATGGAAAAATCCTATTGGCTTTTTGTTGAGGGAACCAGGGCGGTGCTAATTTCCAGGCTGATCTACAAAAATACGCCATCGCTACAGCACTTTATATTCAGTAAATAAAAGTAAACACAGTTGTGACATGATGTAAAGTTTGTGAACGGTGAGGCTGTTGTTCCACAGGTAATGACGGACTCCACCTCTAATAATGTACTTTATAAAGGTGGATTTACACAAAGTCAGCACACTTAATGGCTTTTGCATACAAAATGCTGACCACATTAAAATCATAAATGTGGTTTGATTTAATGAGAATAATCAGAATTATAATTTTAATTTAGAAGAAGATACATTGTCTCATCTGTTCACAGGCACTTACTGCAACTCTCATCTGATCCATTTCTTTTTATCACCATCCTCCCTGTTTCAATTTTTAAAATGTGTTCTGTTTTCCTCTTGTTTTGTGTATTTTTCTTGTTATCCCCAGTCTCTTCTTCTGAATCTTTCTCTTGGTCTCTAAGGTTCTGTCTCACCTCTCTCTTCTCTCTCATCTGTTTCTGTCTCTCTATCTTTATCCTCCTCTCTCATTTCCTCATCTCTCTCAGGGGCCTGAGGTGAGGATTGATAAAGGGGAAATCCTGACTGACTGAAACCTGGCTGATCAGCCTCCTCTTCTTCTCTTTCTTCTCTTCTTTCTGTTCACCTTGGGCACCTTCTCTTCATACACCCCTTTCTCTCCATCCTATGTATCTCCTCTCCTTCTCATCCTTCCCACTTTGTGCTGTAGGATTAAGGTATATCCGTACAATCCTCTGCAAACGATCTGTCTTATATTCATACAATCTAGATGCATACAGTGGGTACGGAAAGTATTCAGACCCCCTTAAATTTAGTATTTAGTAGAAGCACCCTTTTTGAGCTAATACAGCCATGAGTCTTTTTGGGAATGATGCAACAAGTTTTTCACACCTGCATTTGGGGATCCTCTGCCATTCCTCCTTGCAGATCCTCTCCAGTTCTGTCAGGTTGGATGGTAAACGTTGGTCGTCATGTTTAACATGTCATTTTGCTTCAGTGGCATTTTGGTCTGTTTCACCCAGATAGATGAGTCGGTGTGAAAATGTGGGAAAGATGGTCAAAAATGTGATTTAATGTGCTTCTCTTAAAAGCAGTTGTAGGTTTGGTGGTTGAATAAAAATGGGAAGGAGAAAGCTGTGTGACCACACAAAGCAGTTTTGAGTTTTGAGATTCAGTAAATTTGCCACTTCCCCTTTTTTTAACTGTCTTCTTTTTTATGTGGTGTCAAATCTGTGAAAAAGAAAACATTTGTTTGTACATGACCCGGTTGTACTTTTCCTCAGATGCCTGGTAATATCTAACATCTTCAGAATGAATCTAAATGGTAAATCATAATAATGTGGTTTATGATGACATATGAGTGCACTTTTCAAAGTACTCTACATCAGGATATTTCATTCTGACTGACAAGATGTACTTAGGGGGGCTGCAGTGATGGTTGACTTTCTACAACTTTCTCCCATCTCCCGACTGCATCTCTGGAGCTCAGCCACAGTCATCTTTGGGTTCTTCTGTACCTCTCTCACCAAGGCTCTTCTCCCCCGATAGCTCAGTTTGGCCGGACGGCCAGCTCTAGGAAGGGTTCTGGTCGTCCTAAACGTCTTCCATTTAAGGATTATGGAGGCCACTGTGCTCTTAGGAACCTTCGACCTTTAAATGACAGCTGTATAGTATGTGTTTCTTCTAAAGACATGCCTGAAAAATTGCATTACCAAGTACTTTGTCTATTCAAAGTCTAATTGGGAGTTTTCTGTTTACTGGTGTTGCAGGCAAGTGTTAAATTGAGCCACTCTGAGGAAAAACAAATGATATATTTGATAAATTTTACTGATGAAATTCAGATTTCAGCAGCTATAGTTCTGAAAACATGAATCCTGTGCTGAAGTGTTGAACTGGATTGTACTACAGTGTAGTGCAGTACAACAGCCCCCACTAACTATAATCTCAGTGCTAAAGCATATCATGTGACGCAACTAAGATTTTACACATTGTCTCAAATGAAAATGGGACAGGGCATGGTGTCTCTCAGCTGCACTCCCCCATCCATGACATTCTGCTGCATACAGTCCTTCTGTTGTTGTTGTTCCAGCTTTTCTACCCTGTGTTGTCAGTGTACGATCCATAAATTAGCATCGTCTGCCACCTAGCCACGGTTATAAGAAGAGTTTTGAGTAATCATTTCAATCAGGCGGTCATGGAGGAGCTCTCTGCAGCTAAAAGTCTGAACCAGTGGCTGCCAGAGTGAAGAGGTGGCGTCTTTTGCACAGAGTGGGACAAAGAAAGAGTAACAACCAGGGTAAACATCAGTTTGACCTTTGGACATGGAGAGGGTTAAAAGCAGATTTGAATCAGATGTGGCATCCTTCCTTCTGAATGTGTTGGCATCTAAAGCTAACGTGTTTGTTTCGGTAACATTAGCCACCTAGCATGATCATGGTTTTACGTTTGTATTGAATTAATACAAATTTGGGAATAATTCAAACTTTGTGTAACATTAGCAGTAACCAGAGTGTTCTACTGGACTGTCATATTTACTTGTTAGTCGTATGCTAGCTTCGGACTGTAGACATCATTTTGTAAGTTTGTTGCAACTTGCCATCTGCTTATCTTGTTGCTAGGAAACAAGATGGGATTGGAGGGGCAAAGAGCAGCTAGAGTAGCTTTAACTTTGAAAATTACCAGTTATCTAAACTATTAGATATCTTCGTGTGTGTGTGTGTGTGTGTATGTTGCTGCATGTAGCAGTGTTAAATATTAGTTCAGATACAGGAGGTGATTCTTATTATTTTATTTGTTCAGACAAAAGTCAAGTTATTTTGCCATGCTGTGCACCAAAACGTGAAGAGGGCCGATGTGGTAATGGCACATTTCCGAACAGAAGTGTGCTGCAGTGTGTTTGTGTGTGTGTGTGTGTGTGTGTGTGTGTGTGTGTGTCTGCTTCCAGAAGGCAAAATGTCACGTTAGGTTGGCTAGGAGTTTCCTGTTCTCTGTCAGGACATCCTGTAGCGGCCTCCATCCTGCTGGTTATGGCTGCATCTCTTCATGCTTTCACCCCAGATGTAAAATATACTACTGTATATAACTTAGAATCTGACCCTTGTACCTGTCATTTAAGCTCCCCTAATCGACACACTCCCCCACACACTCTTTTTGGTGTATGAGTCAAAAGAAAGCAGGTGGCTCATCCCATAGGTGGTGGTGGAAAATGAATCAGGAAAGTGGTAAGGAAGGATGTGAAGGTTTGGTAAAAGGTAACTCTGTGGCCCCTGATGTAGGAAAATCTCATACATGCACACATAAAAAGGCACACACTTAACAT
Organism: Monopterus albus; assembly: GCF_001952655.1. Taxonomy (NCBI): domain Eukaryota; kingdom Metazoa; phylum Chordata; class Actinopteri; order Synbranchiformes; family Synbranchidae; genus Monopterus; species Monopterus albus. The sequence goes on along the minus strand of NW_018127887.1, from coordinate 5,660,701 downwards.
GGACAAACACACACAGTAGTGCATGTCTGGACGTCATCAGTGCTGTGAGGGCTGCCTCTGTGGCTCCATAGACGTAAGTGAATGAAGCATCACAGCATACAGTCTATTTAACTCTCGCTCACTCAGACACACACATGTATGAGTACTGTGTGTCTAATAATAGTTTCTCCTGTTTTACGGCTGTTACTTCAAGTTCATGGACGTCAAAACCATTGATGAGTCAAAACAACTTCTAATTAAGTTTGTTCAGTCGACTTAATTTATTCAGATCAGACTAGCTGTAAAAGTACTTGTGTATTATACTGTAACTTTACAGTATTATGTACTTAAATTAAGGTGACATTTGTATCTTTTCTCTTTTTTCATTTTGAATTGAAAGTGATACCTACTCTGTTCCTCACTTTTCCTTTACAGTTAATGAAGACACACACACTCACATACACACCCACATGCACATGCACGCACAGAAAAACACTTCCATATGTCAGGAATACGCAATTTCACAAGTAAATTTGCACACATATGCTGACGCACTCATGCTGACACTTACTGACTCACTCTCACACTTTGTCTTCTTGTTTGATCTCTCTTTAAAGTCTGGCACACACACACACACACGCTCACACACACTCTCACACACACTGTACAGTTGTTAACAAGCCAAATACAATCTTGTTCAACTTTTTCCAAGCATGTTTTCATCATTGTTTCTTTATTTTTCATGCAACGTTCAATATCATATGTAAATAATGTTTATATACATAAACACACACACACAGATAAACATCATGAATATCAAACACAAAATATCATTATTGATTATTGTTCAAAAGTAATAACAATTGAAGTTTCACTGCAATGTTTTATGAATCATAAACTACAAAAAATATTTTCCTCACAAACTCTTCAGCTATATCCTTTTTCCAGATTTTTAAAAAGAAATTCTGGCACTGAAGAAGCTCTGCGGTTTTATTTTTATATCCATGTAAAGCTTTTTACAAAAATACTTTTTCATAAACAGTCTTTTAATGATCCACTGGAAGAGTTCATTCAGATTTGATTCACATTTTAGAAGCTGAATGTCAGTTAAAAAAAAAAAAGTTAAAAAGATAATAATGGTGTAGTTGAATACTCACACAGACAAAGCAGCAGAAAGAATCTGAACAAATTTCAGAAAATATTTCATCTATTTCCTTTTCCAGGTTGTAAAAAGCAGCCCTCACTAAGCTCTAGTGTTTTTGTTTGTTTGTTTTTTGATAAGCTTTAATTTTTCCTTTAAGCACTTTCATTCTCTTCTTCAACTTTTAAATGTATTATTGTCCAGGTACTGTATTCTACGTTAAATAATATTATTTTTATGATCGTCTGAAACAGTTAATTCAGATTCAATCCAAGTTTTAGACAGATTGAAACAAAGGATTGTTCAAATGCTGGATAAAGAACCTTGATCAACGTCCAGACAAAGTGAAGCTGACCTGCTGGCATAGGGTGCAACAGTGTCGGCTCACACCTTCCTTGTCATCTGAACAACAAGGGACACTCTGGTCAGAGACCCAAGGGGCCCCGCTGCTGGCACACAAACATAAAAAAGCCAGACTGGAGTTTGCCAAAACCTACCTGTGGAAGCCACAGTCCGCCTGAGAGAATGTCTGGTGGACAGATGAGACTGAAACAGAGCTTTTTGGTCGAGCATGTCATTCTACTGTTTTCAGAAAACAAAATGAGACCTTCAAAGGAAAGAACACAGTCCCTACAGTCAAACACGGTGGAGGGTCACTGATGTTTTGGGGTCACTTTGCTGCTTCAGGCACTGGATGTCTTGGCTGTGTGTATGGCATTATGACATCTGAAGACTACCACTAAATTATTTGACACAGTGCAGGATGCAGTGTCAGAAAGTTGGGTCTCCATCAGAGGTCATGGGTCTTACAGGAGGACAATGACCCAAAGCAGACTTCAGAAATGGTTTCAGACAATGAGCTGGAGCGTTCTGAAGTGGCCAGCAACGAGTCCACACCTAAACCCCATAGAGCAGCTGTGGAGAGATCTCAGAGCAGCAGCTGGGAGAAGGAACCCTTCAAATCTGAGAGACCTGGAGCAGTTGGCAAAAGAAGAGTGGTCCAGAACTCCAGTAGAGACGTGGAAGAAACTCACTGATGGTTACAGGAAGTGGCTGATTTCAGTTAGTTTGCCCAGAGGCTGTGCTACCAAATAATAAGTTGAGGGTGTCACTAATTGTGTCCAGTCCATGTTTGGAGTTCTGTGAGGAATGGATCACATTTGGCTTTTTTCTGTTATTCCAATGCAAACACATATAACATGAGAAAACCAAAGAATTTGTGATGCAACAATTTTCTGGGAGAAGTTGTACGTTGTCTGACAGAGATGCACTAGTGCCAATATTTTTGGCCATGACTATATATTGTAAATGAAATCACAAACTCAGAACACAAACCAACCAAGATGAAGGCCTACCAGTATTTGAAAGGTGAATTGTCTGATGTATTAATGCTTATATTTACCCTGCATTTGTAAAACTCATCCTAAATCATAATCATATTTATCAGCTGCTTTACACTGACATATAAGATTATAACAGGCTAATCTCACATTATTCCCACATATCCTCACATTTTTTATCTAAAGACCAGTAAATAATTTACTGTAGAAGGTAAAGCCACTGACTGCCACAATATAAGTTTTATTAAACCCTATTAGTTCCACATGCTTTAAATGTGCAGGCTCCTAGTTTAGATTATAGGTGCTATAATGAAACTGGCTCAGTGTCATTTCTGTGTGGAAGAGTTGAGTCATAAAAATATCACAGTGCTGTTTTGATTTTAAAAACTATGTCAAAACAGGGCAATTTTCTTCCTTTTTTAACTTTAAAGAGCACAGTAGTTACAAAAGCAAGGGATTTTTCCCAAACTTCTTTTCAGTAGGCTGAAACTTTTAAGTGTCCTTGTGTGCTGCCTTTTGTTGTTATTGCAGCTTCTCTACCCTTTGTTGTCAAAGTGCGGTCTGTAAATTAGCCCCGTCTGCCACCTAGCCAAGCTTATAAGTGTTTTGCGTAGTCATGTCAAACATCCAGCCATGGAGGAGCCGTCTGCAGCTAGAAGTCTGAACCAGTGGCTGCCAGAGTGAAGAGGTGGCATCTTTTACACAGAGAGAGTGGGACAAAGAAAGAGCAGCAGACAGGGCTAATATGTTAGCATTTTGTCATGACCAGGCTTCCATAGTTTACATCATTGCTAGGAAACAGGATGTGATGGGAGGGGCAAAGAGCAGTTAGGAGCGGTTCTAGGTGTCAGTTAGTTTCGAGTCTTTAGACCCTCTAGGCTGAAAAGAAATTAGAGGAGCTTTAAAATCAGCTGATGTCAGTAAATAAAATACAAGGCTTATTAACCCAATTTAAGAAAATGTATATATAAAAAAAATAGTTGTCTTTATTGCTTCTTAGATTTGCCTGACACCAAACCACCTTCACTCATTAGCATACAAGCAAACCCTCTGTTATACATTTCAGCCATTAGTTTACAAGAAAATGATGCAGTTTAAAGTTTGTACCAGCAGGAAGTGGCCTGCTGCCCACAGAGGGAATGTCAAACTCTGATAAAATAACATTTTAAACTCAAACTTCAACAAATATCAAAGACGTTTTCAAGGATTTATTGCTGTACTACATAATCATGCTACTTTTAGGAGAACAAGGTCCTTTGTTACTGTTGTTAGCTGTTACAATGGTGGGCTCAACATTTTTAGTAATAAACCTCATGGGATTTAGCCATGTAAATAGATGTTATGTTGATCTTATGAGAGCAACACCCCAGATGAAATGTAATTTATACTGCTCAAAGTAATGACAGAGTATAGTGGTAAAGCTCAAAGACAGGTCGTCTTTTCAGAAACTATTTCATAATCATATGATCTAAGTCATAGTGAATATACTAATAGTCGAGCTTTTAGTATAAACATCTGTGCAACTGAAGCACAGCTGTTGGTTTTCTATTATTTTAAAATTTACAAAGAGTCTGGATCTCAAGTGCATTCAGATTCTAGTGAAGCAGACTTATTAACTTGAGCATCCAAATTTTAAAAAAGCATTCATGTGGAAGTTGCAGTATAAAATGTGTATCAAATCAAATTTTATTTGTATAGCGCCAAATCACAACGAAAGTCATCTCAGGACACTTTACAAAGTAAGGTCTAGACCTTACTGTTATCAATATTATTACATAGGGAAAACCCAACAAATCCCCCTTGAGCAAGCACTTGGCGACAGTGGGGAGGAAAAACTCCCTTTAACAGAAGAAACCTCCGACAGACCCCGGCTCTTGGTGGGCGGCCTTCTGCCTCGACCGGTTGGGGTGAGTGGA
>NW_018127887.1:5639952-5656039 GCF_001952655.1 Monopterus albus | reverse complement strand
GCTCTGTTAGGATGATACGGCTCTACGAGGTCTTTAAGATACGATGGAGCCTTGTCATTAAGGGCTTTGTATGTTAGGAGAAGGATTTTAAATTCTATTCTGAATTTTACAGGGAGCCAGTGGAGAGAAGCTAATATGGGAGAGATATGATGTCTCTTGCTAGTTCCTGTCAGTACTCTGGCTGCAGCATTTTGGATTAACTGGAGGCTTTTTGGGGAATTATTGGGAGATCCTGATAGTAAAGAGTTACAGTAGTCCAGCCTGGAAGTAACAAATGCATGGCCCAGTTTTTCAGCATCACTTTGAGACAGGTTGCTCCTGATTTTTGCAATATTGTGCAGGTGAAAGAAGGCAGATCTAGAGACTTGGATTTTGTGTGATTTAAAGGACATATTCTGATCAACGATGACTCCAAGGTTCCTCACAGTAGTACTGGAGGCAAGAGCTATGTCATCTAAAGTAACTATATGATTAGACAGCAGATTTCTAAGGTTTTCAGGCCCAAGCACAATAACTTCAGTTTTGTCAGAGTTTAGAAGTAAGAAGTTGCAGGTCATCCAGGCCTTTATGTCTTTAAGACATGCTTGAAGTTTGACCAGCTGATCTGATTCATTTGGCTTCATAGATAAATATAACTGAGTATCATCTGCATAGCAATGGAAATTTATGTTGTGCTTCCTGATAATATTGCCTAAAGGGAGCATGTATAAAGTGAAGAGAATTGGATCTAACACAGAGCCCTGTGGAACGCTGTGACTAACGTCAGTTTGTGTGGAACATTTGTCATTGACATGAACAAATTGAAATCTTTCTGATAAATAAGATTTGAACCAACTTAGCGCAGTTCCTTTAATCCCAATAACATGTTCAAGTCTCTGCAGTAAGATGCTGTGATCATCTGGTATTACACAAAAACGTTTGGGTTTGATTTCTTGGGTGATTTAAGCCGGTTTAAAACAGTTCACAATTTGATTTGAAATCAGACAACGATTAAAAGACAAAGAGTAATGTTTGATCTGAGCCGGAATATCATGTGCAAGGCAAGTTTGTGTAACACATGTCACTGATTAGACAATTCAAAATGCTTTCTATAAGGCAAAGAATATATATAAGAGAAAACACATGGTAATATAAAATGAGATACATGAATAGGACTTTAAAAATATAATAAGATAGTTTAAACTACCGTAAACTTTTCTGAGGTTTTTTTTTTTTTACAATGTACAAAGAATTTTAAAAGAATGATCACACAAAAACACACATAAGATGTGGAGAGAATGTTACCAGAAGCAGTATAAAAATCACACAATCAGCCAGTACATTGCTAAAGATCCACTTTGAGTGGAATGTTTTATCTTCGGTCTGAGCTGCTTTGGAGTTTGCAAGTCTTGTATTATTTCTTAATTTACACAGTATGAACATGCAGGATAACATATATAAAAACATTTCAGTAAAAATGCATTTGTGATTTATCTTCTGTCAGTCTTTTGGCTGGATACAGAATAAAACTGACCCCATTGTGTTGCCAGATGCTGGACTGTTGGACCAGCTAAACATGAAAACCCAAGTCAATCATATCAGCTGCTGCTCAGTCTGGTTTTAGGGCTAAAGCATTAAATATTTTCAGAAGGTCTGACAGCAGTCAGCTTATATTTTTCCCTGTAGTTCATTAGTTCAACCTCTGCCTCATCACTTTTTTTTGAGAATGAGAAGCCCAGTAAAACACTTCAGTTACCTCAAATACGTTTGTGTGTCACTGAAAACTGTCAGCTATTTATCAGAAAAGTTCAAAAAAGGCACTGAAAAGTGAACAGTTCAGTCATCGCAAACATTCAGTAAACATGTCTCTTTATTCATTATCTGTTTGTTTTGAATACTTAGAGGTTTTACTCAGCCGTTTGTATTTTTCTGTGTAAATTGCTGACACTCTAACTATGACTTAAATGACAATGTGACATTAATTTCACAGGATTTACACTCATTACAAATGAGGTCATGTAAAACTGGACACAACACTCCAAAACACACTTTCATTACTTATTATTTTCAAGGTCACTTGTATGTTTTTCTAACTTCAGAAGCAGTCTCCTGCCCCAAGACTTTGGATTATGTTATTCTGTTTACTCCTACATTTATGGAGGTGTCATGTTGTCAAATGGATTTGATATATATTTGTGTTTTGTTTTAAAGAACAAGGAGGAAACTGAAAAAGATTATATAGAAAGGAAAGAATGATGGATTCCAAAGCTTTTCCAGTAAAAATATAAATGGTAAAAGGAAGTCAATTGCACAGGGACACGGTCAAAAAAAACACAAAATGTACTAAACCATTTTTAAAGAAATCATCAGTATGCAGATGCTAACAATTTGTATTAAGCTGATTCCTACATGCATATAAATAACAAAGAGTCAAGAATGGCTAAACAAATGGAAGACAAACTGGACAGTCAAGACAAAAGTAAAACACAGTGCAAACACACACCTGTTTTTAAGAATCAAGGTGTGTGTAGTAGGACCAAAGCCTAAAGTGGGACCTGTACACACTCTGATCTGGCTTCTCTTTTCTTGTCCTCACTCTTCTTCATTCACCTTTCTTAGTTTTCACTTTTGTGAGTGAGGAAGGAAAAGAGGGAGCATCAGACGTGTTACAGTAAAAGCAGCATGTGTTGTGTCCAGAAGCATAGTGTTGCTTTCAGAGGAGATTCTGGCAATTACAGAATATCTTTTATCAAGCAAAATGATAAAAATTGGTGTTTTTTTAACTTGATAACAGTTCCATTTATTCAGGGTTTGTTCGGTCACTTTCAGAACAGTTTCACAAGCAGAAATGTTTTAGATGTTTCTTTACCCAAAGAGGACTTTGTAAGCCTGTTCTAAAACCATGAAATATAAAATGTTTTGAGATCATTTTCACTGCATTTTGTGGATTAAATCATATTTGTACTATTACTGGAGCAGTGTATGTTTGTTAGCTTGTATTATACACTTTATTGACTGGTACACAAATTACATAATTTACAGTTTGCGCGTTTTTCATTATTTAGCAACTGTTTTCAAATTTAAATCTTAGTAAATGTACATTTCCACAAACTGTAAACACAAAATGTAAAGTATGAAATTCTTGACAGTTCAGTGTGTGTGTGTGTGTGTGTGTGTCTGTGTGTGTGAGAGAGAGAGTGTGTGTATGTTTTAACATGATTAAATTCACTGCAATTTCCATTAAAAATCACCTTATAGACTGATTGATTCACCATGTTTCATCAGTTTTAAAGTCCTGTTTTTTTTTTTAAACTATTAATTTCAGTGAGTGTTAAAAAAATCTTCACATTCTCTTCCTGTCACGTTTCTACAATCTTTAGTAACAAGATCATGATCAGAGCAGTGTGGCTTTAATTCTTACCTTCCAAACATGAGTAAAATTGATAACATTCAGTAGAAATTTAAGATTAATCTCCTTTCATTTACAGTTTGGGCATGAGTCAGACATCTACGGACACAAACAACAATAAAATGTTTAAAATAAATTCTGAAAAAGGACCTTGGTGGATAACCAGCTGGGTTAACGTGTGCCACAAGGGAAGGAATGTTTGTAGATTAAAATAAACTTTTAAAGACACATTTTCAAGGTCAGATGTACATTTTCACAGTCTTCAGGAACAGCCAAACTTAAAACCACACTTTTCTGAACTGTTTACATCCAGGTGTTTCAGTCTTTTCTGCTCCATTATTGTTTTAGGTCTTTTTACCCACTGATTACAGAGGTGCTAAAGACAACAGTAAAGCTCAAAGGAGAAACTTTTATAGATTCTACAGGGAAAATTATTTGTTTTAAACTTCTTCACTTATTATTTTCAATAAAATTTACAATACAAATATCAACAGAACACAATTTATTTGGGATTTGATATTGGTAAATTAACAAATTCACTTTCCTTTTCCTGCATGTTTTCTGCACTGCGCTCTTTCCACAATAGCAGGGTCATGATCAGAGCAGTGCTGCACTGACAGTCTGAACCCTCAGCTGTTATACTGTTGATGATATATAGCAGCTGCATATAAGTATTCTTTATTTTGCTGTAGTTTGCAGCTTGGATATATACAGGAAAAATAACAATGTAGCCAAACTTACAAACAAAACAAAACAAAGCAAAACTCCAAAACCACAACATCTGCATATAAATGGGAGCACGGCACAGTTGGTTGTTTTGTCAGTAATGATATAAGTCTGCTAATATTCACTACAAATGTAGTTATGTGGCTGTCACTCAAACAACTGGGCATTACACAGATCATGCTGATGGTCAGTACAGTAACTAAAGCAGAGAACAGGGGAAAATATCCTACATACTCCTACAAAGCATCTATTAAAAATCATTACAAGTTACAGAAAATGCCCTTGTATGTCTTAAATCCTTTTTTAATGCACTAAAAACAAAATTTTGCTTTACAATTTCTCTTAAAAGATTAGAACTGCAGGTGAAATCAGTTCAGTCATAAGTTAAAAGACACGAATGCAGATGAAATTAGATTATCTGCACTGTAATTTTAGATACCACATGTTTATTTATCTGTATGATTATCCTTGAAGGTGCAGTTCAGCCATTTTGTTAAGACCATTATCGGTTTGCTAGTCAGTCTAGTGAAGACTGTTGCTGAGGAATAGCTGAATGATTAGCCTCATTAATGCTGTTGTTAATCAGGGCTAGATGTTTTTCTTTCTATGTCTACATATTGGAGTCTTAATTTAGGCAAAAATGGTTATAAAAGTCTTGGTTTCTTAAGCAGTGGAGCCTCAGTGAAGCCTTACTTGTGTGACAGAAAATGGCTGACTGTTCAGCTCCAGAGCAGCAGAGCAACACTCCTGCCTCTCACAGGCTCTTTGTCAGAGAAGCTTGTGCTAAAGATGTTGATGTCAAACTATTACAAGTTAAAAATCGATGGTATTTTAGAGAGTTCATGCCATAAAAGAGGGGAATTAGACTGAGGAAAATGCATCTTAATACAAATAATCCAACTGTATTATTACAATTGACTCAATGCAGTGATTTTGGGGGTGGAAGGAGAAGGCAATTTATATTTGTTCAGTACATTTCATTAGAAGAAAACTCATTGTACCTTACATTAAAATACATAAAGACTAGTAACATGTGCACAACATAACAATTGCATGAAATCCAAGGAAATATGATATAAAAGGAAAAGAAAAACACCAGTCCATCAAAAACTAGTGACAAACCCTGCATCTGACCACAAAATGCATAGATTCACACACAGAAGATCTTATTTTGGGGCTGATATAAATCACTAGGAGCAATGTTCACATTTGACACTAAAAAGAAAAAAATATTAGATTGATAAGGTTTGTGAAATGGGAATGGTAAAATAAAAATGTTGCAAGTTAATACTTTAAATATCAGAGTCAGACTTTATTCAATTACAAATTTGTTTAGGTGCAGATTAGAAAAGTAAAATGAAGATTATAGCAATAAAATAGGAATTTAAGACTAGATAGCTGAAAAGACAACAAAAAAGGTGTTGTAAAACAGCTGTAAGTACTGTGTTATGATGTAATATACAAATATGCATTTGCACAAAAGCAAAATATACAACTAAGTTTACACTGGAATTCAGATTCTGTGTGACAGTGTGTGCACAGTCATGTTGCCTGATGAGTCCAGTGCAATCACTGGTTTAGATTAAGTGCAAATATTATTATAATCATGTGCCAGTGATCACTGACTGTAGTCTTTAAATTAACTACCATTCACTTTATAGCATCACTGTTATGTGTAAGTCTTCTGTGTTTTTCAGAGTAATTAAAGAACAGATAGTTGAATGTGTGGAGTTGTGTGTATGTTGACTCCTATTCACCTTGCATGTAGATTCCTGTGACATTACCTTTCTTCTTTTTTTTATGTCTGTGTGCATGTGCACATTAACATGCTGTACACTCTCCTTCTGATATTTTCTTGTTCCTTTACATATATTTATGCATTACTTACTGTAACAGCAGCACATGCAGAGTCAGTCTTGCCAAAAAGCAGACCTGTGAGCAGTGTGTTCTGTGGGACTAAGGGTTTGAGAAAAGCAGGACACCCACTGGTGGTGTCCCGCCCCAAACATCCCTCTTACCTACACTGACAGACTGGTGTTTTGTAAGCACAGGCCCTGCTTCAGGCAGAATATTTTTGAAATATTCTTTTGTACAGTATTAAGGATGGGAAAAGTAACAAGTCCAAGATATCAGTCATTTCTTGCATTATACAACCAGACAGGATTACTCAAACCACAAAAGGGAAAATAATAACAAAAGGAAAAAGAAAGGAAAAAGTTACAGTCTTGTGCCTTATAGATAATTTACTGGACTCATTCTAGTTCATTATGTTAACTCATAACTGGCCATAGCTGAGAACCAGGAGGTTACACTACAACTACAGCCTTGTAGAAATACTTTAATAAGCTCAATCCATCCTTTCCAACATACAGCATTTAACTTTTTTTTAAACATCTTTAGATATTTTTCTTGACATCTTAGGTCCCTTGCATTTGCCCACACTCAGTAGAAATTTAAGATTAATCTCCTTTCATGTGCCTGCATGCCACAGAAAGTGTGTGTAGTCCCTGCTATTTCTGAATCTGCCGTTTTTCTTTTCTTTTCTACTTTTAGGACAGAATTGATGGTTTTAAGAAGAAATAGAATGGAAGTAAAACACTTGATGAAGGATAAGAAGCAGCTGAAAGGAAAAAGGAAGGCCCTGTCAGGGAGGGAGGAGGCAACGGGATGGGCAGCAAAAGATCTTGGCTCAACTGACACCTTTTTTTCAAGTAGCACCACCCAAAACTGTGAGAGTCAAGCTGGTTTGAGTGAGGCACACCCGTGTCCTGCACTCAGAACCGGGGAGAGTCATCTAATCACAGCTGTGAAAGGTAAATGGGTGTGACCTTTAATTGCAAATGTATGAATGAGTTTTCCTCCTGTTGAAACTTTATCATTTCAGTTGAAAGCAAAAGGTATTTATAATCAAAAACATTGAAATAATCACACTTTATCACTGCAGAATCAATAAGCAAAAGCCTTAATTCAAGAACTTGTTGTATGTAAAAACTAGACACTCATAAAGGTAACAAGTATTATTCACAGCTAGCTCTGCCTCATTCAACCTGTCTAATTTAGGTTCATATTCTGTGTTACATTGATATTTAGTTTGTCTACTCAAAATGTATGGGCAGAGAAAAAGGGAAGTAGATGGGAAAAGCAAGCAGAAAGGTGGAGAAAGAAAAAGATAAAGGCTGGTCAAGTTCCAACAAGCGCAGTACAGATGCAAAGGAATCAGCACACCTGCTTGTACCTGGTTTTAACCACCTTGTATTCCTTGTCAGGATTTTTGACATTTTGACCATTTAAATGCACCTTAAAAGCAGCAGAATAAGTGAGTTTTTTAAATCACCAGAGTCAGAGTCAGTGCAGGCCGATTAATTCCCACATCATTTGTGGAGAGGATGTGTGCAAACAGCACACTTACAGATGTTTCAGTCAATTCTGGAGCAGTGTTTGAATCTATCCTCACCAAAACATTTGATGGATCCAGTGTCATAACTTTTAAAGGTTATGTAAAGTAGCATTAACATTAAACTAGCTTAATGTTTCTCAAACCAAGGAGCATGTTTCTGTAGGGAACCTTAAAGGGACTTGAGGAGCTCCCTTTTGAAATGAGGAAAGGTTTTGTTTACTAAATATTAAAAGTAACACTACTCTCCGTCTCACATCTCTTGTGAGCAGTTGGACAAAAAAATAACAGAATGAACCTGTTCTTAAAGACTGGCGAGCCTAAATCAGCCACATGAACATTATAAACATCAGTTGGACATGTCTTTACTCTAGTCTGTTAGTCTGTTGTCTCCTGGAACTGTTAATGTCTTGACCAGAGTTTGTCTGATAGAGGATTTTTGATGGTCAGTAGCAAAGCGAGTATTTCAGGATAAAGTTGCTGATTGCTTGCACCCAGTTGCCAGTCTATTAGGTATGCCTAGCTAAATCTAATGTGGTCTAATACAAGTATCCTGATATATATCCTCCCTTCATGAAGGTGATAATGTTCAGTTTTAGTTCAAACTCTTTCAAAGGTATGGATTCAACTGTGTGATCATTTTGGAGGCTGTAGTGTGTGATGCTGTTGAACTGCTTTATACAGAGGTGTTTCTGATTTAATCTTACACTCACTGATAGAAATGAGCAGGACAAAATGTTATACATACTATATGCTTCATCGACAACACAAACACATAGTTGAATCAACACCTTTCTAAAAAAAAAAGGTTTGCACCAAAACTGAACATTAAAGCAAGAAGGAATGCTGATCTAGAGTGATTTAGTCTCAGCTTGGTGTACCTAATAAACTGGCAACTGATGTTTGTTCAGTCATTTACAGCAGTTATGCAGTCAGAAGCAGTAAAACTTTTTTTTTTTAACCAAAAATGATGAAATAAATTTAGATGTGCCTGGGAGCAGGTTTTGCAGAGTAATACCCTTAAAAGCTGCTTCAGTAAAATCATGTCCAAACCTCCATCATACAGTATATGAGGCAGATGACACTAACAGGCTCATCCAGTGGTCATTTAAAGGCCAGCATCAGACAACACAGAAGCCTAATGTTAATTAAGAAAGCATGGTAACTTCTCAGACACCCAGTGTGTACAGTATTTGTCAGCATGTTACAAGCTTGTCTTACTGACACAGAAGTGAAATGTCGAACACAGCAGGCATCTCAGTGGAACGTGCATCAGTTTAAGAAATTTCCAGCAGGGGTGGGGAGTCATTTACAGGCTCCTGTACATGAAATATCAAGCTGCAGATTAAACATAGAATGTTATATGAAATGTAAATTTGATGCAGTATTGATCACAAATATACAACCTCAATTCAGAACATTTGAACACATTATTCAACACTATTTTAAAGTTTTCAAGGCTTTATTTGTTTTGCTTAAAGTAGCGTTCATGTGGTGGTTTAAATTAACAATGTACCAGCTTTACTACCTGTGTGTGTGTGTGTGTGTGTGTGTGTGTGTGTGTGTGTGTGCGCGCGTGTATGTGCACATTTGCCATGTTCAACCAATGAAACTGAGAGAAACAGTTGTTTAAAAATATAACAAGTGCATCTCAGGACACACATAAAGCCACATTTATATTTTAATACATTTTATTGACTAAAATGAGATCTGCTTTATATTTTAGGGTATGTAAACCAGTAGTTTTAGCTTTGTGTTAAAGTACGGGGTGTTAAGTTTGGCAAATTCACTCTCAGAGTGAGAGAATACCAGTTTATGATTTAAACATTCCCCTGCATGTTTATGAAACTCACAGTAAGGTTGAATGAGCCCCCTAGTTAAAAATTCTACTGATCTGTTTTGTTCATTTCACAGCGACTTTAACTCTTTTTATTTGAGATAATTAGATGAATTTATAGTTTATATGTTCAGAGATGGTTTTTGAAGTAGGTTTTGACTATAACTCAAGCTGCTTATGTTAAAAATACATTGCAGAAATGTATAGTGCTGTGTGTGTGTGTGTGTGTGTGTGCGTTTGTGTCCACATTTTTTGGAGTGTAAGAGTTTATCATTTTCAAATGTGTATGATGACAACTGTGTCGGTATATCTCTTGTGTTTGTGTGTGTGTGTGTGTGTGTGTGTGTGTGTGTGTGTGTGTGTGTGTTTCCAAATCAGCACAAGGCGAAGTATATGTTATTTTACTGTGTCTCTTTACTTTATATGTGTGAGCATGTGGGTGTTACAAAAATTTTTACTTTATGATTTGTAATGTCATCTCCATATTTTTTCCTGCAGGATAAGCAGGATGATGTGACAGCAGCCACATGCACCACAGCTGTGCACATTCACCACTGTCTACTCAGCTGGATATAATGTGCACACATACAGGTGAGTATATATTGTATGTTTCATGTTATATGTGTTGCAAAAACAAATCACGACAACCTACGTATACTGTGTGCTGTGTCATAACACATACCTGCACAAATTCTACTTATGGACCTATTTCTGAAAAACTATAAAATGTAAATTGATGAGACAGTAGATGATGTGTAAATATATACAAACTAAACCTTATGTTTTAAAGATAGAAACTTGGTAGAAGACTAATATTTTAAATCCTTATACACAGTACAAATTACTGTTGGGAATTATTTGTTCCCAGTTTATGAAATTACATTTTAAAGTTGCTAGTGAGTGAAAAATGATCATGTTTATAAATGTAAAATGCTAAAAGGTTTTCAATAAAAGCCTATATATTTTTGCAAGAATTGTATAGTTGTCAAAACCACTGAACATTGTCTGTAATGTTTCAATCATCTTTATCAGTCACATTTCAAAAGTAACAGACATGGAAATATGAGATAAAAGGTTCAAATGTTAGACGTTAATAAAGAAGTACTGGTCTGAGTTTTTGCTAAAATATGAGGAGACTCCTTTCTCTCCTGTGTGTCCTCAGATGCAGCTGCTGTAACGTTGCTGTCGTCGGAGGATGAAGCGTATGTAATAAAAAAAAGAACATATAAACCTTAACAGTAGATGTTAATGTAAATGTGTAGTAATATTGTTGAGAGTGTGCACCGAACCTCTGTCCGATGTCAGATAGTTTCTGGGTACGACTCGCTCAGCAGATACTTGTAAATGGAGCCGTCATGTTTCAGTTTACAAAGGAAAGTTAGATGTGACTTCTTTGGGGGTCTACCAGCTTTTCACCGTTTTTACTCCTGAATACTGTGATTATCACTGCACAACGTCTGGATGTGTAAAAGGAGAACTATGCTGTGTGTTTGCTGCGCTGGATGGTTCTTTTGAACATGTGTTGTTTGTTTTTTTTGGCTGTTACAAGCATGTTGTGTCACAGACGTAAATGATGAATGTTATCAGCAAAAGAGGCAGAAACGGCAGCAGGACTTTTCACTGTAGGGCGGGCAGTGGTGTGTGAAAGACAGGACAGGACAGGACAGGACAGGACAGGACAGGACAGCACAGCACAGCAGTGCTGGCTGGTCTCGTCAGGTGTGTGTCTGCTGCTCGTACACATGTGGACCCCGCTGTGCGTTGTCACCTGACAGTGTTTATAGTCAGGGTCTGTGTTGTCGCTGTCCAGCTGCGTGGTGCTGAAACACGCATTTCAGAACCACAAAGCTGGACAGCGACGCACGAGAATTAAAAGGAAGAAAACATGTTAATTGACTGTCCTGTAAATTACGGCAAGGTCTGTGTATAAAGGACTAAATTGTCAACAGCAGCTCAGCTTAACTTAACATGATTTCTGATGACAAACTCTTTGAAATCTGTGATGACAGTCAGGATATTTGTTTTATTATTTTGCCAGCGTGAGAAAGTGTCAGCACAAAGGAAACATTAGTCCTAAAAGCTGCCCTGATGTGACCTTTTCCCCATTTTCATTCGGGACATTTATTCTCAGCTTAAAAAGTCTAGTTTCATTATTAACACAGTTAATACAATACAAATTAAAATGTGGTCTCACTAAGGTGAGGGTATGAGATACCGGTAACACGATGAGCGGAACAACTTCTTCATCATGTTGCATCGTGTTAAAGCTGACGGTCGGACTGTGTGTGTAGTACGGACTCTTAATGGCTGTTAGAAAGAGCGTGTATGTGTGTGTTGAGAAAAGGTGGGACAGAAACTGAAGCTTTGTGTTGTAGAATTTAGGGCAGGTGGTATGTGTGAGTGTGTGTGTGTGTGTGTGTGCTTACTAGGAAAAAGGGTAAACAAAACAAAAGCCTGCAAAGAAGAAAAAGAACTGACGCTGTTGTGGTGTCGTTGTGGCACCACAAATATTTCTAACCTTGCGTGGATTTAAAAATAAAATGCCCCACAAAAATGCAATATCACGCGTGTTAAGAAGCGGTGGACAAGATGATATTTTAGTATGTTTGTGTACTTTCTCTGCGTGGTCAAAGTCTTGCAGGTTATACAAACACGTGTAGAGATTTTTACGGGTAATTGTTCACGAGTAAATCCACATTTTCCTCTTATTTTCAGCTTTTGGAACTGCGAGGACACGACCAACACATGAAGGTGGACTCTCAAAACGTCCGATAGGAGTGTGTGTGTCATGATATTTAATATTATCCGTTTAAACACACTTTGAGGGTACATTTTGCTGACTGTGTTACACCACACTAAAATGTATAGTATGTACAACATTGCTGGTAAAAATTTGTGTGCAAAACCTGGGTTCATATTACAGTCTGTAGTTCAATGTGTAATATTGATTTTGCAATAATGCCAGAATACAAAATCTGTAGTCAAAAGTATTTTTGTGAAGATAATTTTGTCAAAGGTGACATTTGGTAAATATATTTTATCTTGCAGAAATACATTCAATTCCATCTCGTTTGTGAGTGTTATACAAATTGCTGGTCGATACTCCTGGTGTCACGTTGGCTTCGGTCCATCCACTTGTGTCAAAGAATTCGAGCAGCTGCGTGATGACTGTCAGCATGTAGACACATTTTTATACTCCTGTCTCTCTGCTGAGTACATGGCAGGCTTTGTTTTCTGCCAGACAGACAAGGTTTGTCTGCATTTCATGTTTAGTTTGTGTGTGAGAGAGAGACAGGGAGCATGGCGGTGGAAGAGGTGTGTTGGAGACTAAAAAGGCTGTTTCAAGTATCCTTTCTGGGTCGGAGTGGGGAACAGAGAACACATACCGTTGAAGAACAACTCGTGACAGCTGGTTGTGCTGAAACATCCAGCGTCTGTAAAGACGACTGACTTATTCGTGCGCATGGAAATGTTTAAAAAACTGTGAAATAAAGCGATGGAAATTCACATGCCTGTCTTGGTGTTTATGTAACACATGTATCACATCTCACCTCCCTTTCCTCAACGTTTTGGATGGGGAAACTTACTACGATGGGCACAATCTCGCGAGATTCTGGAAGAGAAAGTTGGGCTGGGGATTGTAGTTTTTCTTTGTGTGGAGCCGGTACTTGCGCATGTTACAGCAAAAGCAAGTGTGGAAAAGTTATCTGGCGTAACATGACTGATTCTGTGAGCCAGGATGCCTCACTGCACCTGTGTTCACATTTGTTCGGTGGTTATCAGTAGTATGATGCAGACAGAATACTTAAAATAGGCAAGTGACTCATGTCTAGGTGGCAGTAGTCTGACCTCACAGACTGGCATCACTTTAACCAATAAACTGTTTCCAAACGTTCTCCAAGGGGAGGGTGGACGCACACATTTTTCACCAATGAGAGCATTCTTTCATTCATAAAGTGGTGTGGGCAGTTTTTTTCGGAAAGCGTGGGTTTGGAGGGTTTCATAATTCTGACTGAAACCGACAAACCTGTTTTGGCGAGAGCCAATGACAGACCCCGGAAGGGAGCTGCCGTAATGTTTGCCCAATCGCTCCTAGTCCCGGTCTCCGTTTGACCCACCCTGCTTCATACAGAAATTCGAATGAATGGGAGAAGCTCTGGACTTAATTGACAGGTAAACGCACCAACCGACTGGATGGATCAGCCGAGAAACAGCTACTCCAGCCAGTGCGAAGTAGATGGGGGCGGTGCAGAGTAGAAGGTGGGCGGTGCACTTTAAATCAGGCTAGACAAGTGTTGGGGGAGTGTGTGTGATGCTACAACCTCCTTATAAAGGGACTCTCTCTCACGTTGTGGCTTGGAAATTAGAGCACATTGCCTAAAATTGAGGTCTTCACATACACTCACACACGCCGAGTCAACGAGAGCCACTGCCATGGATTCGATGAACGCTAAGGAGATGTTTCGCCAGGCCGAGACGCCTCTCTTCTGGGTCGGCGCGTTCACAGTGGCCTCTCTGGCGTTGTGGTTGCTCTACAGGCTGCTCTCAGGCTTTAGGATCTGGGTCTTGGGAAATGGGCAGTTGCTTTCTCCGAAGCTGGGCAAATGGGCAGGTGAGTTGGGTGACAACAGTTTTCACGCACCTACATCACGGTCACGAAGAGGGCAGCTCAAAGTAGGCAGGTGGACTTGACATGCAAACACCAGAATTAAATTACTGAGCTCAAACTTGACTTTGGCACAAAGAAGAGCTGCATTCTGGTTTGGTTTTTTGTGTGTCTTAATTCATGGAGAGTTTGGTGTTGCGTAACAGGCACAGGTAAGCAGCTGATTGAATGACACGATAATGGTCTTTAATGGCTCAATGCGTTTTTTTTTTCTCGCGGCAAACGCAGCACTGTCTTCTGGCAGGGGCTCCAATCAGCGTTTTCACCCACATTTGGACCGGCAGGGGGATGCCCCATACTGGTGAGCCAGAAGCCAAATTGCGCAGGCAATGCGCACTTTTCAGAAAGCTGTTTTATGTGGGTGAGCTCTGAGCCAGCGCACTACTGAACCACATTAGCCCATCCGCATGATGTAGGACAAACCCATGCACTCATTTGTGACCTACATCTAGATCATTTTCATAGCTTTCGATTCCTCAATATATGTGGCATTGTGGTAGTTAGTCCAACATTTTGACACGTGTGTTATCCTTTATCACACTTTGTATGCTAAAATATTCAGGCGGTGTCTTGTCATGTTTTTTTGGTTGTAGTTTCTTTCTAATCATTGCTCTTTGCCATTACTTGCCCCATTCAGTATGTCCTACATGTTTGATTAGAATGGATCTGACTCTATATTGTGGTGTAATATTTTAACTTCCTTGGCCAAATAGAAGCGAATTACCACTCAAATCTATGGGTATTGTGGTTTTATTGAGTCTAGTCTCATAGGAATCGCCCTGCAACGGCTTGACCCACTTCTCCAGTCTCCCATATGGAGAGGAGTGCTGCGTCGGGAGCCTCTTGCTGCGCAATTTGCCGAGCGCTCCCCTTCGTATTGGGATAGGTTGATAATCTGCTCCCTTTCTTTCTAACACTGAAAAAGCAGGAGACCTGGGTTATTGGTTATTTGGATGCATGTTTTTTTTTTTAAACCCAGGTGTGTTTTTTTTAACACCGTGACGCACTTTACCTCTAAATCGTCGTTTTTATGAATGGGCAGTTTAATTGATGCCCTGTGCGCCATAAGAGGAAATGAAACGCATGACGCAAAGGTAGGGTGCCTTTAGGAGCGACTAGTGTGCATTTATTTTAGTCATTCTGTTGGAGTATGCGGAGGAATACCGGTGCACATCGATGACTCATTCGCTTGTTCATCGCTTTGTCATCCATTGGTTATATAGAAATTCTGATTGCCCCACCACCCCCAGTATCATGTCAGATCTAGAGGTTTTCCTTGTGGATTCTTCGAAACCACGAATGATTTCTCGGGGAGGTACTCCATGTGTCAATTTTTGTTGCAGTTAAATACCATTGTTAGCTGGTAGTACCAGATATGCAGGTCTGACCAGGTTAGGCAGTGGTGCGATTTATTTTTTTAAAGCACATAGACATACCTGGTGCAGCTCCCTGTGTCCACCTTTCCCTGAAGGACAGAGGCACCTGTTGCTACAAGTTAAACCTTCTCTAACCATTTAATGGGAATTATATCACTCTTTATTTTAATGCACATTAAGCAATAAGAGAGCGAATCCTGAGTGATAGCACCTTTGTAGGAACACATTCTGAAACGTGTAGCTGTGGAAATTTCACAGTAAATCAACATTATTTAATCTTAAATACCCATTTCATTTCTGTTGTAGCTCGATTTAGCAGTTATCAAGTTCATGTTGACGTGACGACAGTATTGGCTAGTCAAACAACCACACTACACCAGACTTTGGGAAATGATGCCAGAATGCCATTTTATTTTACCCAGTGCTTCTAGACTGAAACGATTTCTAAGAAAAATGTGTTGAGTTGGACTTGACTCTTCCTTTAATTGTGCTTTTGCAATCTGCACGGCTGCTATTGCAACCGGCTGCTATTGATCAGCAAGGACTGATCACAAGATATAATCCTTCTCCTTTTTGTATGGCCATGTATTTAATGTTTAGTCTTTATTTCTTTGGTTTTAGGAAAGTTTACATTATCACAGCTCATATTTGTGCCTGTGCTGGGCTGAGACACTGCAGCTCTCACATGCAGAGCAGGAAT
>NW_018127887.1:5627458-5639785 GCF_001952655.1 Monopterus albus | reverse complement strand
GCCCCCCCCAGCCTCTCTACTGCACTGTGCATCCACACACTCGCCCTCCCCACCCGCCCAATCCGCGTCTGCAGCTTAGTTTGTCTTTTTATTTTTTTAATCCTTGAATGAAGGAGTTGCAGTTTTCTGGAACACATCACATTTTATCAGTACAAAATATTTTTTAAACATTCAGGTATTTAAAAGACCAATAGGTGCAGCACAATAAAAGGAGATTTATGCATTTTTGGCATTTTGCAGGAATGATTTGAGATGCGTCTTAGTGCCCCCTCCTCCCTTTGACATTAGAGTTTATTGAGAAAATGGTCCCATTATATAAGAAGTATGCAGCCATTCATCAGTGCAGCACAAGAGTGACTTGGGTCAGCACTTGGGCAAAAATGTTGCTGATTTTGATCTGGCTCCAGGAATAAACATTTGGGGCGTGGGGGTTTATCACCACAAGCTGCTGGTAAATCAGATTTACAGGGCGGTGCTGATTATCATGAGAGAATAATTTTCAGTGTTTTCTATGAATATGCATTAGGCTTCATTCATGGTAAGGACAATGCACATGTGAATGAAATGTATTTGTGTGTTTCAACTGAGGCAGGGTCTTCACTTCATCCTTGTGAATGTGATGCTACCCTGGTGCTTTGTGTGAGAGTGTATGTGTGTGTGTGTGGGCTGAGAGAAGGAGGGGGTGGGGAAAAAAAAAAAAAGGGGGGGGGGGGGAATCCTCTGCATCTTCCTCATGTTAAGCCCTTTTCAATCCTCCCCTCCCTCACTCAATTTCACCCAACCCTGTGCACAGCCTGTGTGTACATGTTGTGTGGATAAATGTTAGTTTGAAACCCTTATTGTCACTAGTTTTAGGGTTCAGGTTAGTGCAAGGGGCGTTCACTGTAGCTGCCATCTTCCTCTGAGCCAGTTCTTTCACCCAGTTTGCTCTCACATTCTTCTTCATCTCCCTTTCTTTTAGCTCTCTTTCCCCCACTAATCTGCTTGCGCATTCAGTTTATATTTTCTTAGAAATTAAATACTTGGGTGCTTGTTATCCATTATTGCCAGTGCTGATATTTGTCAGTAAAAGGTACTTGTTTTAGTTTTGTTTAATACAATAGATGAACAGGGACCACTGTGGCTTTACAAATACTTGGATGCGCTGGTCTTTGTTATAATGTTAAAATGATTACACTGGCCATTGTAGAGACTACATGAACACTTTTTAAAATGTAACTTCTGTAGTATAGCAACTTCTAATTGGTCCTTTTAAAATATCCTAATCTCTCTCTCACACACAAACTAAACTTTGTGTTGTGGTGTCTTTGAGAATCTTGAAGCACCATATAAATGTTTTCTTATTTTTCTCAATCTCTATAAAATGTCAGAAGGAAAAAGGCCTTTACAATTTCCCAAAACGTAAAGTGGCAGCTTCACATTGCTCGTGTGTCCACTCAACATCCTAAAACCATAACATAGGCACGTTTACTATCATAAGACCAAGAAGAGTTGTTGGGGGCAAAGAATGTTGGATGTCTTTGCTTATGATTAATGGTGTTGACTGACTGTTTCAGCTTTGAAATGGTCATTTGGAGAACTGACAAAGTACCTGAGAGAATAAATGTTAAGTTACATTATGTTGAATGAACAAAATTGCATTAATAAGAGTTTCCTCAACAGAGCTACTTTGTTTATGCAACAGGTAATTTATTATTGGAATATTTTCAGCCATGCATACGCAGGTTAGAGTAAACCAAGTAAAATGACATGGCTGCTGAATCATGTTTTCTAAACACACAATACTGGAGCACCAGCATATTTGAAGTTAGTGGTTTGACCTTTGTGAAGTGACACCTCCTTATGTTGGCTGCAGCCCAATATGCTAGCAAGGTGGTTTGTTCAGTTGTGAGTGTCTGTTGAGATGTACTTGGAGGTTTTGGCATCTTTCCGGAAAGTCGAACTAAAGAATGTGCAAAGTAATGTTATGATCCAAGCCATTACTTAAGATATGTAAAGATATAAGCATCCCTCACCTGAGAGGAGTTTACTGGACGTGTAGCACAGTTAAACAAAACAAGCATCTGGATTACAATTGTCATTAACAACAATAATAATTATAGGAATGTGTTTGACATTTCAAGGCATCATCAAGCTGATAAACTATCACCTACCAAGTGACTTCTAAAGTAGCCTATAGCAGAACTTGACATCAGTTTAATCCACCATTATTGTGAGTTATGTCACAAATAAGGGAATTTTAAATGATACAACATGCTGTTTCAGGCATGTGCTATTGAGAGCTGAGTGTATGCAGGATTTCATGCCTCCCACCAAAGGCTCCAGCAGGTCGTTTCACTGATTAATACCCCTTCAACCAGAGAGGACAGACTAATAAAATGAAATCACCTGCTGGAACCTGTTTGAAATGAAATACCTCCACACAGTACAATCTGTCCTGAACGGTACACGGTCAAATATGGAAGTTTGTTTCCTGCTCAAATCATCTTGTCTCAATTCAAGTAGTGTGGTGAAGGAAACTATTGATTTTTAAGCCAGACATGTGACTGGAGGAAAGAGGGAGATGTGACTATTTTTGCTCTGTAACCAAATATAGATGCTGGTTCTATCTTGGGCAGCTCTCAAGTACATGTTCTCTTTGTCCCTCACCCTCCCTCCTGCTCCCCCAGCCTGATCAAGCTTTATTATTGTCAACTGTTATATTACCTATGTGATTTTTCTCCCCTGCTATTTAAAGTGGTGTGTGTTTGAATGTAGAAGGTGGTGAGTTGCTGTCTTCTGCTGCCTGCATCCCTCCCGCCATCTTTTTCTCTCCTCTCTGAGGTCGGAGGGACTGCTGGTTGATAGGAGAGTTTGGGGTGCGACAGATTATGTAACGGTATGGGGCTTACAAGGACCGCAGCCTCTCCTCACTGAGAATCTTAATTGAGGATTTCAAGGTGGGGGTGTACTCATTATTAGTTCTTGCTCTCTTTGCATAGGAAGTTGAATCTTAAAAAAAAAAACAACTCACCCTGTTGGTAACTGATAAGTCAGGAGCATTCACTTTTCTCTACAGCTAAGCACAGGCTTATTTTAATCAGCACACCTTCATGTTGAAGGAATAATCAATAAATTAACAGAAATCTGAATCTCCATATTCAAAAAGATTTAAGCATTTCTGTCTTTGTAGGAGCTGCTCATCCTCACACCTCTTGTGTGATCCATGCTAATCTAAATCAGAGCTTCTCCACCTGTATCAGCAGACGGGTCTTTGTGATCTTGTTCTTTTTTCCACTGCTCATCAGATCTGTGGTTTTTCCCAGCCTGCAGTGCTCATTCTGCATCAAGTCATTAGGTGGAGGGCTGAGGACACAGCAGCCTGGTCGTCGTGGTGATGATGGCGGTGGGGGATCTTGTTGGTATTCAGGTGCTGCGGCAGGCAGGCAGCTCCCAGACGAGGCAATGCAGACGCGCTGCTATTTTTACTCCTCCTGCTGCTTTTTTTAGACCCTCGGAATAGTGAGCAGGCAGCAGCAGCAGGGGCTGCTCCACTGCTGAGGAGGGAGGGAGACAGAAAGGCTAGGGGATGTCAATACCTCTGGACGTGATGTGCAGCACTAAGCCCAGCAGAGCTGCGGTGCAAACGCGCCCCCGTCAGGGCGCTTCATGGTGGATCAGTTTCCTTTGAGGCGTTGGAATGGGGAGAACTAGGTTCAGAGGGGTGTTGCTGGGAATGAGGGAGTCAGCAGTGCACACATCCCTTCTGCCAGTACACACTCTCTCATTTATTTATTGCACACAACGCACTCAGACGTGTTTGCGCCATCAACACACATTCACCCTTTGTTGCCAGTGTGTGCGTAAATCTTCTTTTGAGCGTGAGTGGCGCTGCTGTCACTCACGTGCTTGCTTACGCAGACCCGTTTTGTTACATTATATCGATGTAATTCCTTCCTCCTTCCTGAAAGGAATTAAGTCCTGCTGGGAGCGATGGGGTGTGTATTGGTGACTGAACTGAACATCCAGTTACATAGGTGACTCGTTTCTGTTTGTAGTCTGTTGTGTTTTACACGTGAAACTGTTCTGTTGTAATTCAGGCGTGGCTGGAAACTTGTCTCCTCCAAATCTACAAATGATTACAATTCTTTTTCGGTTATAATTTCTTGAGTATCTTCTTTGTTGCTGTGTTCGTTGCACTCATGGTGGATGATAGCAACTCAAGAGCAGAACAGAAATGTCTTAAGACTTGGGAGGAACTCTGTGTCCTTATCCCAGCCCCCTGTTACATACAAACACACTTCACTCCCTCCACAGCGTTTATTGAGAAAACGGTACGGTTATATAAGGGGTGAGAGGAGTGTCATTCATAAGTACCCAAACAGTAGTTGGATAATCACAATTCAAAGTGTCCTTAATGAAGAAAGTGGTGATAAAATCATTTGTTCTGATGCTTTGTGTTAAATCCTCATATCCAGTTGTTCTCTAAAGTGGATGGAGGAATTATTTTGCTGTCTACACAGTTTTATCTATTTTAATTCCTTTAAGATGGTTGGGTCATTATCTCCAGGTTGTGTTTTTTTTTTTTTGGTTAAACTCTTATACTCCTTAAAATAAATGTCTGCATATAGCTTTGGAAGCCAGATCCATCCTATAAATGTTTATTTAAAAAAAAAAAGGGCAGATTCTTTTGTTAGTTCTTGTATGCTTTTTATGAATTGGACTTTAAATTTACTTTGGCTTTGACAGAATATGATTAACGCAGTTTAGTGATATTTTTAGGAGAAATAATTTTAAAAATATTCTTCATACCCAAAAATGAACCATGACTGGTTGACGGCAGCATCTCAGTTAAGTCACATGACATTGCACATCTGCTTAAAGGAGGTTTTCTACTTAAAGTGCAGCAGTATAACTAACAGGAAGCATTTTAGTTGTTCAGTTAAACCACTCAAGGCCGTCACCCTTCCTTAAAAAAAATAGACATTTCTGAAATATCTTGTACAATCAAATGACATGTCTTGTTAGCATCTAGCATCCTTGCTGGTTTGTCAATATAATGTTTTCATACTCATCTCACCGTATGTTCAGCGCTCATCAGATAAACCTTTAAGTAATCTGACAAGAAGCTGCATGGCTCTTACAATTTCCACCTGCCAGTCACGACGGGTCATGTTTCCAGTCTTGCTGGTATATGTGTCATGGATTTGTGTAAAATATGGACTTTGTAGCTCATAAAAAATGAGCCTATTTCACAAAGTAATATTAAGAAAAAGCTCATTTGATGTCCAGGTGGTTTCTCCCTGAGCCATTTTACTTGGCAGCAAATGAAGCCTCTGTTTGCCCACACCTGCATCTGCAGTGAGAGTTGGACATGGTACAACCCGCGCCCATTGAGGCTTTTCTACCACGGAGCATTTCATTCTTAACACAGGGGAGGTTTAAAAATAACCAGGGATTCTTTTCTCTTTTCACTTTTGACTTTGTGCTACTGTCTTTCGCTCTCCTGTTCTCTCATTCACTCGTTCTTCTCCTCCTCTCCTCCACCATCTCTGTTCTGTCTCTTTCTCCTTCAGTCATTTGTTCTCTTGCTTCGCTCTGGTTCTATTTTTAGCAACCCCTAGGATCCCCCCTCCCCATCTGTCCCCCAACCTCCCTACCCCACTTCACCCTCTCCTTTCTCCTGCTCTACGTTCGTCATCACTCCCTCCTCTCTGCATACCCTCTCTCATCTTGTCTCTTTTACTGCTTTCCAGCTCTTTGCCAGAGAACGTCCTCTATCCCTGTTAATCTTTCGTCCAGCCTTGCTAATAATATAATCATGATCTACAATTGTATGTGTGCATGTGTATTCATGAGTTCCCCAGTTTCCCCTCACCACCACCTTTTTCTTTTGGTTTGTCTTTTGTTCGTTTTCTACCTTCCTTGTTTTTTTTTTCCTCTGTTTCCCCACTTACTCTCCATCAGTCAAGCAGTGGCTGGGGTTGATGGGCACTGAATGTTTAAAAATAGCCCTGTTTGCTTGACAAGGTGAGGAGAACTCTGTAGACAAGAAGAACATCAGCTTGTTTCTCTTTCTTTTTCTTCACTTCCTTTGTGCTGCTATGGCATATCTTCTCTGCTGCTGCCAAACTGTTCTGCTCCTTTTCTGGCTCGTCATCATTCTCCTTCCTCTTCTTCTGGTCTAAACAGATGCACTCAGTTTAACCTTGCCAGTCAGATACATTGATTCAAAGCTGTGTTCATGTGCACAAAAAAGATCTTGAAAATCATAGTTTTACACCACATGAACTGCTCCCAGTCAGGTATCGGTGGGTGTTGACTGCTTCGTGAGTCCTATACAGTCTTCTTTGTTCTGCTTTTAAACTGGATCATCTTAGCTGCATCTTGATACAGTCTGTGTTCCCTTTGTGATTTGACTCCTATGTATGCCATCTTAAGTTGTTATATGCATCTTTGCTCTAACATCAAGCTGCACATTCACAATTCACTTGTGTGTGAATTGGGGCATCCAATCTCCTTGAAATTAAATGTTATTTAACAAAAAAAAGGTTTTATTGTAGAGCTTAGTGAGAGGTTTTCCCCAAATACAGTTGAACTGTATCATGTCAATGGATTTGCACATGACTGTCCCACAAAGGCCTCGGGCTTCAATCTGAGCTGTTATGATGACAGTGGAAGTGGTCAAACCTGATGTAAAGGCGTGCCATAAGCCTCTAAGCAAAAAGGTTCAGATTTGTGTGTAACTGTTAGAAGATGCAAAAGCAACAAGAATTGCCAGAGGAACGAGTCGGTGTAAAGTGACTTGCCTGTGTTGCTGCTGTGACTGGGGCCATTTGGAAGAGTCAGTGAGTTTCCTCCTAATTAAAAATACAAAGTGAAAACTTTCAGATGATTATCAAGGAGTATGAACTATTGAGTCTTTTTGTAACTTTTGGAGACTTTAAATAAAATATCTACTCCCTCATTAAATGAACACAGTTGACTGCTCCACTACATGGTGGTGTGTTGTGAAAAGAGCCTATACTGACCTCTTTTTCTACTTTGTCTCCCCCCAGTTGTGACAGGAGCCACAGATGGAATCGGGAAATCCTATGCGGAGGAGGTGAGGCTCCTGGACCCTTATTTATTTCATTTCTTTCACAGGAAAGCTGTGACTCATATGTAGACATACACAATGTGTTCACTCATAGGCCATGGTAGGGGAGAGCTCTTACAGGCCTATTAATGTGGAAGAGAGCCCTCACACACATCATACACGCACACACACACACTTCAACACAGGCTCGTCAGCAAGAGCTCATACAGAGGTAATGGCACACGTTGAACAGGGGTTACCCTGCCATGTGTTTGGCCCATACTAGTGTGGGGTGTGTGTGTGTGTGTGTACAATATAGTCATGTACCACTGGGGCTAGCGGCTTGTCATGCAATGGCAGGGCACCATTTTACCCAGTGTACTATGCTATGCAGGGATTTTAGACATTAACATTTTAGAATCGCACTACTTCAATGCTGCTTTCATATAGAACGTGATAAATTATCTCTAATAATGTATGAATGTTATTAGTTAATCAGAATTACCATAGTAAGTAAAGTTTCAAGCTCTCACTTGAAAGTCAACAACAAAAGTGTGTACACATCCAGGCAGTGTGATCAATCTGTGGCCACTTCTTGGGTTTTGGATGGTGTATTACTGTTGCTTTACCAGCCATCTGATCCAGAGATGAAGCATATTGATAAGTGAGAAATACAGATTTAGTTAGTGCTCTTGACATAAATGTTCTTTATTATTTTCATTCTGTATGTGATTTCTGGGCAATGAAGTTCAGGATTTTTAGTTTTCTCTCACCACCATGTGTACCTGCTAGCACTGTTTGATATTTTCTTCAACAGAAGAAAGACATAGATTCTTGCTACGGTTTGTGCATCTTCTCATGCATCTGTTACTAACTGGTTGTTCCTTCCTAGCTGGCTCGTCGAGGATTTGCTATGGTGTTGATCAGTCGCTCCCAGGACAAGCTGGATGACGTGGCCAAGTCACTCAGTAAGTGTGTGTGTGTGTGTCCACAACATCAAGGAAACCTGTTTGAGGTTGAGAGCACAATGAGTGAGTTGATGAGGATGTGTATATGGGTGAGCAGTGACGTGGAGCCTCCCACCCACCCTGTCAGATACAGGTTTTTCCAGGCTTTAGTAAGAAGGCATTTCCTTAATGTAAGGAGTTAGAATATCAAGAGGGACATGCAGTATTTGTTTGGCAGAATCTTTAATTGTGTGAGTAGTTTAACTATTCCAATTTATCCTCTAAATCCCACTTTCAGACTTTAAGTCATGCCTTTTATTTTGAGTGCTGGTGAACTAAAAACAGGCTGTTTTCCTTCCTTACTATCAGTATGAAGGAAGGTGGACAAACCTGTTCTCTGGGATATTTATGTAAAACAAATCACTTTCATTATTTAAGCCTACACAAACAAACAGTGGAGTAAATTAAACTTTTCCGACTCTTTCTTGCTGACCCCTCTCCAGATTGAACCCCCTGATTCAAATAGTGCCCGCTCCCTGACTTAACTCTTTTCCATCTGTCTTTGGCGTCTCCCACAGAGCAATTTCCCCTGTCGTGCTTCAAGTCCACAGAGGGGGCTGATGGGTAGTCACGAGCAGGGTGCAGCGTGCCAAGCTCTGGCATTCCTCCCTCACCATTAGTCACATAAAACTGCTCTCCTCTGTAGTAACTGGGCAAACTACCCTGTCCCACCTAGAACTATTCTCTCCTGTCTTATGCAGCCATGTCAGCTGACTCTTGATCGCTCCTACCTGGTAACCCCAAACTACCCTTCAACTTTAGCAACCTCAGCCTTTATATCAGCCCCCATTTGCTGCAATGTCTTAAGCTGCTTTTATCATTTTCTTTGATATGGACTTGCAGTGGTTGTGACAGCTTATAGATTTTAGGGATGCTCCAAACTGCAAACTTTTTTTTTTTATTTCACTCCCTGACCTCAGATCTCTTAGGTTTCCCCCTTTTTATTTTTATTTTTCATCTCTTCTCAACTCTGACCACATACTGAGACACTACTGGTCTTGGATGAAGCACATCCCAGGAATTTTCCTCTTCTAACTCCCTCTGCCACCTATCAGCTAAATGAGTCTTTGGACAGTAATTGCACCAGGCCTGTCAAACATGAGGAGGGAGTGAGGGAGCTTGTTTGGCTGGTTAGCTGGTATGCAGTGCCCTCTTCAGTCCAAATCCGACAGTGACTGGTTACATTCTCTATTTATTTGAACAGATCCAGGGTTTGGAAATGGGGGGGGATTGTTCTGTTGGACCATGTAATGAGCTTTTGCACAATGTGCTGATGGACATGTATGACATGAATGCATGGCATGAGTGTGTGGTGTAAAAGCACGTGATGGACATGTATGACATGAATGCATGAGTGTGTGGTGTAAAAGCACAATCACTCACACAGATGAATTAATTAAAACGTCTTTCTGAGCTTTGATCTTTTGACACCAGTTGTACAATGTTGTTTACATTTATCCTGATTAAAGCACTTTTTGTTCATTGCCAAACATACATGTCATTGTTCGCTTTTATAATTAAATGACATTGTTGTTTCTCCCTTCACAGAGGAGCAGTATAAAGTAGAGACCAAGACCATTGCAGTTGACTTTGGCAAGACAGACATCTACTCCAAGATCAATGAAGGGCTGGCCGGTTTAGAGATTGGTGTTCTTGGTAAGAGCAGATTATCTCTTAAACTTCTGATGACAGGACAGCGTGTACATTGATCCTTCCACTTTTTCCGGTGATGACTTGGTCTTCAGTTTTGTGTGTCAAACTGTTGTTTTGCACAGCGACATAAACAGTAAAGGCCTACTGCAAAAGAGAATACTGATAGTACTAGACAAACTATACAGTTGCAATCTATATTCAGGAGACATGATAAACATTGAAGCGGCATGTGAGATTCTTGGTGTCATGAGCATTGTAGAAATAGGATACATTTCATGAGGTTGAAGACGGTTTTGTTTCACTGTTGGCAGACGTCTGTTTTGCATTTCATTATATACATCAGCCATAGTGTATATTGATAGTTGTACTGTGAGGTAAAGTTGACAAACTGCTTACTATCGATGACATTGTTGTGGGAGAGGAAGATTACCAAAACACAAAGGGTGAATACTTTGTGCTTCAGCAGAACGTCACTTGTTCTTCACTTCCCAGAGGTTTGCATCCTTTTTAGAAGTGTCTAAAGATTTTTGAGAAAACATTTTGTCATGAGTCATGGTTTAAAGTTGAGCTAAAAATTCAGATGTTGGTGTTGTTTTACATGTTCAGACTTGGTTCACATTGTACTTTTGTTAAACATTTAAAGAACTCTCTGTACTTTATGATACCAGTTGTACACTACTGGTTGCAAGGTGTGGCTTTGTGGAGTAAATGTAAATGCTTTTGCTGCCACCTTGAGGTAGAAATATAGGCTAGTTTGAATTCTCCTATACCAGGTCAGTGTATTAGAACACTAGAATAATTGTTTTGTTTTCCCCCTTTGTCTTCAACAGTCAACAATGTTGGTGTGTCCTACCCCTACCCTGAGTACTACCTCCATATTCCAGATCTGGACGACGTGAGTTTGTGTTTCTCATAATTTCATCTTTATGTGCGGGTGGAAGTTGTTTTTTTTTGTTGTTTTTGTTTTGTATCCCCCAACTTTAACTTTATTGTCATTGTACATTGTACAATGAAATTAAAAATGCAATCCTTTGATGATAAAAAAATAATCATAAACAATAAAACCCAACAAATTTACACACTCGCATCCATACACATCTGACTATTGCACAGTTCCCGTAAAATCACATCAATCATTCAAATTTTAAGATTTTAGCAGCATTTAAAGCAACAATAGCTCTCGGATAAAAACAGTTTCTTAATCCGTTTGTCCTTGCTACAATTGTTCTGTATCTTCTCCCCGAAGGCAGCAGTTCAAACAGACAGTGTTCAGGGTGTGATGGGTCCTGCAGAATGTTTTGTGCTTTTTTTCAAGCAACGGGAACTGTACAGTTCTTCCAGAGATGGTAGGGGGCAACCGATAATCTTCTGGGCTCTGGTAATAACCCTCTGGAGCGCTCTCCTGTCTGCAGCTGTGTAATAAAAATTGTAATAAAAGATTCAAACTCTATTGAGCAGTGATAGAAGGACACCAGCAGTTTCTCATTCAGATTGTTTTTCTTCAAAAGACTGAGAAAATACAATCTCTGCTGGGCCTTCTTCACCAAAGCAGTGGTATTTGCGCCCCAAGTCAGGTGCTGCTCAAAGGTAACACCCAAGAACCTAAAGACGGCCACCCTCTCTACCTGATCTCCGTCGATGAACAGTGGCTTAATGTCCGATTTTATGTGACAGTACTGTACACCCTTGACATAACCAAAAAAAGCAAACACATTTTCCAAAAGCTTATCTCGTGCACCATATTTTTGTAATGGCTAGTTATCTATTGTTACCAATATCTGCTTATTTTTGTTGACATGTCTAGTCTGTACTGTGTAAACAGTTTTATGTTTATCTGACTGGTTCTTTGTGTTTCAGTTTATCACAAACATGATCAATGTCAACATGACCTCAGTGTGCCAGGTAGGTTTGTCTTCAATTACTCTGTGTGCTTGTGCTCTTCAGGGATGAAATGTTTTACAATACATTCAGTCCAGTGATTGCACACTGTACATTTATACATAAGACACCCCAAGTGTTTTGTTCAAAGTTGTTCCATGGGTACCACTTTCTTCACTTCCCCCTTTTTTGGCGTTTATTTCCCCCTCCATTCTTTTTCATCCTCCTCTTCTGCTGTTTTTACCATGGTACCTGCAGTGTCTCAGTTGTTCCCAAAGCAACGGTGGACTACACCAACGCTGTCTGTACTCGCCACCCACGCTTCTCTCTCTCTCTCTCTGTTGGTTTCTGCCTCTCTCCCCCTGCTACTTTTTTCTTAATAAAACTCCTTCCCTTCCTTCCCAGTCTTCTTCTCTGAGTTTTGTCACACTTTTGTGTGATGACTAAGGTAAACTGAGCTTGTGGTGTTGTTGTTCTTTTAGATGACCCGTCTGGTGCTGCCTAGAATGGTTGAGAGGTGAGTTAAATGATAGGCTTCCATGTTTTGCGACAGGACTGCAGTCAGATATCAGTGTTGTGGATGACTGACTTGCACAGGGAATCTCAAAATTAAACAATCTTTTTTTGATTTTGAAGAACACTGCCTCAGACATTACACTTTATAAATGTGACTCTCTTACTGAGAAGGGGCACATGAAATCCTCACCCAGCCCTTTCCATCACTGCATCTCT
>NW_018127887.1:5588419-5627398 GCF_001952655.1 Monopterus albus | reverse complement strand
CAATGCTGACAAGCTTTCAATTGGCACAAAGTGCTCTTCCCACCTGATTGGCTCCTCTGTTCCCATGTGACTCCCACTGGCCAACAGCAGTGCAGGCACATTTGGTGCTGTGTGAGGCTGAAGCGTCTCTCCACTACATCACTGCAGCAACAGGCTGCCATGGAAACGCACACTGCCGCCACTACCACACTGTTTTAGTGTGTGTTTGTGTGTGTAACATGACTTTGTGTGGATGTGTCAGTGTGCTGAATGTGTATGGACACTGGGTTCCCATAGGTCTGGAAAAATCACTGAAAGTTTGTGGATTAGAAGAAAAGTTTAAACAATTCAGAAAATTATTTTATTGCACCTTTTTGGGATCAGTTCTTTACAATGAGGGGAAGCCCTTGTGATTTGGAATGTTAACATTACAAATCTACATGATTCTGTGTAATTTTGACCTGTGCATGATGCTTTTGAGTCCTGGAATTTCATTCATTCATTGAAAACACTGAAATGTGGCTGTTCTAGACATGAATGTTCTCTTGGCATGACAGACTGGAAAACCAGGTTCTTGTCCTATGTCTATCTTATTGTGTTAACATTCAGATCCAAAGGTGTTATCCTCAACATCTCCTCTGCCAGCGGCATGTACCCCCTCCCTCTGCTCACAGTCTACTCTGCCACAAAGGTATGTCCGACATTTATACTTGTCACCCATCAGCAAGCAAGATTTTTTTTTTTTCCAATACCATTGGTTAGTATTTGCTTGTTTAATCAAGCCAACACAACTTTTTTGCTCCAGTTGGAAGCAGTTATAGCACATCAACATGCTCTAGACATCGAAATCTGACCATCTTTAATTATTTTCTGTGTGTAGGCCTTTGTGGATTTCTTCTCTCGTGGCCTTCAGGAGGAATACAGGCGTCAGGGCATCATCATTCAAGTGAGTTTGGAGCTTGACTTTTGGGACTGGTCTTTCTCCTACACAGTCCATGATAAGTTTTGAGCAGAAAAACGTTCCCATGAAGGTGTCCCACTGTGAAGACAAATAATAAAAATGATGGCAGGGAATGACAGGATGCAAAACATGTTTTGGTAACAATTTGTAAAATAAAACGGCAAAACAAATTATTTACTGTAATTTTACCCGTTTGATCATGGAAACTTTATTTCTTGAAATGTTGAGTCCTTAAATAGTGTAAAGTCCTTTACACTCATCTTTATGTGGTTGAACCCATGTGGTCCACATGTCAACAAACATGCACTGTGGCTTAAAAGAAAATGGGTACAGAGCACAGCACGTTAATTATACCTTTTACTATATAGATGTACATGACAATGGATTTAAAGTTTGTTCCTGTGATGCTTGTGATTTCTACTTAAAAGAAGCTTCCAAATCCAACTTGTTGCTTTCAGCCTGAAGGGAAATGGAATGAATGCAAAATTATGACTGATCCCTCTTTTGTGCCATTTTTAGCTTCTCGCATCACAAGCATTTTTGACATTATGTTGCTCCAAATAAGGCTTGTTTGTTCTGTTTTTAGCACCTTCCGTAGTATCCACTCATGCACCACCTTGTGGTTGAGTGTATACAACAATTTCAGCCTGAGTGTTTTTTTTCCCCACTCAAGTCATTAGACCAGTTTACAGCAATATTTTCAGATGAAGTGCATCTTAATGCATCCATTGATCAGTGTGACAGGAAGGCGCATTATTTTTTTTTCACAAATTGAATATTATCATAAAACTATATTTGTGCTGTAATTTACGATTCTTAGTTTGGACTTTGTTTCAACTGTTGTTGGACCAGGAAGTGTTTTTTGTTTAAGCTGATTTCATATTTACCCTTTGTTTTCTACAGAGCGTGCTGCCTTTCTATGTGGCCACTAAGATGACCCGCATCAAGAAGCCCACCCTGGACAAGCCCACCCCAGAGCGTTACGTAGCAGCTGAGCTGAACACTGTGGGTCTGCAGAGCCAGACCAATGGCTACTTTCCCCATGCTGTCATGGTAAGAAGGGGAAACCTCCAGTACTGAATCTGTCAAGCATTACAATAAGTAAATATGAATGTTGCTTTTAGTTACAGAATTTCAGATTTATGTTGTCAAATATCAGGCTTTCTAGTTGATTTTTAATGCTCCTTTAAAGAAAAAGTGTTGAGTTGCAATTGATGTCCAATATACAGTATGTCCTGGCTGTGTATGAATCATTCTGTTTGTGGAAACTTTGTAGAAGATGCTTTAAAATAATAGAATGAGGAGCATTGAATGCCTTGTACTCTGTCAAGGGATTTCACATATAAACAACACTTCAGGGGCTGCAAAATTAATATAATTGACATAAAACCTACATTTTCAAGATGTTTAGAAGTTTTCAGTGACACTTCTTTTTGCTTTTTCACTTGGATTTAAGCCTAAAACATATTATTTAAATTGATACTAAGCCCATGCCCCTTTTTTGTTTTCTTCATTTGCAGGGTTGGGTGACAACCAAGCTAGTGCCAAGCAGTATTGTGATCTACTTGGGAGCTGGAATGAACCGTCGCCAGCGCACAGGATACCTGCAGAGGAGGAAGCTGCGAGACCAGAAGAATGGAGCAAATTTGAAGAGTGAATAGGGAGATTGCTGATGACAGCTGCACTGTTCTGACCCAGTGTAGCGTTTAATGAAGAGATGGATTATTTTGTATCTATGTGATTGATCCTCCAGGGTTGCCTGAGATTTCACCTTTTGTGCCTTCAGTAAATGAATAATGCAAACAGCAATCTGCCCTGTTATGGTTTATCTGAAATGAAACAACCAAAGCAGGTAGGAGATGAAATGATAATAAAAAGATGCTTCTGGCAAAGGACATTAAGACATTTTATCAGTGACACTGATGGTAAAAACTATACAGAAAAAGAAATTGTGATTTTTGTTAAGCCTGCTGTTGTAAGCAGTGGAAAATGGTGGTGGGCATCTTTTTTTGATATAAATATATACATATTTTTTATATTTCTGACACAAGAGCCAAACTCAGACCTTTAAGATGAGCTTTCAGTCTAGGCCTGTTTACATATCATTGAGCCATAAAAAAGATGGCAATTTTCTGCTTTCTCTGTCACTGAGTTACCAACCATTGGCTCTTTCTTACTCTCTATTTACATGTTTACAAAAAATGTTTTAAAAAATACTTTGTCGTGGGTTGTTGTTGGACTAAGGTATCACTTGTTTTCAACAAAGTTTTTATTTTTTGATAGTTATTTGCTGTCATTAATCACAAGTGCTTCTCTACTGTCACTAACACTGGAATTTGATTCAATGAACGGGTATTGAGTAGCTAAAATTGTATTCTAAAAAGGATGTGATGCAGCTGGTGCTATATCTGTGTGAACTATACAGTTGCTCACTTCTGCCTTGTCTTAATCAGTATTTACCAAAGAAAAAATTGTCCCCTTTTTTGTGCTTAACCTCTACATTTGGTTCACCCATTGGATTTTGAAAGGATTTTACATGGACAGAGAATATCACTGCTTGTGGGGCAAATGTGTCTCTAGCTGATGTTAAAACAAAGGTTTCAGGGTTTTACACCATCAGCTGTGGATTCAAACTGCACATACTACCAAATATTTGTCATAAAAACTGAGGAACTGCACCTTTTTACACAGCTAACTCACAAATACTCCATATGACTTGGTCTGACTGGTGACTCAAAACAGCCTTGTGAATCCTTTTCCTTTGGCAAGAGTGTTTGGTATCCTTTAAATTAATATGTTTATATATAGAAATGTGTGTACCATTCTGATGGCAACTTATGCTTTCAAATTTTTTGTTAATAAAATGTCTAGCATATAGTACTGTTTTGTCTTGTGTACTGTATACACATGGCCTACATTGTTTGCAGGTACTGTACTGTAGCTGGATCAAATAATAGCTTTTAAGACTTTGGGAATTTAATTTATTTAGCAGCACAGTAAACACACTGAGATCTGCCAACCGTGGGAAATGTAATCATCATTCTAGTAAAAGTAACAATAACACACTGAAAATACTTTGTGAGGAAAAAGTACTCTATACAAAATGTACTTAAGTACAAATTGATCCAAAAACTGCACTCAGAGTGCAAAGTGAAATTACTCCTTATGCAGAAATATTTTTTCCTTTACAGTGTTACATTATTAAAACACAGGGGTTAGTTATTGACCTTTATCACATTAGCTTATATGTTATTTTATACTCTATATATTTACTGATGCATTAACATGTAGGATTTTAATGTTGTGGCTGGTCATGCTGAAACTAATTGCTATGTATACTGTAGGCTACAATTCAAAACTGGGCATGTTTTGAATATAAAACTAAAACCTAAGTACCTAAAGTGCAGCTGTCAAAATAATATAAAGTACAATATTTCACCCGTAACTGTAATGGAGTGCAGTTGTAAAGTCGTATAAAATGAAAATGCTCACATAAATTGCATGTGTGTCCTAAACAAACAAACAAACTGATAAATAACAAATGAACGATTTGCACTGCCGGACACCACAATTGGGAATCAACAATTGGGCGGAACAGGATTTCTACACCTCAGTTTCCGGTAGAATTTAATGGCTGTCCATTCTACCGACTGTTGTTGCGTCAAGGTATCTGCCTAAAATTCTCCGTAATCCTTAAAAAAAATGAACGTAAACCGCATTGAATTAACTTTAAGAATGTTAGATAGTTTTTTTTATAACGTTACTTGGAGTAAGTAACTGCCTTTCTTAACCACAGTTTGTTTCAGTTAGACTGCTATCTTAAAAATAGCCGATTACCTTAATGGAGAATTTGTTAAAGGGTCTATCAGCCTGTTCCTGCAGCATAAGCTGAGCAGATATACATCAAAGAAGTTACATGATACAGTAAAATATAGCACACATGAAAATAACAGCAATGAAAGTATGTTTTATGACGATGATGACAAAACAGACTAACTTACATGGGATTACAATACCAAAACAGCACACACGACACATTGCACACACACAGCCATGCATGCTATGAAATAAATCGTTTTTTGTACAAGGCAGACCTGCCCTACCTCCACAAGTAGTGTCAGTTTTGTCCTTTTCAGCAAATGAAATGAAACTGCTAAAATGCGGGTTAACATTTGTGAGTTATCAGAAGGAAGAGTTCCATATATTCTCTCCGGAAGTCCTTAGTTTTATGTATTAATGTGTCAGCGTTTCTTAAAAATCTGGCACAAGTGATTAGCTGTTTGGTTCTTGGATAGTTTTCTTTGTGTGTGTAAAAGGTATCTACATGTTGAAGAAAATGTTCTCCTTCTTTGTCATCCCGCAGGAGTGATTTGATGTCAGATAAGCGTCATCGCATCAGAGTCCAGGGCTCCTGGGCCAAACCACTGCCAAAAAATTCAGGAGCAACAGGTAAGTTAAGGTTCAATGTACAGTTTACTGTTAGAAAATGATGTTATAAGTGCTCAGAAAAAGAAAAATTCATTTTAAAACAAAGCAACACAGAGAATAAAACAAAAAATATTCTAGATCCTTATTTCTATATTTACATATTTAATTATGCTGTTTACATAACAAAATTGTGTCTGGCTGAAACACATTATTCACAAAACATTTTTCTGAGTCCTTCAGTATTAGCCTGCCTTATATGTAGAAAACATGGTTCTTATTTTTGTCTTTTAAACAGGTGCGGTCTCATGCAACCATCAGTCCAAAAATGCTGAGCCAGTCCCTGGTTCATGGGGATATGGGCCGCAGAAAACATCCAAGACATTTGCGTTTGATCAGCCCACCAAGGTAGGCAGTAAACCTTTTGGGGAAATTGGTCTATTACCAAATGCACTTTCAAGAAACTGCTCAGTGTCCCTTATTTCTTTATCACAGCCAATACGAAATGTCCCACCAGAGAAGGTGATAGAGTAAGTTCCACACTCTGTCTTTAGTGAACAGGGTTTTGTTTCACGTTACATGTTGTGATTTGATATTTGTCTGTATTCTACAGTATACACATGTAGACTAACATTCAACATTGTGCTCTGGACAGACAGGAAGGTGATTATGAGATCAGCCATGGACCCTCAGGGTTGTCCAGGTGAGTACAGTCTAAAAGAGGGGGAATCTCACTCACATGGAAGTATAGATGAAAAAAAATTACCAAAAAGGGGAGAATGAACAATGATGTGACCTGGCCAAACAAGTGCATTCACAGCTGATGATGAATCTGTGAGAGAGTTTCAAATCCACAAGATGGCGGTAATCCAACAAGTAATTCCTTATATGCCCCTCGGTGAACATCGTGCCTTCTACCTCATTTATTCTACGAGTCATATTTTTTTAAATAGATGCTAAATACAATATGTAGTCATATTTATGGTATATATGGCAAACTGATCTTGAAAATGGAAACCGGAATTTCTATGTACTCTTTTGGCATTTGGATGATTGTCAGACTAAAATACCTAGAGCCTGAGTTTTGCGCCAGGTCTGGTATCTGTCAGATAACCTGCTAAAACTATGTGTATTGGGTAAAAATAAATAAAATAAAAATGATTAATTTTTGAGAATGTGATAAACTTGAGAACAACAAGAACAAAAAACAAACAAAAATGTGGTGCAAGTTTTTTCAAGCTTATTTAGTCTTCATGATTTTTTTTATTTATTTATTTTGTTATTGTGAATGTCTATTTTGTATGTTTAAGACAACATTTATGCTGTTGTCACACTGAAAGTTAATGTTGAAAATTTATGGTGCTTTGATAAAATAAAAGATTAGTTTCCTGCATGCATATTCTTAACCATCCTTTTGTTTTATTTTGGTGGAGTTTAATGCCTTTGTTAGAGAGATGACAAGAAAAGGTCCACTTACAGGCTTGAGCCAGGGATTTGTGATTGGCACCCCATTTTGGACTGTCTTGTGCAAATACTACAAGAATGCAAATATATGAGCTATTTACTTCATATATCCACCTTACCTTTCTGGTGACTCAATGTCTCTCTCTCTCTCTCTCTCTCTCTCTCTCTCTCTCTGTGGGGGTGTGTGTGTTCTGTCTTCCATCTGTCCAGACTGCGGCTATTGCCGGGATTTCTTCAACCAGAAGAGGCTGACTGGATGTTCTCTAAGCTACTAGCAGAGCTTCCCTGGTCCCAGAAGACCAACTTCAGACAGGGTGGGAACTAGGGGCTTAAGAATAAGCAGTATGGAAGAGGTGAAATGTAGGCCTATGGTGTCAGCTGGAGGATAAACAGGGTTTAATGCAGCTGTTTTGCTGCTGGGTTCATGTCTGTTCAAGTTTCGCTGCAGTGCAGTGTTGAACTTTATTTGTCCCCTGTTTTTTTGTTTACCACTTTTTGGTACATATGAAAAATAGAAAGGACTTGGAGAGTGCACAGCTCTAAAGCTGCAAAACCCTTTAAATCTCTTAGTTTAACTACAGAATATTTGGAATTTACATAAAATATACATAGTATTAATTGTTTAGTACACATGCCAGATTGTTTTTCAAGTTGGTACAGTCTATTTTTAGGGTTTGCAGAATTTGACAACAAGCAAAAAATGCTGGTCAAAGGCTTCATTTAGGAAAACATTTCCCTTTAAAAGAAAATAATAACTTATAGATTGTACCCAGATAGATTATATGTGGTGAGCCTGTTGAGATGCAGTCAGACTTTGCCTCAGACGTTAGCCTTTCTCTTAGCTGGCTTTCATCCATTTTGTGTGTTATTCTGCAAAAGCCCTGTAGCACACAAACAACATGATGAAAACAAGATGATTTCTAAATGCTGACTGCTAAGGCAGCTTGTGTAATCCTCGATCCATCACTCCTAAGACTTTGTTAACAAAGTCTACGTGATGTTGGTTCAAGAGGAAGAGTGGCAAACTGGTGTTAATACTTCACTAGTCTCCATCATCTAGTCCTCCTACATCAACTGATCTTTATTTTGTCTTGTTTTAAAACCAAGACATTAACTCAGTTCTTCCAACCATTGCTCAGGGCTCCAAACTGGACCCTGCGGGTGTGTCAAGTTAAAAAAAAAAAAATCTTTTCCCACTGATAACATCTTTTTATGGAAACACTAAACCTTATGAGAGCTGATAAATGATTTGGTGCCATTAAAGTGATGTCTGCTCGAGAAATTTGTTTTGGTTTCACCATGTTCTCGTTCCAGAGGGCTGGCCAAAATACACTAATGGCAGATAATTGGTTCTTGGAACAGATCTAGTTGTTCCCAGAGAAAGAGAGATGCACCAAGGCAGGAGGAAGACAGACAGTGAGAAATTTGATTTAGATGTTTACCTTATCTTTCCTTATGCTAGAAACAGACTCTAGTGACAGAGCTGACTGTGTTTGTATATGTGCCTCAACCATGGCTAAACTGCTTTAACGCTGGCTCGTAGCCAGCAACTAGCCTTAAAGTCACAGGCTTTATTCCTTCTTGGTAACATGAACATTGCATGTGGCCATTGATGCACAGTTAACGGCATTACAATCCTGTCTATACAGTTAGAGCTGACTACTGTCTGGCAACATGTAAGGAGTTTGTTCAGTGCAGCTGTCTTCTTGCTCTCATACACACTGCATCCAGGTAGCAACTTCTGGCAACAGCAACAATATTACCTATAAGGCTATATGTCTTAAAGAGGAAGGTCTGGTCTGTAACAACGGTCTCTGTTTGCGAACAAAAGCTGCTGTGGGCACCTTCTCTGCCATAGCTCGTTAGCTTTAGCTATCAAAACAGTGGTAACACATCTTCCTGCATCTGCAAGGCCTTGTGGGAGACTCTTGGCTCATGCACTGAGTGCATGGGCAGAGTGTGCACAAGTAGGAAGTAGGCTGACATGAAAGAAGGCCATCCAGTGGTTTTGCTCGGGACGAGTAAAATTATTGGTCAGGCTTTTTTCAGCCCTGCTGCTGCTACAGATGACAGATACATTTTGTTTCTTTGTGTTGTGAGTGCATTAAATGTGTTCATTGCCATTGGGATGAAAAGAGAATTTCAAGATGTGTAACAAAAATGCTTTTGGAAGGACTCGCCAACCCTACCTTTTAATAGGAAACCTTCATCTGACCATATTTTATTGACACCACTTATGATTAATGTATTAAGCAGTATATATTTTGGTAATTGGGGAAAAAAGGTTTTAGTTTCAGTGTTTGCACTCAAACCTTGGTATAATATTGACAGTTTTATTGACCTGTTATAAAGAATATCCAGGTCTGATAAGTACAGATTTATTGGAAAATCCTGGTATTTTTTTTGTAAACCAGATACTATTTGAGATAGAGGTCACAAAATGTTCTGACCATGGTTTGTTTCTCTTAAAGTAAAGCTTTGTGTGTGTGTGTGTGTGTGTGTGTGTGTGTGTGTGTGTGTGTGTGTGCGCGCGCACGTGCATGCATGCATGCCTGGGGCCTGGTATTACTCATGCTGTGGGGACATAAATCTGTGTACACAGTCACAGTGGGGATGACTCGGTTTCCTTATGGGGACAAAAAGCAAGTCCCCAGAACATAAATCCTTACATTTTACAGTGATGAATTGGTTTAGAGTTAGG
The DNA here is from genome assembly GCF_001952655.1 of Monopterus albus. Taxonomy (NCBI): domain Eukaryota; kingdom Metazoa; phylum Chordata; class Actinopteri; order Synbranchiformes; family Synbranchidae; genus Monopterus; species Monopterus albus. The sequence continues at coordinate 5,617,868 of NW_018127887.1, read as the reverse complement.
GCAAGTCTCAAAGAAATCAGTGTCAATGTAGTGTTCCCTGAAATGATGGAAATACAACGTGTGTGTGTGTTTTGTTGTAGGTGAGGCATACGAGGAGCCCAGGCTGACCTGCTGGTATGGAGAGTTACCCTATACATACGCTCACTCGACCATGGCTGCTAACACACAGGTTCGATGAACTGCATGACACAAAAATTTAGTTACACTTCTTAACACCCTGACACAGTTTTACATCAGTGTCTGTTTCTTTTCTCTTTGTTTCTTAATTTCTCACTCACTTTTTGTGTTTCTCATGATTTGTACATTTATTTTGCATTGTTTTGTTACTTCCTCCCGATGAGTTAATCGAAGGAGAGTATAGTCTAAACAAGGGGGCGTATTCACTTATATTGCACCATATTTAAATTGTGCACTTTTGTTTCCTTTTTCCACATCTTTATTTTCTTCCTTTGTAATTGTCTCATACTTTTCTATTATTTGCCAAACTCTTTGTTTTTTATGTTCTTCCTCAAAGTGGCATCCATTGCTGTTAACCCTTCGTGAGGCAGTGGAGCAGGTGAGCGGACGCAGTTTCAACTCACTGCTGTGCAACTTGTATCGGGATGGCCATGACAGTATCAGCTGGCACAGTGACGATGAGGCTTCCTTGGGTGCAAAGCCCACCATCGCCTCCCTCAGTCTGGGCGACACCAGAGTATTCGGCCTTCGTAAGCAGCCTCCTCCGGTGAGATGATGGTAGAGCGTGGAAATTGATTTGATTTGCTCCAAGTTGATGCCCATTTGTACATTTGGACTGGGTACAGCATAACATGTGTTGTTTACATAGTTATTAAGTTAATTATGCCACCGAACACTGAATGTCTCGGTATTATTTTCTCTTCCTGCCCTTATACTTCATTGTAGCACTGTTTTCCTACTGTTTTAACCTTAAATCCAGCTCCAATCTTTCCATTACGTTTATTCCTTACATGGTCTCAGGTGGCTGTGAAATCTAGGCCTCAGTATTCATTAAAGTGGTCTCATAAAGTATTTGATTTGGCCTTCTAAAACCTGCAAACACTCTATGTAACCTTATACAGTATATCTTGAGTTAATTTGGTGGTAGCTCCCAGCCAAAATGTCTGTACCCTGCTTCTACTGCATGTTACTTAATAACTACTATAAAAAGAGGCGAGTCTAGTGGACTGCAGAACAGCACCCAACGTGAGTTTATGAGAACTGGACTCAGCAAAGTCTCAAGTCACTTCTTGTGTTTAGACTTAGCAGAGCATTTAGAGGCCTGTGTTTAATACTGGTATATTAGGTCAAGTTTTAAAGTTCTAAAGCTTGATTTATGGTTTTGTGTTGAATCTACACCGTAGGTAACGTGTAGCCTTGTACCTTACGCCGTAGTCTCACGTGCACCTCTCCAGAAATGTAACACATCATGGCAACGCAGACTGCAACAGCTGTGATTGGTTGCATTGCACTTCCTCCACTCTCAGTGGCCAGGCAAACAGAAAATCCCACCTCTTTCTGCCTCAGCTGGTTCATTAGTTGTACAGACCATCTCCTCCAGCATCTTCTCTCTTATCTGTGTTGCAGTAATTTCAGTAAAAGTAACTGCTTTTCAACAGCTGTTGGTTTTATCTCCAGCATGATCGGCTCAGTTTCAGTTGCTGTTGTTAGTAAATGGTGAGGAAAAGCAACACAATGGCACAGAAACACCACCACCAGCTAGAGTTGTGTTGGTGTAATTTTGCAGGGCAACACAGACACATCAGTGCACAAGTATAGATGCTCACAATGGCATAGGCCACTTGCCATAAATCAAGCTTTACGAGGCAGACTTCATTAGCCCTGATATAAATGAGATATATTGACCTTTAGTAGTGATTTTCAGGTAACGGAATGTGCCTTTAACATGTGGTGTGACACTACATTGTGCCACATTTATGTATTAGGAAGAGAATGGCGACTACACCTACGTGGAGCGGATTCGGATTCCCCTGAGTCATGGGACACTTCTGCTGATGGAAGGAGCCACACAGGACGATTGGCAGGTAGGCTCCACCAGTCAAAGACAAGGGTTTCATGCAGGCAACATGGCCATTCATGAAAACACCATCCACTGGATACACTGGTTTTTCTTTTTTGTTTTGGAAGAAGCTTGTTGCTAAGTTTTGGTTGCTGTGGTCACACCACACTTGATAGAGTACAGTACACGTATCTATCAAACAGCTTGAGCTATAATGAATGTCTTGCTCCTTGTGTTTTATGTTGCCATTATTACTCGCACAAACCTCTTAGTGCTTGCTCTGTTTATACCAAACAAACTTGTGTATAAATCACATACTGTCCTTTTTTTAACACCACATGCTTAGAAGCCAGTTTAAAAATGTAAAGGCTTTCATCGGCTTATCACCTCTTGTATTGTTAAAGGTCGAACAACTGCTGTATTTAATCAGTAAACAATACAGAGTAACCAGTTTGAAATGTAATGTATTATCACTTCAAGGTTCATGTGACTTGTCTCTTACCTTATTATGGACCCTATTACAGTGTAGCATAAATTCTATGAAACACGACATAGTTACTGTCTAAATTAAAAACATAATAACATAATGATAATGAACAGTAAGTCACTTTCTAGTTTTCAAGTTTTTAGTCTATGTGCAAAGTTAATTTAATTAATACTTTCTGTTTCCTTTCAGACTTTTATTGCAACATTTTTGGTTAAAAATAGTTGCATCCTTTTAATATAGTTTTTGGCTGGAAGACTTACCAGAGGAGCTTTTGTTCTAAGCTGTCGTTAACTATCATTAATAGCAGCCTTTACACAGACAGATATGTCATTTAACCTAGCACGTTTATAGTAAATAATTATGCATTGAAAACCTCAGCATGCCTCATCCAGGTGAGGTCAGCAGAAACTGACTTCACCTCCTCTGTTCCTGTGTGAGTTTGTGTGTGCGCACTTACAAGTATGTGTATGATGGTGCATGTATTTCTGACTAAACACGTGAGAGAGGATAGACCTGGATTCAAGACGCTCATGCTCTTCCCCTGAGTGACAGAAAGCAAGGGTGGAAGAAGAAGTGGCCCAGAGAGCAGAGCAGAGCTTCAGCATAATGAGAGTCATTTATTTTACAATCAAGGACAGCAAGTAGGATTGTATGAGTGCATGAAAGAGGCTGGAAAGTCTTTGTGTGTGTGATAGAGCATCAGTGTGTTGCTGGTTTCTGTAAAAAGAAAAAAAAATTGGGTCACACTTGACAGTGCGAACATGCTGTATTACACTAGTGACTAAATGCTTTCAGCTGTTTGAATAGATAAACACTTCACTTTTGTCTAAAATAGGTTATTCTCAAACAAAACGGCTTTATGGAAGTCAACAGAAACACAGTGAGAGCTTTAAGTCAAATATAAAAGAAACAAAAAATCCAGTTTCAATCAAATGAAGTAAGGATTAATAAAAAGAACCCTTTTTACCCCTTTTAGAACAATTATTTGGAAAAAAAGAGATGGCAATGCTTCAAGAAGTACATGTGAAGCCCAGATTGGCAGAGACGAGGAGCCAGTCTGGGCTCAAAACATTGTACTTTTTCTGAATATAATAAAGTTACATTCTTTTAAAGGAAGTATTCCACACTGTTCCAAGTCTTTGTGAAGTATAATAGAAAATTACAATGGCCCACAAATGAAGCCTTGTGGAACACCACTTAGTGTTGGTTCTTTAGACAACAAGCATCAGTTATTACTAGCATGTTAACCTTGAACATACATGAACCTAACTGTACAGTAGCAACTGAGGGAGAGGGAGATTTGAGCTTACAAAAAGGAAAAGGTCACAGGTGTTTTATGGCAGCACCCCTCAAGTCTCTTAACAAAGGTTTTATCTCCCCTTTAAAAATCTTGCCAGAGAAAGAAGATCACACCACCATTAATTCTCTCCATGTTACTGCAGTTAAAGTCTGCCTCAGAAAACATCCTGGCTCAGGCTGAGATCTTTGGAAGTGAGCGCTAAATATTTAACTAAACCTGTCAATCTGGGTGATGTACTTCATTTGTTTGAAAAGGATACAAGGTTATTTCTGCCTGTTCCAGACGTTTTCTTCTCACACTGTTGCACATAATTAATCTTTTTGCCTTCTTTTGAGATTTTTGAGCACACATGATGCAGAAATAGAAAACAAGGAATTCAATCTTATGTGCAAGAAGTCCAGATATAAATAAGTTGAACTCTATAGGGAAAACTTGGTCCTTGCTCTTCCAAGAAACATTTCAGCGTTGTTTTTGCAAAAGGGGATAACTCTGACTTTTACCCCATATGTCAGATGGTAAGAAAATTGTGTATGCTGTATGTTGCTGCCCTTTCTGGCTGATCTGTGTATGCAGTGCAGAGGTCAGCTGCAACAAAACACCCTTGTGTTTAGGAAACTACTGACAACACTGATTTTCTTTCTTAGTGTTCTCATATTTGTTTGCTTTCTATTCTTAGTTGCACATGTTTTTCCGTCTGTTTTCAGCCAGTAACAACAGCAAAGGGATTATTATGTAAATTCAATTCAGTACTTTATGGCCATGTCAACATAGCTGAATGGAACTTGATTTGGTGAGCTTACATCACATATCACATTTCATACCTTTTAATTTAAAAATATCAGATTTTCAAGACTGATCTGTATCAGTTTGTACCTCTGTTACACATTAACCCATTGACTACATAGCCAAACTATGCAGCTGAAGATCATCTCATTATCACTTTATCTGCCAGTTACCTTTCCAGTTAATTGTTTTGTTTATGAAATATCAGAAAATAGGGGAAATAAAATCCACCATACTTTCCCAGAGCACAAAGTGACAAGATCACAGTGGTTGTTTTGTCTGACCAAAAGTCATAAATCCAGAGATATTCAGTGCACAGTCATATATTATAAAAATAAAAGGGAAAGCAGTGCATTCCTGACATTTGGCAAGCAGGAACCAGTGAATGACTGTCATCATAGCTTGGACAAAATAATTAGCAGTTAGTTGATTATCACTGTAGTTGCATAATAATTTTCTCTTGTTTGAGTAGTGGGTTAATTATTTCAGCGTCTAGTACCCAAAAACATCATCTGTGTCCGTTAATACCCACTTGCAGCCCCTGCACAACTGTATTTTATTCAGATATTAAGCCATTTCTTCCTTTTGTATATTGATAAAAGACTGCATATAAATGTTTGAGAAATAACTACATAAAATGATTTTAAAAGTTTATTTAATGTGATCCAAATTTGTTTTTCTTTCCTAACAGCATCAAGTGGCTAAAGAGTACCATGACCGAGGCCCACGCATCAACCTGACGTTCAGAACTATCTACCCAGAGCCGGAGGGCCACAGGCCAGGGGCCAAGCTTCGCTTCACTACCACACAGCAGTAAACTCCCCTCAGAGTCAGGTACTTGGGGAACTGTCTGGCCAATGGTTCCTGTATTTCAAACGCTGATCCACACAGGGATAGGCCCGATGTTTGGACTGTCAACGAGACTTAATCTAATGAATTAACTATCATTCAGTTAATGATAGTTAGCTTCTTTTCAGAGAAGTTAAGCAGAAGAATGGGCGATAACGAAGGTGTTAAGGCTTGAGTGACATATCTCCTGATAATTCGTGTGACTTTATTTACTCAGCACAGACGATGTCTGATTTGAGACATTAGCCTGATAGAGTTTTTGGTTAGTATATTGGGGAGGTGTGTAGCTCAGAAGGAAACGACGCATCTTGAAAAATACCCTTATGAAAGACACTCCCCACTGTACAGCAAGTCACTGTTGGTGCAGTGATCTAAAATGTAAATGATTTCCTGTGTCTTGTTTGATTTGGGGAGCTTTTTGGAGAGAACATAGTTGCTATAAAAAAAGGAGTAAGTACACTGGTCATGTAGGCCATTTACAGCTCCATCAGGATGAGGGTTAGTTTGAAAAAGATTGGTCTGACCAGTCACCCTAAGAGGTTCAAGTTTTTCAACCCTCTGATACACCTTGAACCAAAATCCTTAAAGTCAGCCTAAGATAGACTTGTAATAGCATGTTTTTGTTAACAAATGACTGTGTGTGAAATGTATTTTTCTCAGAGAACCAGTACAGTACAAGCAACAGCTAATCAGAATACTGACACGCCCACTGTAATGTGCAAGTTGCTTTTTGAATTGAATGATTTATGAATCTTTAAACTTTTTTTTTTTTTTTTTTTGCTCATTAGTTAAATGGTTTTGGTTGATCTGAAATAACTGAACAAATGTTTGGTAACTGTAGTCTGTTGTTGTTTAGCACTCAAATTAGTGTGTTCATTGATGTCACTGTCATCAGTGTAACTTTCTTTGGTAAATGAATAAATGGAGAAAACTATAGTGTGAAAACTATTTTGATATTTTCAGAAAATATCCCCTTTTAGAATTTGATATATTGGTAGACAAACGTGTAGCATTCACTTTTTTCAAAGCTAAGAATGTGGTCACACAAAGAGATCACATCTATTCATCCATCCATTATCTGTACCTCTTATCCTGAAGAGGGACGAGAGGCAGGGTCCACCCTGGACAGGGCTGATATGTGGACAAACAACCACACACACTCACATTCACTCCTACGGGCAATTCAGAGTCACCGGTCAACCTAAGCTGCATCTGTTTGGACTGTGGGAGGATGCAAGCTAAATCAAGAAGGCCATGCCAACCAGTGAACAACCAAGAGACATCAGACAAAAACAGATTCTCATGGATAAAGTTGCTATACTGACATTTTAACTGTGGCGTACAGTGGTAGAGATAACGGCAGAATCCAACAGCAACGATTGAGAATCATAAGACAGAGGGACTTAAATAAACTGAAATAAAGATGTTAAAAATGAAGACACATCAGGTAAAAGGAAACAGCTGCGGATGAAATTTTGACACAGTTGTGAAAACATCCTGCTGCAGTTTTGAGCTAACTGTGGTGATAAGTTTGGGTAGACACAACAATGCATATTTCTTTTATGAAGACAATTAAGATAATTGATGATTTTTACACAGGAATGGAGAATCAGATTCAGGCAGGTATCAAGAACCCAGTCCTCAAAGTGATTCCTGGTGATATGTTATATGTTAGTATTTTTAGACATTAGGTCACTACCTATGTAACATCAAATTGCGAATGCAGTCATGCCAATCACCCTCCATGTAGTTTATTTTTAGTTGTGTGGTATTCATTGCTCCAGTCTGAGGGTTCATCATTGCAAAACAGTCTCTTGTGAAATGCGTAAATAGAACTCAGCTGTTTCTTCCCAAACACTGGTAAATAGGGAGATTGTTTAGATCTGACACTTCATATGAAAGTGTGATGGTATTGTCTATCCGATTGTTTGATTAGCAGGCGATGCAGTGTTTAGAAAGGAGACAGAGTTTGAATGTAATGTGAAGATCTTCACATGAGGTATAGCTGTTAACACTGAGAGCAACTATAAACACTTTTCATTACTGACATGGTCAGACAGCAGCTTACAAACTAGTTCATCTTGAGAGCAACTCCACCCCTAAAGGACTGACAACATCTTCATCTCTATAACTCTGAATGTACAGACTGATTTACTACAGTGGTCTGAGTAGATATTTTTCACTTTTTAAACTCTTAAACCTCAAAACACTGAATATTTTAAAGTGTAAAATGTGCTTATATATCCTGTCATACACACTGTACTGTACTAAAATTAACTACATTTCACAATTACTTGTTTTTCTTTAGAAAAGGAAAAATAGTTAATGTTGACACTATTGAAGACTGAAACCAGAATGAGCTGAGTAGTATATTAACATGACCGCACATACGTTGATTTGTTCAAGATTTAGTGATAAATATGGCCACCAAAGTTTAATTTTAAAACTGAACCAGAATCAGAATCTACTTTATTGGCCAGGTATGTTAAGGACATAAGGAATTGAACTCCTGTACAGAGTCTCTCATTGTGCTTGGAAAGCAACAGACTATATTTAAAAAAAAAGATTTAGATGAGAATAAATATAAAAATAAAAATGTGTACACTCAAAATAGGAAGTATGTACAGTCAGTTAGGAAACTGACGCTGACAAGACTCTGTAAACATACTGCAGCTTTTTCTTAATCTTCCCTGTCCTTTTCCGTCGGTACAGCAGTCAATGTAACCATGACAACTTTTTTTGACTGCCCCATCTGGTTCATGCTGAATTTTTTAAGCCTTACATGAACGCTGTAATCTTTTCCCAAACTCCACACTGGCAGCAGGTGACGATAAGAATCATAAAACTGACATCTGTTTTCTTTACCAAACAGCTTTGGTAAAACAGGACAGAAAAGAAGACTGTAGGTTGTGTATTTTTGTGTATGTACAGGGACATCTGAGGACTCGTACTCTGTAATTTTTATTTGTTCGTGCAGGGTCCTATGTGTATACAGTATGTGGAAGCGAGTAAGGTAATGAGTGGGGGTGAGACTGGCTCCATGAGTTTACCAGCTCCTTGATGCTGGGCCTCCAGAGGCACACACTGGGACAGCTTGTACTGGATGGGAACATCACACTGCTGAATGTGAAGTAGGTCTGGGCTGAACATTTTAATTGGTTTTGGAACCAAGATTCATAATTGTAATTACTACAATCACAGCCAAAGTAGAGAGGAAAAGACAGCAGGTCCTTAAGAACTGTAAAATGTCCGCTGTACACTTTTGTTGTTCTGCAGTGCACTGTTATTTAACCCATCTTTTAAAATTCCGCCTTGAATCAGATTGTATATCAAATATCTTTCACTAATCACTGGTTTTAATGCAATGTGTAATATGAAAGTAATGCTTATTAAAATGAGCTCAAATGATAGTGTCCCTTGGGTTTAGGGGTGTTTTTAACTTGTTGAAACTTATTGTTTTAGTTTCAGGGGCTACAACCGTTTCTTGTGAAAAATCTCTAATAAACCTACACTAAAAATACACTGCAGCTTATTCTGCCCCAAACCGAACCAAAAAAATTAAGGGAAATAAATTAATGTAACTATAACTCAGTAAAGTAGCAAAGTACATTTTCTCATGTACTGTACCCAAGGACAGTTTTTAGGTACTTCACTTGATATTACCAGTTTTTGGAACTAATCAGAGAGCCCCTAAAGTCCTAACACTTACTGTTTTTCATGTTGTTTTACAGGACAACAGTGTGTACATGCAAATATTATCTTGTGCCTTTAAGATTTGAGTATTTAAGTGCATTTTGCTGGTAATAATTCTAGTATGTACTTTTACCCAAGCAGAATTTTGAACACAGCGCTTTTACTTGTAATACTTTTACATTGTGGAATTGCTACTTTTACTTTAGTTAAGGATCTGAGCATCTTCCTAAAATTCGATTATGAGCTATTTTATATTTGAAGTTAAATTTAGAATTACAGTTAGTGTCTCAGTGCAGAAAGCTCACATGACTTTAATCCTGCTTAATGATGGAGCAGTTTATCTGGCCAACCAATTTCCTACAACATATTCAGAATTAGACTTTAGCTTCCTGTATCTGCATCAATTTCCCACCTCTGTCTTGTTACTGCTGACGTTTTCCAGTTTACCTGGAAAGGATTCTGGCCTGTGACCTGATAGCTAAGTAAGAAGCTGCCTGTGTTAGCCGCTATTTGCTTGTTCCAGATCCTGACACCTGTTCTGGAGAGCTGGAAACGTTTGGGGAAGCTGCATCAGAGCTTTAGTTGTTGCTAAGTCCCTCGTGCACTCTTTTTAGCCACTGGAGCCAAGATCACACCCATTTAGGCCTCAATCCAGTGACATTCCTGTCCCTGCTGTTTATGTGGCCACTTCATTTCCATCCACCAGTCTCATATTAACAGATGATGAAATGTAAATAGTTGGATCATGTGTGATTGCAGAGGATTTGAGTGATGTTATGAAGTTCTAATTCACTAGTATACTGAAATTAATCCAGCAGGGACTATGCAACCATATACTGTGTATTAACTACAGGTGAGACAGTGTTACAAGGCTGTAATAAGTAAAAAACAAATGAATGCCAGCTCTTGAGGCTGTTTTGAGCTTATTAAGTGCAGCCTGATAGAGCTGCTAGTGTAGCTGAAGACCAGAAACTTCAGTGATCAAATCAAATCAAATCAAATCAATTTTTATTTGTATAGCGCCAAATCACAACAAAAGTCATCTCAGGACACTTTACAAAGTAAGGTCTAGACCTTACTGTTATCAATATTATTACACAGGGAAAACCCAACAAATCCCCCTTGAGCAAGCACTTGGCGACAGTGGGGAGGAAAAACTCCCTTTAACGGAAGAAACCTCCGACAGACCCCGGCTCTTGGTGGGCGGCCTTCTGCCTCGACCGGTTGGGGTGAGTGGATAGAGGAGAGACAAAAGAAGAAAAGCAACAAGACACAACAATCAAACACTGATCAGGTCAACGTGGCTGATCAGTGTTGTTGCAGTACAGCATGCATTTCTTGATCCTCCATGATCTTTGATGTCAAAGGTTCAACATATAATTGTAAGGGGATGGGTTGGATTTTGGAATAGGGAAAGTTTTTTTTTAAAGGTTTTTAAAATGGGTGATGCCTCATATCACAACCCAGGAAGACAGACAATTTACAATCATGGTAGATTTTATCCATTAATGTGCTGTGAGTGCCAGTCTTAACCAAGCTGTCATGTTCCTACTATGGAGAAGCTGCACGTGACAGTCCAGTAATACTGTAAATCCTGGTCCTGTAGTGGAGCTAACTCGTGTCTTTCTTGGTAGGCCCATATAAACACACTGTTAACAGGTTATTTAAGAGAGTGTCCATTTAGAAGGGAGCAGCTGTGAAATTTATGATTGTGCTATTGGGTCATATAATTAAAGTTTGTGTTCACATGAATGTACAGGCAGGATGTTTGCAGGTCGGTAAACTCTCTGCACTGGAGATTGGAAACCTTAAACTGACCTGCATCAGTCAGTGTCAGTGACATAGGCTGTGTTTTTATCTAACTGTATATCCTCAAATGTACACACCCAGCAATATACTACAAGAAAATATATGCGTGTGTGTGTGTGTGTTTAATAGAGTCGGAGTGCAGTCTGAAGCCATGCTGTGATTTGTTGGGAAGCTGTTCTGGGAACAAGCTGACCGATTCACATCACCCTCCTAGCTCCTTTCCTTCCCCACCCCTGGGCTTCTTTGCTTCAGTCGACTCTCCTTAACTGTGCCTCCTCCTCCTCCTTACCCTACTCAACTTCCACCTCCATTCCTGTCTTCTATCACATTTTCTACTCTTTTCTTTTATCCACTTGGTCAAGTTGGCTTGTTTTTCAGGTCATGTTGCAGCTGCCTCTTTGTGGTCGATGTCTGAGAGAGATAAATAGGTTTCTGTCTCTCTTTGTAAATACATTAACTTGAGGTCGGCTGCTGAACTTAAGAAAAGCATCACAGTCGAGATCTTTCATCATAGTTGAGATCTTTTTATATGTTGTGTGTTAGGATTAGTGCACATTGCTTCTTGTCGGAGAAACAATGTAAAATAAACCCCATGTTGCTTGAAATTAGTTGGTGTCAAAATCCATAGAAAACAATTAAGTTTCTGGACATGATTTAGAAACCGCCCATGCATGTAAGTGACATGCTGTTTAATGGGATTAATGTGCCAACATCAGGATGAGATGTGGGCATAGTCCAGTTGGACAAAACTAACAAGCATTACATTAATCTTCAAAAATAAAAGCCATGCCAACTTTTTTTCTTTTTTTTTTTTTTTTTGCTAAAAGCAGTCATGTGTCTTTCATATTTTCTTGTTCTATTTTTTGAATCATGGAAAACATGACCTCAGCTGGTCTTAATGCGTCTCTGCCACTGTTTTTGATATCCACCCCCTTCCCTGTGAAGTCACTTTTCCTGTGTGAGCTTTGGCACCTGACATTGATGTCATGTTAGCAGATGCATCACTGTGGGTTCTTGAGAATGTTACAGGTGATTGTAGTGCATCACCAACACGGGGACACTTCACAAACCGACTGAGGATGAACACATTAGAATTGCGCCGTTACTGCTGTATATATACGAGCACATTATATATCGTATTATATTTAGAAGTGTCCCTATATTTTTGTCCTCCACAGCTACTTATATGAGAGAGTCAGAATATTAGGAACACTTCTGAATATAATGTAGTCCAGTACAACACCACCTTTACCTATGATCTCAATAATAAACATATAATTGAACTTATACATTTGACACTTTTCACTAAAATCTGAAACATTTTGAGCTTCATAAACACAGATGTTAAGGCAAAAGTGTTGCTCTGAAGTGCATACAGTTGTACTGGTGTACCTAAAAAAGTGGCCGGTGAGCGTATTCATCATTCATTTAACTGTGTTTATTTTGCTGAAAATTACAGGAATTATTAGTGCAAAGAAAAGGACAAGAACTCGAACCAGTTTGCCACCTGAGGACAGGCAAAGCCAGAGGTACAGCTGGCAGCAAACCCCAGGTTTTTGCAGTGGTGGAGGAAAACCTGACCCCTCCACCTCCCATGTGTCCCTGAAAAAAGTGTTTCGACCTGCATTTTGATCTGGATGGTAGTAACCTGTCTTTCCATGGATTATGGATGGGACAAGGTGGCTAATACAAACCCAAGTTGAAAGAAACTGCAATTCACATCAATAAAAAGGAAAACATTTATCATTTTATCTTGTTACACTGACAGCCTGGCAAAAGCTGCAGGTGTCCACTTCTTGTGTATTGGCTTAAACATAATAAATATAATCTTAGGCACGTCTAGACTTTTAAAATAAAAAAAGACTAAAAGCATTTTGTTCTATCTGAGAAACTATCTGTTATCTGAGGGTGCATGTGGCTGTGCAGTGTAAACAGACACAGGGTTCCTGGATGGGAATGCTTCCCAGTTTCCACTTCTCAGCCTATAAATAACTATGTTGCTCTATGGGGTCTCACTGACTCAGTCTCAAAATAAGGAGGGTAGGGGAACACAGCCAACCCTCAGAGGATGACGCGTTTATTGATGAATATCAGCATTTTCTCCGCTGCCCTCTTTTACATTTTCAAACAGAAATAAATATACCGCTCTTTATAAGATTACACCAGCAAGTGAAATAAACTTTGAGAGACATTCACTGTGTTCTTATGAGTGTAAGAAGAGTAATGTTTTGTTGTTTCAGAGTTGTTTGTGAGTCACGAGCGAACATGACTAATTGAATCAAGTTTCAGTTTGATTGCACAAGAAGAAGATCACTGTAATGCCAAAGGCTGCACAGTGTTGGTTGGTAGAGAGGATCATGCTGAGTGTTGGCTCCGGGCTTCTTGGCTCCTTTGTCTGCACCGTAAACAACACGTTTAAACAGACTGTAATTTAAAGAACTGTTGAGCGCATGTGTATCTCCATGACCACATTTATAGTCAACCTTACACCTCACCCACCGTGTAAGATATAAAATACAGACAGATTGAAGATGTGTTCAAAACAATTTAGCAACATTTAAGAAATAAAATGCCCCTGTTTGCTCTTCCTAAGGTGTTTTTTTTTCTTCTTAAACTGTTTCCCTGGCTTGCTTTCTTCTTTGAGTTTTTAATTTTCTCACTTACTCTGTCTACCTTTGCTGTTTCAGTGCACTGTTGTTGCTAGCAGTGTACACACTCCTTCTGTCTTCTGTAACCTTAGTGTGACACACAGTAACTAATAACAACAAATTCAGGACTGAGAAGAATGACCTAAACCTTGACTCCTTGACTCCTTGACTAATAAACATTTATTACAGTTTATTTTGAATACTGGAAACTTAGAATATATAGTAGCAGTATAGCAGTAATTGGCATATTGTAACAATGTAAACATTTTAATAAAATGTGATTTAAATGACAGAATACAACTCTTGTCAGTAGTTAAGATTATAACTTTTCTATTAGTTATAATAGCTATAATCCAAATAGTTCATGCCTTCCCTCCACTGCTGCCTAGTGTTATCCTAAGGACTGTGATGAATCAGTCTCTTGGGCATCAATTTCTGTTTTTGCCACCAGAATTGTTTGTGCTGAACAGTTAGCACAGTCAAGAGACTGTATTGTATACTGTGTTATAGAGTGAGCCAAAAGAAGCTAAAAACCACTGAAAAGCTGTAGAGTTGTGCAGCAATTCCTTGTGAGTTCATCATTGCAAGAAGCCTCTTTCACATTATGTGGTCATTTTATTGTTGGAATATATGAATTGGAGTTTTAAAGACAAAATAAGAAATGTTCTTAGAAATGTACAAGATGAATACAGTATATACTGGATGTGTGTTTCAAGCCAACTGTAAAAGTGCATGTTTGTGTGTTCGGACTCAGACAAGGGTGGCATAGGTGATTAAGGAGAGGACTGGAGGGGATTATTTCTCATCTGCCTCTGCCCATGCTCCCCGCTGGGCGTATTCTGCTCGAAATGCCATCACCTGTTGGGTTCAGGATGTAGGATGAGATAGAAAAAGGCAGGACCCAGGACGACCTTTGTAACTGCATTTGTTTAATTTTCCTAAAAGAAGATAGGTCACAAAGTAGTCATGGGGCTAATAGACCACAGTCAGTGCAATGATCTAGCTGTAGCGCACTAAATAATGTTGTATGAACTAGAGACAAATCAACCAAGATAATCTGAAGGATTTTTCTTTTGAGCACATTAATTTATTCTGAAGATATTGTTTTTTCCATTTTCCACTCTCCCACTTCACATTTGGACACCAGTAGGATTACAGGCACTAGTGATACACGGATCAACTCCAAAAGTATGAAGGACCAAAAGCATGATTTCCATCCAACAAGCATTTTATGTAGTAAATGAACACTGGGACTAAACCACTGGAATTGTGTTGAGACTTTACCTTTACGTTTGAAGTACATCAAAAATCACGTGATCTGAAAATTTCTCAGGCCTTGGACCTCAGAATTGCATCTCTGCTATTTGCTGATGATGTGGTTTTGCTGGCTTCATCAGACCATGACCTCCAGCACGCGGTGGGGCGGTTTGTAGCTGAGTGTGAAGCAGCAGGGATGAGAGTTAACACGTCCAAGTCTGAGGCCATGATGGTCTGCTGGAAAATGATGGACTGCATCCTTCTCATGGTGGCTGGACTTAGCCTTAGTCGAAGGGTGCTGGGTTTGGACATCCAGTAGGGGCTTGGAGTAGAACAGCTGCTCCTTCACATCAAAATGAGCCAGTTGGACGGTAAGATCAAATAGAATATGGACTGTATGATATTCGTTAGGACAGTCACTTAAAAACAAACTGATTAAACAACCTGACTGGAAGATGAGTGCAGCGCAAAGGGTTTTCTGATTATTGTTTTTGCCAGATTGCATCCTCGTGTACAAAACAGGCAGTGTGTTTTAAGAAAACAAGTTGACACAATCACAGCTTCTGGCCTATTGCGTCCCAGCTCAAGACACTTCTCATACCTTGTAAGCATATTATAGAACGCAAACACACAATCAAATGGGTGATGATGTAACATGAAAAATCAAGCAAGAACATACATGTATGCATAGACACTGTGCAACATTCACACAGACCCCTATACAGACACAGTAAAAAAAAGGGTCATGGTGTCACCTGAACTGCAGCTGCTGACTTGATCATAAGTGAACTTAGTTCAACTCGGAATAGAGCATAAGACTATTTGCAAGTTCAAATCCAGGACTTACAATCCCACTGATTTGCTTGCATGCTTGTGTGAGATAAGAAACAGGATGACCTGGTCTCTGTCTAACCCTGCTGAGGTGTCATCCAGTGAATGCATGACAGAACAGGGGCTGTTAGCCCATAACGTCACTCCTGAACACTCTGCGGCCATGCCACAGGAAAGCCGATGAAGTCTGAAAAAGTTGTCACCTCAGTGCAACTGCTTGTGCACTGCATGACACACATGCCACTATTAGTGATATTTAAGTTAATATTAGTAACTATGGGTGACACCCTGGTTTGCCCCTGAGATTCTGGTGTTTGTGTATACAGTATGTTGCCTTGCCCTGCTCTGTGTATGTACATACTATTATTATTATTTATAGGACCCCACCTCTCGTTTGGCTTCAGTCGCTCCGCGACCCTATTCAGGAATAAGTGGTATAGATAATGGATGGATACTTGTCTCATGTTTTGGTAGGTTATGTTTCTCTAAGTTTTCACTGACCAGCAGTAAAGTTTTCTAATGTCTGTGTGCAAATCAGTGCATGTTAAATGGTTCAGAATTGAATTTCTGTCAAAAATCAACATTTCAGATGGGAACTGAGGAAATATGATTCCAAACAGAACAGAAAACATCTCATTTGTACATGTGAGTGAAGAAATCTATGGTGGCACATGGTCAGTGAATGTAACAGAGCCTGACAATCTACACCAACCCTGACGTGCCCCCGTCAGCAGTGACACTGATAAATATAGCCATTACACTTACAGTTAAGATGACCTGACATGTTGACAGGGATGATGCTGGACTGCTAACGAGTCTCTGTGTCTGCCTCACTACATATAAGACTGAGCATCCTGTGTGACTGTCTGTGACCCGTCACCCTGATCTCTCATCTTCAAACATTTTAAAAGTCCAAATACATAAGGATATTCATATTATGTATGCAACAGACTACACTGCAGCCTTTAAACTGATGCAAACTATTGTTAATGTAAATCTTATATAGTTTCACTCTAATACCAGCACAGTTGTATTTATAAGATGATGGATGTTTAAAGCAGGATCAGATCCATTCATTTAGTAACATCCCTATTTTTGTTCTCAAAGCATTGCATGTTGATTTTGCCATGATATACCAAAACTGACTATTATAATATTATTGTAAATATCAGACTTTTCAGTGGGCATACAGTACATTTTTGCAACTATTTTAAATTTTTTTTATTGTATACACCAATCAGCCATAACATCATGACCACTGCCAGGTGAAGTGAAAAACACTGATTATATCATTACAATGGCACCTATCAGTGTGTGGGGTATACTAGGCAGAAAGCGAACATTCGGTCCTTGAAGCTAATGTGTTGGAAGCAGGAAAAAAAAAGGGCAGCGTAAGGATCTGAGTGACTTTGACAAGAGCCAATGGTTGACAACTGGGTCAGAGCATCTCCCAGGATGCAGGTCTTGTTGAAATCAATAACAAATTCCTAGTCGTGCCTTTCCCTCCAAGGTAGTGCCTGTGTGTTTATCTTTGTGTTAGACCAGCCCAATCCATAACCCACCCTATCAATAAAGTGCAAGTAAACATTGCTTATTAATTGACTTCATTTGAATACAAAAGCTTGCGCACTGAGAGGTTTCCATAGCATTGCAGCCTGGTGGTTTGTGGTTGTCGGTGAAAGTTCTGGATGTCAAATTTCTCGCTGAATGTTGTCTGATCCCATCTGTGATGTCAAAACACTTTGCAGGCTTTAGATTCAGTTATGCTGGAAGAACACCATCTTTTTATGTTGTGTCCAAAAGAAATCGCGCTACAAGTGTTCTAGTGGCTCACAGTGCTAAAGGCGGCTAATGATATTCTTTGTTTACATTTATTATACTAACAGTGCTTCGTATTCTTCCTGTGTCTATCCAGGTTTACCATGTCCATTTCTATCTACGCTGTCATTTTCTTCCACTGTCTCTACATGTCTCTCCCCCACTACAAATGTCACACCCAACACACACACACAGGGGGTTGTGACTGCTCTGGAGGCGGGGAGTGGGAGGGACTTGGAAGACAGGGAATCAGGGGTGAGAGAAAAAGAAATAAAGAGACACTGTATGGGTAGTGAGCTGCTATAAAAGAGAGTGCTAGAGCTGCTGGTGACATAAGCTCCAGCAGATTGAGATTCAGAAACACAGTACAAGAAAACACCAGAGAGAAAAGAGACCTCAGACGCCAGCAGAGCTGAAACAGAAGCACTCACACTGACGAGTGAAGAGCAGAGCAGCTTAAGAGCAGTTTTTCTTTCCTGGTCATCGTCAGTGTTCCTGGACTTGGAGGTTTGAGGAGTGTTTGTTTGGTTTGAATTTGGATGGGCTCTGGCTTTGTCTTTCCTGAGATTGAGACTTTTCTTCAAACACACCAGGAAGAGCAAGAAAAGCCAAGTCTGAGACTGTGTCTAAGCAGGCACTCCTGTTTAGTGTTACCTTTGATTCAAACTAGATCTAATTACATACCCATTTGGGCTCCTGTTCTGCCAATGGCTGCTGTGCGTCAGATGGTTATTGAGGCCTCTGGCTTCCACGTCCTGCCAGCTCACCTTATGGCCTCAGCCATGGAGGAGTTCCCCCAGCAGCTTCCAGTCCCCAAAGGCCCAGCAAAGGGCAAGAGCCGCTCCCGCCGACCTCGTGAGGCTCGCTTTAAAACACAGCCTGTCACCTTTGCTGAGATCGCAGAGGTAGAAGAAGAAGGTTCATCACCCCTGGAGGAGGAGAGGGCCCGCCGCTCCTTCCTTCAGTCCCTGGAGAACCTGCGGCGGAGCACACAGACCCTCCACGCTGCCCATCACAACTGCACCCCCACATCCACACAAGCCAGCCTGGACTCCAGTGATTCCGACTCTACGCACTGAGGACTGGGTTAGATGTTCCTCGCTTTGCCTTGACGCCGCTTCAGATGGAGGCCAACTAAACTGAACCAAACTGGCCTGTGTGCCAGCCTGCCTGTGTATGTAAGCTGCTGCTGTCATACAAAAGTCTGCATTTAATATATACTAACATATCAACTTACAGTGTATAGTTTGAAGATGCATTTGATGCATATCTGTAAAGATTGGTACCTGTGCCACAGGCTGGTTATAGTGATGTATAGATATGAGTGTAAAGGTAGCAGATGATGCAGTGTTGAACACACCACTCTTCAAATGTATTCCTTTTCTACTGTAGATGACAAACTTGAATGATGAAAGATGGTTGATATTTTTCCATTTTAAAGTTGTAAAGGTATTTTTGTTTCAATCCAGATTTTTCTACTTGACCAGTTACCATAGCCAGGACTGTTAAATAATGTTAGTGTTGTGACATATGCCACACTGTAAATACTTTGACCAAGCAATGTATCGAGCGTCGAGAGTGGCCTGGCTGTTAGTGAAGCAGTAGAGTACCATTACAAAACTTCTTTTCCAGCTTCACAATGAATGAAAACTGCCCTTGCTTCATTTCCTAAGCAAAAATGCCATTAAAAAATCTTTATTTATTCTTTTATTCTGTTCATAACCAAGTGGAGCTGTAGATGTGATATTTTGTTGGTCTGTTTGACTTCTGAAGTCACCTTGACTTTCAAAGAAAATCATAACCTTTATACTTGTTTTACTTTATATCTATATCTATAGATATAGATATATTAAAGTGTTAATATGTACTTTAATAAATATTTTCAAGTATTTTGAGTCATTGTCTATTTTCCATTTTTTAAATTTCTATTTAGCAAGTGCAATTTTAGTTAAAATTACTTCAGTGAGAAATGTGCATTAATAACTGATTTGTCTTTGAAAAAGACAAGAAAGCAAAAACAGTGTAAAGAGGAATGCATCTCCTCATCAAGGCAGCGGATCTGAGGAAACATCAGTGACATTAAAATGTTGATGTATGACAGACATTTTAGGTCAGACAAGTGTACGAATAGAAAAGAGGAAGTTATGAGATTGTGGGAATTGATATGTAGCTTTTACTAATTGTCAATCTTCAGTGGTATTGTTAAGATAAAGTGCTGTCTGTCCCATATGTAAGCACTCTGTACTCGACCTGCATCTGCTGCATGCTTGCTGGGCTGGTGACACATTTTCAGTAATGTCAGATTTTCATCAGTGACTCAGCCACGGCAACGCCCGCCTGCTGGGAGAAGCGCCCTGTGGAGCCTTGCAGGGAGCCACTGCAGCCTTCACAAGTTGAAGGCTGAGGTTGGTGTAATTCTGTGGCTTTCTTATTTCTAACATGAAAATACTAAATCAAACAATATATCAGTTTCCCAACACTTTTTGGCTTCCCTGTCTGTGGCACTCAGCTGAAAGCTCATTTGTTCCCACTGCAGATGTTTTAACAAGTCACAAACACACTATATGTATATAGTGTCATTGTTTTAAAAGGTATAATTTCATAAAACAGCTGGACATGTTTTTGTTTTTTTTAGCAAATAGGCCTATAACTCAGATAAGAATAAATAGTGTATTTGTTAGGACCTATTTTCAGCTATGGGTTAATACATATTTGGTGTCCTAATGTGTATTTATGGCATGAGGACAGTGTATTTGGCACTGACTATGCTTCCATTGTTCATCATAATGAAGGAACATGTCAGACAGTGCAGCAAGGTGACTCATTTATGTGTTTTTAGTAGTCTTTGGACAATAATGACAGTTTATGGCACAAAGAAATAAGTTATTTCAGCCTACACTGGTGACACTTGTTTGAATCATTGTTGGTGTTGGCTGACAATAAGAAACATACAGAATATTGCCTAAAATATTCCAATAACACACTTCTCATATATTTTACTTTTTGCAACAATACTGTCATCTTTTAGCTTATGGGAAATCAATGGGATTTGCTGTATCAAAACACAACTTCCCATCTTTTAGCAAAGGCCACTTTTTGTCTTACAGCATATAAGGAATACAGAGAAAACTGAGCTGCTAACACAAGAAATGTCTCCACATCTCTCTCCTCATCTCTGACATAAACACACATTAGTCATTGTGTTTATAGAACTGTCATACTTAACCATGTACAATGCATTGTTTTTATGCTTGACTCCACAACTCTTGAAGCATTTGTATCACTGAGATTTTGTTAAAAGAGTGTGGGACACTTTTCAGTGCAAGTGAGAGACAGAGAGAAGCTAAACATATTTGTCATCATGTGCCAGAGTGACAGATTGATCCAATTCATACCTTCACATTCTGTCCTCTTCCTCCAACAACTTAGTTCTCTTGGAGAGGAGATCAGGCAGTGTGCAAGAATCACTCAAACAACTGAAATAAATCTAATGTTATTTTATTCCTGCCAAATCTTATGTACAAAGACCTTCCTTTCTAATTAGTTCCACTGTATGATTGTAATTGTAACCTGGTATAATTAATAGGCCAGAGTTTGACAATTTTCTGAGGGCTAACAACACACTTCTTGCCTCAAAATACATTTAAAGTCTGGTGTCTGAAAACAAAAGGTTTCACTACCTTTGCCCTCATATTCAACAAACTTTAAATGTTTACCTATTAAGACACATGGCAAAAAGCAGACCCGGTTGAGTTGTAAAAGCATCAGGAAGACCCTGTAACATGCAATATGTTCATGAACAACTTGGCAGCAGACCAAATAGCATAGAAGGACAATCATCTGTTAATAAAACCTGTAGCACATGGAGCAAATGGTACGGATCCTAAGATTGACCAGCTACAACATAACCTCAGAGGATCAAACTGCCTGAAGATAAGCAGAAGCTGAAAATACATAATCTTGTTAAAGTGCCAGTGTTTTTTTTTTTCTTGTAGGTAGGAAGGCAAAGGTAACACCACAATTGTGCACTACTGTAGTGACAGTGCGTTAACTGGTGTCTGACACACCGGGTGAGATGAGATGGAGCTGACAGCAAACACACCAATGCACAACCTCCAGCTGTACAGGTTTTCTTACATGTTGATTCATCCAAATGTTTTCCTATATTTGGGATCAACGGTAAAATACAAAAGTAAAGCACGTACAGATCTGTATCTGCAGGAAACACTCTGTTTAGTGTGTATGTGGGTCTTCCCAGAGTTACAAGATTAATTCAGGCACTATTTTAAGTGTAAAAGGGGAATTCTTTAGGAGACCTTTGTAAATAAGCAACAGACAACAAGATGGATTAGAGTGCCACACTTTGTTTAAGGTTATGGCAGTATAAGTGGGAATTTTCCTAATGAATCATAGAGTACTCTGATAACGATACATGCCAGAAATGTCAGTGTATCTTAAAATACAAATGGTTGTATAATTACTAGCTTGTATGTGAAAAGGACAACTTGGTCTGTGTGTGTGTGTGTGTGTGTGTGTGTGTGTGTGTGTGTGTTTGAGAGAGAGAGTTTTATTTTATTTGGCATCTTTTTGTGCACCACACATAATTTAATTGGGAAGTACTGTGAGTGCCACATTATTACAAGATGTCCCAAAAAACAAGCAGTAAATGTCCCCAAATAGAGCAGTTCTCTAGCCCTTTTGTAAAATAAAAACAAGCCAGGAAGCTGGCATGTGGGAACAGAAGGATTTGCTTTTTAAGATAGTAAAACCTGTTGTTCAAAGTGCATTTATGTTTTATGTACCATAATGCCTGAATTATTTCTGAATGGCTGTTCCATATTCAGTTAGTTTTTACCTTTTTACCTTTTATCTTATAGCTATTGATATTTACTTCCTGTATTTTACAATGGACTATATAGTGATAAAGTACATGGTATGTATTTCTTGTTTGGATTTTTGAAAAGCCTGTAACTTACAATGATTTTACAGTGAACAAAAATTGGGTCATATTTTTTTAGTAACTGTTGTGTCTGACCGTACACCCACAGTGTTCATCAGCACACTTGAACCTAAATAGGTGCAGTAATTTTTACAGTGCCTTGCGAAAGTATTCGGCCCCCTTGAACTTTGCGACCTTTTGCCACATTTCAGGCTTCAAACATAAAGATATAAAACTGTAATTTTTTGTGAAGAATCAACAACAAGTGGGACACAATCATGAAGTGGAACGAAATTTATTGGATATTTCAAACTTTTTTAACAAATAAAAAACTGAATAATTGGGCGTGCAAAATTATTCAGCCCCTTTACTTTCAGTGCAGCAAACTCTCTCCAGAAGTTCAGTGAGGATCTCTGAATGATCCAATGTTGACCTAAATGACTAATGATGATAAATAGAATCCACCTGTGTGTAATCAAGTCTCCGTATAAATGCACCTGCACTGTGATAGTCTCAGAGGTCTGTTTAAAGCGCAGAGAGCATCATGAAGAACAAGGAACACACCAGGCAGGTCCGAGATACTGTTGTGGAGAAGTTTAAAGCCGGATTTGGATACAAAAAGATTTCCCAAGCTTTAAACATCCCAAGGAGCACTGTGCAAGCGATAATATTGAAATGGAAGGAGTATCAGACCACTGCAAATCTACCAAGACCTGGCCGTCCCTCTAAACTTTCAGCTCATACAAGGAGAAGACTGATCAGAGATGCAGCCAAGAGGCCCATGATCACTCTGGATGAACTGCAGAGATCTACAGCTGAGGTGGGAGACTCTGTCCATAGGACAACAATCAGTCGTATACTGCACAAATCTGGCCTTTATGGAAGAGTGGCAAGAAGAAAGCCATTTCTTAAAGATATCCATAAAAAGTGTCGTTTAAAGTTTGCCACAAGCCACCTGGGAGACACACCAAACATGTGGAAGAAGGTGCTCTGGTCAGATGAAACCAAAATCGAACTTTTTGGCAACAATGCAAAATGTTATGTTTGGCGTAAAAGCAACACAGCTCATCACCCTGAACACACCATCCCCACTGTCAAACATGGTGGTGGCAGCATCCTGGTTTGGGCCTGCTTTTCTTCAGCAGGGACAGGGAAGATGGTTAAAATTGATGGGAAGATGGATGGAGCCAAATACAGGACCATTCTGGAAGGAAACCTGATGGTGTCTGCAAAAGACCTGAGACTGGGATGGAGATTTGTCTTCCAACAAGACAATGATCCAAAACATAAAGCAAAATCTACATTGGAATGGTTCACAAATAAACATATCCAGGTGTTAGAATGGCCAAGTCAAAGTCCAGACCTGAATCCAATCGAGAATCTGTGGGAAGAACTGAAAACTGCTGTTCACAAACGCTCTCTATCCAACCTCACTGAGCTCGAGCTGTTTTGCAAGGCGGAATGGGCAAAAATTTCAGTCTCTTGATGTGCAAAACTGATAGAGACATACCCCAAGTGACTTACAGCTGTAATCGCAGCAAAAGGTGGCGCTACAAAGTATTAACTTAAGGGGGCTGAATAATTTTGCACGGCCAATTTTTCAGTTTTTTATTTGTTAGAAAAGTTTGAAATATCCAATAAATTTCGTTCTACTTCATGATTGTGTCCCACTTGTTGTTGATTCTTCACAAAAAATTACAGTTTTATATCTTTATGTTTGAAGCCTGAAATGTGGCAAAAGGTCGCAAAGTTCAAGGGGGCCGAATACTTTCGCAAGGCACTGTATACATACAAATACAAATCTGGACCACAGTGTTGAATCAACAGACTGACAGACAGGGACATTGTCATCTCTAGTGCCACACAACTAACATGGCAAAAAAAAGCTCTATAACACTATAAAAACCTAAAAGTAATTTGCTAAAGGCAGATGTGACCTAGAGTTAACACACTAACATACATACTATGTCCATCTGTGCGTGCAAGTGTAATAGCTGCCTTAAGAGCAGTAAAGTCCTGAAAGTATCCCTGACCTACATCCTGGTCTTATGACTTGGGCAGAGTCTGGTGGGAAAACAGACTCTGGGACATGTTGTGCGCTTCTTTCATCTCTCTCCAGTTCAAAGCCTTTTTAAGCTCTTCGTCTCCCCCTGGTGCTGTAGAAAAGAGGTGATTACAGATGCAAATCAGAAGGTGACCCACATACCTCCTCTCCCAGTGTTCAGTTTCCTTAAATTGAACTTTTTATGGTTTGTCCTCTATCCCTGGGGAGAAAGCAAAAGATGCTACACTTACTCTGCTCATGTAGACAACAGACAGCAACTGGGTCTATGTACATAAAGATGATATCCAGTATGTGGAGTCACTTAACTAATATGAAAACGCTGAAAGCAGTAAAACAGCAATAGTGGCCTTCACGTTAATGAACTCCACAATCCCGCAGGACTTTAAGTGGACATCCAGCTTCAGCACCATCATCAAGAAGACACAACATTCAGCTTCACTTCAAAGTTAAACTTGAATGAGAGTTTTTCCATTTTAGGCATTGAGAGACAGACTGGTTGAAGATGCCAAGCTCTCATTCTCACTGCTTTACTTGGCACACCAGAGGAAATATGTAGCGCACCAATAAAACTTCAGTCCTTTTCCCATTTTTTATTTTTTCTCTTGCCTTAAAACACAAACAGGGCAGGCAGCTGAAACAAAATGCAACATACATCAACTGATAAACCAAAGCAGCCTGACATATTTACACTGGCAAAAGCTATTCATAAGATTCTTGAATTTTTGAAGTTTGGTGTGTCTCATCTCTCAAGATCAGTTAAAGAGATGCTTGTGGTGCAGTGACAGCATTGTTGTCTGTCCAGTTTTTGGATGTCCCAAAATGTTCAAACTCAGTTTTAAATTCAAGCCTTCAAAAACAAACAAACAAACAAAAAAACACTTTTAGCAGCCTATATTTTTATTCAAATAACCTAATATTTTTGTATATTTGTAATATAACTGTGCAGGATGAAACCATTAGAATGCTGACATTTTTTAAGAAATTTATAGAGTTTTACACACAAAATGCAACAATATTGATAACTCTCTGAAAAACAAACCGACTCGTTTATTTGACCTTCAAGTAACCCGTTACATTTTGATGTAGTTAATGCACTAGCTAAGAACAACGATCAGTTTTAAAGTTTAAATGCAATCCTTGCCTGGCTGCTATGTATGCTTGTTTGTTCTTATGGAATGTGTTGTAGTTGGTCCACATTTGATTGATGATGCATTTGCCCAATAAAAAAAAATTAGCGTAGGACTGTTGGCGAATCGTCGATTAGGTTCCGCCTTGTTTTAAACCAATGAGAATGCTGTAATTACAAGTTGTAACCAATGATATCAAATGGATGGGCTCTTTTACGAGAAGCGCCAACAGTCAAGAAAAGACGACTGCCATAAAATGGTGAATATTGTTATATGAACACAATAAGTATTCTTAATAACGTTTTAATTAGCTCGGACATGTTTCTTTATGTAGGCTTCTAGCGTAGGCGCAAAGCTACTGCAAATAGCCTGTGTCACACTTTGAAGTTAAGTTGCAGTTACGTTAACTTGAGTCTTGGTAGCCTCAACAACCAGCTAGTTGGCAAAATAATGTAACGTTAGAAGCATGAAGCTAGCTAGCTAATGTTGGCAGCTATAGCGTTGAATGGCGTCTCCGTGTCCACGCACAATGAGCAACCCCTTGGACCAAATTCAGTATAGCGACAGTGGAACTGGATTCATTTTATCGAGACTGGACTGTTTTTATGGCTTTTCGTTAAGTTAAGCGCTCTGGAGCCACTCACTGTCTTCGGGAGCACAGTATACGGCATGGCTTTACACAACTTGGTTTTTGTTATCGATGTTGGTTTTGGGGATCAGGATTCATGTGATCGGCTAAATGTTAGGAATCACTTTGTGAAACGAGGAATACTACAAATTCTGTTGCATTTCGGCTACAAGTATGGATTTGAGAAAGTACGCTGGGGTTATAGATTCTTTCAGTCCAAAAGGGGCCGTAATGCCAGCCTTATATCGAAGGTATCAGACTTCAAGGAGCTTCGGCACAAGAGCTTCGAGGACTTTGAGCTAGAGTTTGATGCCAAGTTTCACGAAAAGGATAACGTGTACCTTTCTCGGCAAAAGCAGCAATCCACTCAGTCCGCATCCGTTCAGAATGCCCTCAAAGAAACCCTGCTGGACTTCCAATGGGACAGACCAGACATCACTTCTCCTACTAAACTGTCCCTGAGGCCCAGGAAGTCGAGTCGAGCTGGAAAACCCAGTGTTTCACAGGATGATGATATTTCACTCAACGGGAAGAATTTTGTGTTTTTAGTGTCGGAGTGTCCACGTTCCAGGGCACAACTTTTGGATTATATTTCTTTAGGAAACCATGATGGACATACAGATGTGACAGAGCACATTATATCCAGGGGCCTTCAGGACATGCTGGTTCAACGACAGGTTGTGCTGCACTGGATTGACAGTAGATCACATGTGCAGGTGGGTACAGCAGGCAGTACGTTAGTATTCAAGACAGTATCACAACAAACTGGACAAGAACGATATGCAGACACATACTTGCTTAGTTTATCCTGGGAGAAATTCATGTGTTGTAGCAGCACTATACAACCAAATGATAAAAACATGTCATAAATACATCATATAATGTATCACAGTATTCATGATGTCTGTGATGTGTATATGCACACTTAGGTCTTCCTACTTCAGTATGTAACCGGTCATTGTGGATTTTAAAATGGCTATAAACATGTAAGCATAAGTAACCGATAATTACCTGAGCTGTTCCAGTCCCCATTACTTTGATGTAAGCAACTGTGACCATTTATCTTATTGCAGGTCTTTAGGTGTGAGGATAACTTTGGCTCTGACAAGCTGTCTGAGGTCCTGGCTCAGGTGGGTGGTACTCAGGCTTCAGACAAGAGACCTTTGCGTTCAAGTCCAGCATCGGATACTTGCTGTCTTCTGAGAGGCTCTACCGCCTAGTTTTTCCTGTCATACAAGGCAATCTGCGGTGGGGGCAAGGTTGGTAACATTGTTATAATTCCAGACTGAAATGGTGCAGCTGGTAAAACTTAATGTGATCTATGTATAGTCTATAGGTATGATCTGATAATTGTGAGACATACCACACATCCTCTTTGTCTACCGGTTTTATGTTATTCAGTATTTATCTACCAAGGTATATAATGAATATATATTCAGATGATAAAGAAGAACGATAAGGGGCTTTATAACCTTGTCTTGTGTCAAAAGAAACAAATCAAGATTATAAAGACATTTAAGTCTTAACTTGAGCCAGCCACAACAGTGCATGTGACAGGAGATGCATAAATAACAGGCAAGGGAAATGAAGCACATTCACAACAGAGCTGAAAATCAACTGCCATTATTCACGACTGTTGTGTTATTCTTCATCCAACCAGGTGAGGTGACACAAAGCTGTGGCATCAAAGTTGAGCCAGTGTCTTGCAGACAGAGGCTGCTCCCAGAGCCGGTGGAAGTATGTCTGAAAGGAGTGATACTGGGGTGGGACGCCTCATCACTGACACAGACTTCCACTGAGTCATGGGTGCTTCGTTGCTCCAGCAGCAGTGATCAGGAAGCGGTCTTCCAGCATCTCCTAACCAAACTGTCTACTCATGCTCTGCACATGGTGAGAAATCCAAACACTGTGGTGCACATGTGCAAATAGTTTGTCAGTTAGAATAGTACAGTTGTCCCATCTAAGACTACAGTGTAAACCTCTTAAAGCACTTCTCTTTGGAAAAGCGACAGAGTAGCTCCTAAAACCAGCAGGAGTTGTTGATGGGCTTTCCACTTCCAGAACAAATTGCCTCTGTAATGCTACGGTGGTGTTTAATAATGTAAGTTTTTCAGATGCTGTAATTAACATATCAGTAATATATATCAGGTTTTGATGTTTGTCCCTAGGAGTCAACTGACAGGGCGCTAATTCAGCAGTGAGAAATACATCAAATATTTCCAGTTGACACCTAATCTCATTTGGAGGAACAGCGACAGATAGTTCACCACAAAGTCTGATTTCAACACTTCCTCACACAGTAACGCTTAATGAAGCGGATGTCTTAGATTTATGATTAATGGCATTTAGTTTTGTGTCCAGTTGTTCATTTTGCCATTTAACACATAAACAGGATGTAAGGATTTGGGGGTCAGGAGCAGGTTTTGCAGCATATTAGCATCTCAGTACCTGAACATGGACCAGCGGAATGATTTACAAAAATATACTATTTTGAAAACTCCTCGCATGTGTGCATTTACTGATTTACTTGTCCTTTTTTCTCTCAGCTAGCTGAGGTGAATTACAGCAGCCTTCTGTGCTCAGCAGTCCTCGTCCCCTTGTCACACTCAACAGCCCTGCTCACCATTCTCCAGCCTGGAATCACTCAGGACGATCAGCTCCTTACTGCTGAAACCATTGCCCCTGCCACAGTAGAAAACTCAGCTGACCTGCCAGATGTTGTGAGCAGTGTTCTTGGAGTAGTGTATGACAACATGGAGGAGGACAGTGACAGTATCGATGGTAAGGATTAGAGTAGACTGATAAATGGCCAGGACAGTATTTTGTCCGCTTATTGTAGGTAAAATGTAACGGTGTATGTCAGCCAATAAGTAACAGGAGATTTCATGACATAAAACTAAGTTTCAAAAGAAAACTCTCCCCTGTGTATGCATCTTGGTCAAGATTCTTTCAGAAGAATATCTCAGAGCTTCATGTCAAGACTGGACACACTTTGAATTGAACGGGGAAGTGTGTCCAAACATTTTACTGGAAGCGTATATAAAAAAAGAACATTACTATCAGCTGAATATTTTTATCAGATTTTATTAAACACCTATTTCAATATTGACCTCAAAAATTCATATATTGAGCACATAAAAACGCAATATTGGATTGTTAACTATTTATTTATTCCTCAGACAAGCTAGAAGATTGTCA
>NW_018127887.1:5571305-5588228 GCF_001952655.1 Monopterus albus | reverse complement strand
TGGAGGCTTGGTTCCCTCAGTCAGACCAGTCAGGAGTGAGCTCTCATTTAATGGAGTCAATGAAGTATGTGGATTCTCAGTTTAATTATATTAATAATTGATGTATTTTTGAAGCAAGAGTTGCATAGGTTTACATTCAAAATATTTAAAAGCAGCCTGTAACAAACTCAATCCTGGCACAAAAAAAGTGACAAATGGGTTTGTTTGTTTTTTCTTTTTTTACTCACTTTGTTGTACAGATTATTGCATGCAGTGCCAGAGAAGCAAGAGGAGGAGCAGCCGTTTGTCCTACAGCAGGAGCTGATCAGTGGTCTGGCTGAGTTATACCAGTCATCCCAGGGCACAGACAGCAAGAGGGGCAGGAAATGTATGAAAGCCACATCTGAATTTTGTATATTTTTGGCTTTCTGTGAAGATGATGATGATTGTTTAGGTGACAACAAATGGAAGTGAAATATTTGGATATTGGGAATCACCTTCACATTGTCCTTTTTATGAAGTTTTATTTTAGTTGGCCAGAAATTAAAATGTTCTATTTCCTGTATTATCAGGTCAAGAACTTAACCTCACAATATTATTTTCTGTGTATCATTTCCCATCCTTGACCTATAGGTGGCGCCCAGCGCACACCAGTGAGACAGAAGATGAAGACCATGAGCCGCTCCCTGCAGATGCTGAATGTAGCACGGCTGAATGTGAAAGCCCAGAAGACCCAGGCTGAAACCGAGCAGCTGGAGCCAGAGGGCAGAGGGACAGACAAACTAGGGAAGAGACCATCAAGTGCCAGGAACAAATCTGGATCAGCAAGCACTATGAGTTAGTGCCTATGTTAAAACTTTACAATATGCCTGCTCAAATGGTAACCCTGCTGACAAATGTTACAACTGATGCTTTTTCTCTGCAAGAAAGAAAGTGCATTTTTTTCCCAAAATGTTAAACTTTTGATATGAATATATATGAGTTATCTTGTTTTTTTTTTATCCAGGTTTCACTAGTGAGGCAGAGCTGCTGTCCCATCTGAAGGCCATTTACGAGAAGACTGTGGCAGAGAGAGACGCATCCGTACTCACCAGTGTCCAGCAGCTCCTGACTGCCCTGAAAACCTTCTTCATGACTGAATCTGATCGGGAGGTGAGACGTGGTAGCTCTAAATATATTACATGCTTCTGACCTAATCTACTTTTTATCTTTGCCAACTAGATTTATTATGTGACTGAATTGGTAGATGGCTGTGCTGCACAGTTCTAGATAGTCATACACTGCAGGTTTAGTTGTCAGTACACGTTGTTAATTGGTAAGTGTTGATATATTGCTAGATTAAAATGTTTTTCCACTTTGCGTGTGCACTAGAGAAAAGTAGCTGGTATTTGTTGGTACTTTAAAGCCCAGTTGGACTGATTAATTAGCACATATGATGTCTTCCTTACAGGTGAAGACCTCCCTGTTTATCCAGCAGCACCTTCTCAAGACCAGCAAATCGATTCGGCAGCTCTATGGCACAGCTACTGATGTTGATAGCAAAGTTAGAGAGTGAGTATTGTCTGTATAATGTCAGTATAATTTGTCAAACCTGCTACACTATCCAGCCATTAAACGTCTGGCTTTGGTTATACTGGTTCTCTTTGATGTATGAAATGTGTATTCGTTTATGTCTGTATGTCTGTAGCCAGTCATTGCCGCTACCATATGTCCTGTTCTTCATAAAGGTTCAAAAGGTTATTCTGTTTTTAAGTCATTTGTGTTCAGGTGTCAGTAACAGGCTGTCTTTCTAGGTGTCAGCTTCAGGCTGTGTTGAGGTTGGAGTTGTGCAGACTTTTCCCGTCTGACTCAGTAGATGCTGATCAGATGGCAGAGGAGGTAAGATGCTCACCATTGAGACCTCTATGGTGCATTTGTCTTGTTTTCAAAAGTCAGAATAGTGACTATGGCTACAGAGCACGTAGTTTTAAGTAAAAGTCTTGGCTTTACAAGCCACACTGATTAAAAACTAGGTGCTTTTCTGTTTAAGATGCTATTGCTGGTTATTGTATTTGCTTTTGCTCATTGCCTTAAACTGGCACAGTGAAGGGTGTGAAGTGTGGCAGCCATCTGAATGAAATTGAGCCATATTAATTGATTCCCTAAGTTAACCACCACAAACAAGTAGACAGCAAATTGTAATGAGCTTCAACATTTAACATATTTTAATTAATAATTTGAAATCATTCAGACCAGTGAACACCACTGACTGCACAGTAGTACAAAGAACAGTAACTTCAATCATCTTTTGTTTATCAGGTGGCTGAAATGCTCAGGATTATCTCGCTAACCAAAGATCCAGTTTGCCTGGCAAAATTCCTTCAAGACAAGGTCCTCCCAGGGTAAGTGCTGCAGGAATGAGTTCTCTTTTTTTTTTTATTGTCTTTATTCCACAGAAGAATACAAGTCTTAACACTGTTTCTGCTTATGCCTTAAATCTTATGTTCTTTTTGTTTGGTTTGGTTTGGTTTGTTTTTGATGATGGAGAAATACCAACTTGGTGTAACACTGGTTTTTGAATGAACAAAATATTTCTCAGGCATAGCTGTAGGAATCTAACATTAGCCTTTCTGTATCATGTCAGGTTCCTGACAGCCGTCCCCAAGGTGCTTGCAGACATCTACCACAGTCTGGGCACCCAGCTCCCTGAGGCCTTGGTGGCTGTTCTGCCCGCTGACTTCTTCAGTGATGAGTCAGTTGGCAAGGAGGGTGTTTCTCCTTCAGTCTCCTCACCTCCCCTGTTCACACACAGCCTGGGTGTGGGTGGCCAAGATTGTCTGGAGAGCCTGAGAAATCGCTCAGCCAAGAAGAGGAGGTGAGGGAAACATTTGAATGACTATCCAATGATGCTTGATTATTTTGTAGAGTCTGTGTCCAAAATTCAAATTTTTTTTGGGTCATCTTAGGTTGCTGACTCATCACCGCAGTATGACTGAATCATCACAGAGTCTTCGCCAAGTGGAGATGCCCAAAAAAACTACACGAACTGTAAGATGAGCATAGATAATTAACCGCTGTTTATCACTACTGGATTATTATAAGACCTTGGTCAGATAGCATTTTCATAATATCATCTAATTGGCGGGTTTTAACTTGTCATTCAAACACACATCAGCTTTTAAATGTGTCCAATTTCTAAATGTTCACCATATCTTCATGTTTTAAGACGATCACCCAACCAAGAGACCTTACATTTGATTTGCATATGCATTGCATATGCATGGATTAGAGAGCTACAGTAGCTGTCTAATCCAGGATACCTTACCTGTTTTGTTGTCTTTTCATTAATCAGAAATCAAAGGTCCATGCTCCTTTGGATAAACCTGTCATAGAACCACAACTTCGGAAACAACAAACACAAGGTATGTTCCACTTTGCATCTGACTTGAATGCAGTCTGTGCCAAAAATCACCCAGAACCTATCTTGAATATAAAACTATCTGTAGCTTTGGGTGGTGACTTTAAAAAGTGTTGTTTTTTTGTGCCATACTAAAAAAACAGTGACCACAAAGAGCTTGAATTAATCGGATTCCCATTTTTTCAGTCTTATGTTGGCCATTAGTTTGCTCATTATGCTGCAGTCACATACATTTAGTCACATCTGCCACTTCTGAGGGACCCTTGTAGAAGGCGAGGCACTCTGATTGACTGGACATCTTCCTTTCAAGCTGATGGGGGAATTATTTCATACTCTATAGATTCTGGGAGCAGTATCATTTTAATACCTTTTAAAGGCATTTTCAAACAAAAGCCTGGGAGCTCTAAATAGAGATTATGCTGTGATTGTCCACAGAGGTTACCAAGGTGAGAAGAAACCTGTTCAACCAAGAGATTGTCTCACCCTCAAAGAAAGCCAGGCTGCCAAGAAGCCAGTCTGTGTCCGCTGTGGAAGGATTGAAACGCAAGCGATCTCATGAGCCTGAAGGTAAATGGATTTGTTTTTTCAAAGTAACTGCACTGTTCTAAATAAGGGAATGGAAACCTTTTATCTACAACCTTTAAAGTACTTTTAGTATTTGCCCATGCAACCTGGATATTCAGATAGGTTCACTTGTTGATAGGTGGAAATGTTTGTCCCATCATGCATTTGTTTCAGCTAACTGGTTATATTTAGCATTTTATCTAAAAGGACATTCTTCCTTTTTAGGGAGACACAAACATCAAACACAGACAGTGTGTGAGACACCTCTGCACCAGCAAGTGTCCGGTCGTCTCCTATACCGGCAAAGAATGGGAAGGTATGTTTTGTTTATTAATAGTAAAACCAAAATTTCTTTTGCATTTGCTAATTTTTATAAATTAAAAATGTTTGCTCTTCTCTTGGTATCTGTTCTTTTTCAGGAGATCTGTTCCAACTGACAAGTGCATTGTGGAAGAGTCGCCAGTAAAACCAGCAGATGGTACTTCACTGATACTGCAGTTTTTCCCCTACACAATACATTTACATGAATGTACAGATTATAATCTGTGTTTTGTCTGCTGTTCAAAAACACAACCAAAGTGTATGTTCAGAGATATGAACACAGCAGGATTCTTTGTTGTGAAACATAGCTTTAAAATATAAATGAGCAAAACTTAAATACCTTTAAAAATAATAGCTTGCATTATTTCCTATTAAATACAATCTACTTATGGTATTCAGTAATCCAGTTTTATTTGACATTAGCATATTGCGATTACAGTTTCATTTGATATATTTGTTTCCTTGAACTTTTGAAGGGCAGTTTTACTCAGTTGAAGCACATAACTAAAGTTGTGTGTTTTGTATCAGACCGAAGGAGGAGCCCAAGGATAAAGAAGTTTGCTAGAAGGCACTCAAGCACCTTCTATTCAAGTTCTCAGCCTCGCTCCCGCAACCTGGACCGGGCTCTCTCTGCCTCCCAGTTTACTCTCAGTGATGCCAAAATCAATGAGGTTAATGTAGAAGCAGTTCGGTCCCCCATGCGTCTTCTTTTTGGGGCTGCTACTTCCCCCAGTCATCGATCTGACCAGTCTTGTGCAACCAGGGCCACCAGGTCACAGCTGTCCAGTGACTCTAGTGTTTTTGAGGTAGGCTCTCCATTTAATTATTTAGGTCACAAAAAAAATAAATATATATATATTTGTACTTGCATATAAACATTTCTTATTTTTTGCATTCTATGGAGGAATAGGAAATGACTAGGGCATCTATCATTTTCACAACAGTTTACCTATGTATGTCCCATAAATGCTGAATATGTTTATGTAAAGATTTTATTTTATTGCTGGTTCAACAAATCTGTGGAACCATTCATTCATTTACCTTTTCAACTTCTCAGCACTGTCATAATATGCTTAACTGACCCTTTACTGAATTTAATGATTTTTCCAGTTCAAAATATTGGATGTTATTTGTACATTTACATCAATTCATCTTTTTTGTTGTTTGTTTTTTGTTTTTTAGAGCCCAAATAAAACTACAACAATGTTGCCCAGTAAACGTGGGAGCACCAATCTTGGGAATACGACTCCTAGGACACCCAGAACCGCTCACATCCAAGGAACCCCCAAAACCCCACCTTCATACAGTACGCGTGTTTTTTCTGTTGCAGAGAGCCCTGTAACCAGCAGCGTTTGTGAGCTTGGTATGGCTCTTAGGGGCAGTCCTTCCAGATCTCCAGCCAGAAAGACACTTGTAGTAGACACACCTACTAAGCAGAGTCCTCTAAGGAGCCCCCTGAAGGGTATTCTCAAGACTCCAGTCAAAGCTCTGACGGAATGTAGCTCGTCTTCTGAATTGCATCTATTCAAAAGCCCGATTTCCAAAACTCCAAGAAAGTGTGTCTCATGGTCTCCATCTCCACAGAAATGTGGAGTGGCAGAGAACGGTGCTATTTTCAAGTTACCAGGGTCACCTTGTATTACATCCCGCAGTTCTCCGAGACTGGTGAACACAGCCAACAAGTTCAGCAGTCCCGTCAAAAGCACAAACACTGAAAGAGACATTTTCAAGACGCGAGAGAAAATTTGTCAAGTAAGCCTATTAAAGCTTTCTGAAAATACAGATAGTGTTATTTTGATAGAGGAAGAAATTTGCAACAGAAATAAAACACCAGACAAAGGCGACAGTCCACTGGAAATGCCTCTTTCACAATCCACAATCATCTCCCGTGAAACCAAGGCCAGAACTCAAACCAAGACTCCTAGTTCTAGTGATCAAATTGTTACCCGCTCTGGACAAACTCCAGGCAAAGGTTTACACCTTGTATCCCCATGTAAGCCAGTGGTTACACCTGTAGGGGGTAGTACTGTTCCAGAAGAGTTGGATATGCCACTAAAACCATCAGTAAACTGCCTGAGAAGAACCAGATCTGGCCAAAATGTCAGAACCACCAGACGCAACTTAAGATTCCAGTCTAGTGAGAATGTTCCATCCAAATTAAACACAAAATCTAAGAACTGTGACCTAATGGAAAAGAGCATGCATTCCGATACAAAAGAAGAGGTAGAAACTGAACTTTTCCAATCATCTGAAAATGACTCTAGTTCCCAGACAGAATCGCAGCAGTTTGACTCCTCACATTTTACCTCTGCATCCACAGATGACGATAGTCTGGACATTGTTGATGCAGCTGTCGTAAAAACCCAGTTTAGTGGGGGTCTTAAGATGAACATCAGTTTTTCACGAAAGCCTTCACAGTCTAATAGAGACGTTGAATTGAGCACAGTTTCTCCTAAACCACGTGTGCTGCCAGAGGTTACACCTGGGCGGAGCTATGGCTTTCGACAAACCCCTGACCGCCAACAGAGGGAGGCTGCTGCTCGTTTGGGCTACGGAAATGATTCCCCTCGATTTTCAACCCCGAGAGGCCTTGCAAGACGTTTTCGACAAAAGGGCACAGGTACTCCAGATCCTCTGAATTACCAAGTGGAAATGGAAATGCAAACATCAGGGCTTCCCAAGCTTAGAATCAAACGCTCAGATTCCCTGAATGCGGGTGATTTGGTCTCAGATGGAATTCCTCAATCAGGTGCTCATTGCCCTTTACCTGGTCACCTGGACAGCCCCTTGGCTTTGTTTTCTAAGCACAGAGATCCTGGATGTGTGTCACCATCTATCTGTACTCATGTCACCCCAGCCAAGAGCACACCTGCGAAAGGCATCCAAACCTACATCTGCCAGTCCTACACCCCTACACGCTATTCTGGGGGAACAGTGTCTCCAGTGACAGCTGCAGAAATCATTCCCCTGACTCCATCACCTCAGAGTATAGGGAAGGGGACCCCAGAGAACCTCAACAGCTGGCCTCGCAGGAAGAGAGCTCAGGTTGGAGTGGGTGGAGGGAAGGATCGTGGCCTGAAGGGGGAGCCTCTGCTGGAGGAAGCTGAGCTTGGAGTTAGCAGGTTGCAGGACTTTGAGGATACCGATGAGCCCTCAAAGAACAAAGCTGCAATATTAACCTCAACTTCCACACTGTCTCATCCAGTCAGAGCCAATGTACCTCCGCTCTCTCCACCGGAGGACTTGTACTGGATGGAGAAGCTTGCTCAGCAGGCTGTGTGCGCTGATCCCCGGAAAGCTGAAGAAGAAGTCATTTGGGCTGCTGCTAGTGGAGATGCCAAGTCAG
The DNA here is from genome assembly GCF_001952655.1 of Monopterus albus. NCBI lineage: Eukaryota > Metazoa > Chordata > Actinopteri > Synbranchiformes > Synbranchidae > Monopterus > Monopterus albus. Next base: position 5,580,621 of record NW_018127887.1, on the reverse strand, counting down.
GTAAGCTGAGGTTGACTCATTGAATGTTCACAGATGCAAAGCTATGACTGGTGCATGTTTGTTTGTTTGGCTACATAAATGGTTTAAATAATGAAATGATTTAACCTTTTCACAGTTGACATCAAATTTTGGGCAGTTTTTTTAGAGCTGAAAACCTACCATTTGAAAATGAATGTGTCTTTGCATTTTTAAAAAGAGTTTACAGCATTATACAAAGGAGCAGTGGTTACTGTTTTAGACATTTGAAATGATATACCTTTTCAGAAATGAATGCATGAACCATAATTTTGTCACTTTTTTCATCTACATTTTTTATTAGACACTCCTCCCAACTCAAAGGTGAGGAAGCCAGTAACAGCGAGTGGGATTTTGGCCCTAACTCAGTCTCCACTGTTGTTCAAGGGTAAAACAGCCTCTACTAGTAGAACACCAGATTTCAAAGGTAAGATTTACAGGCCTTGTGTTTTTATTTTTTAAGTTCCAGATAAAACTAAAGGTAAAGCTTTATGCTATGATGTTAAATGTGAAACATTGTGCTTTCTAACATGTGGCAACAGTTTGAACAGAAAGGAAGTTGTTAAAGCTGCAGATTAATGCCCACTGTTTTCGAATAAGATGTTCAGCAATAAGATCTGTGCCTTGCCACAATTCTGTCTGTGAGCTCTTCAGGCAGTTCCTTTGACTTCATGATTCTCATTTGCTCTGACATGCACTGTGAGCTGTAGGGTCTTAGACAGGTGTGTGGCTTTCCTAATCACGTCCAATCAGTATAATCAAACACAGTTGGACTCAAATGAAGGTGTAGAACCATCTCAGGGATGATCAGAAGAAATGGACAGCACCTAAGTTAAATATATGAGTGTCACAGCAAAGGGTCTGAATACTTATGACCATGTGATATTTCAGTTTTTCTTTTTTAATAAATCTGCAAAAATGTCAAAAATTCTGTGTTTTTCTGTCAATATGTGGTGCTGTGTGTACATTAATGAGGAAAAAAAATGAACTTAAATGATTTTAGCATATGGCTGCAATATAACAAAGAGTGAAAAATTTAAGGGGGGCTGAATACTTTACGTACCCACTGTAAGTGTAATTTTCGGTGCCCACATACTTTTGGCCATGTAGTATATTTTCTCTTTGCCCATATTGGCTAATAGAGGAGAGTTCTATTTGCCTGTCATATTTTAATGGCTTAGCAGCAATTAAAAAAAACTCGTAACTTCTGCCTAATTTCCTAAATGATGTAGACAACTCCACATCAGGGAGGAGGACAGAATCTGATGGAAATGAGCATTCACCCCTGAGCCGGTCGATCGGACGCTCACACACAGTGAAGACCTACAGCAGGAAGAGACTACTTCACTGAACCACAAAGCAATAACATTGTCTATGCTGAGGTTGTGGGCCTTTCTTAGCCCTGTGTTGCTTTGATGGCAGATCTGAATAATGTCTTTCTGTCACCCTTTTGAAAGGCTTAGTAAATGAATGAATGTCACATTGTTTCCTCCACCAACAGTTCTGACCCTGACATTTCATGTTCTAACCTGTAGCTTTTGTTTTAATCAGGACGTTTTAAGATTTAAGAGTAGAAGTTATGCAGTTCTGCCAAGGTGTTTAAAATTGCCCTTACTGTTCTCATATTAATGACTTTACTATTCAGAGTAGGTCATGTTTTCTGGGTGAGTCTTTCTGAAGCTAAAGCCTTGGAAGATGGTGATATGTCAGTTTTTTAAAATTGTAATCAGCCATTTTATAATCGCGTCAGAACCTACATTTGTTGAAATGGATACTCTTCATGTTTTAGTTCTTGCCGTAAAATTGCTTTTAAGTAAAAGGGAAGCTGTTGTAATCATTTGATATTGTAAATACATTGTGTTGTTGAGATTTTATGTAAATAAATGTGTTAAGTTATTGAAAATGTTTGTTCTGTACTTGCTTCCACGCAGAGCAGGAAAAGGCAAGAAAAGAAAATCAAACAAGCACTGTTCACTTTACTGCACAGGCTGTCACGTCATGTGTATTTTACAATTCCAGGGTAAGGCTTTCAGCAAATAAAAGGAGACTTGTTATCTGCAGCCTACCTTTATCAGCTGTTCAAAGGTCACAGCTCTGCAATTGTAAAACCCTTCATGTGCTGTAAACTTACACTACATATCAGAAACCTCACCTTGGTGCCTGTTGATAAAGCTCCAAGTTTTATTCAGTTTATAATCTGAACTTTATTACTGAACCTATTATATTCTGAGGGATATTTAGTGAACCAGCTATTGGTGCTTCCAGGTGAAGCATAATAACATCACACCCTGATGTTACTTCTTAATAATTTGAATGCAGTAAAGGGGTAAATGTTCTTAATAATTGAGTTTTACATTTGCACTTGAATACATGTGTTCAAATGTATTTTATTACTTATGTTTATCAGTGTAAAAATTACATCTGTTTAAGTGTTGCAAAACACTGGAAGTCCAAGAAAGATTAATACATTTTATAGGCACTATCAATTTGTGTGTGCAGGTTTTTCCCCTGCACACAGTTATTACATTTATGCTGAATCTGTTTCACTTAAACATATCCTGTGTATTGTAAGCTATTTACATTCTGTGCTGAACTGCACTATGACCTTTGACCTGAGTACTGTGTGCTTGCTGTTTCCTTTTAATCCACAGATTACTGCATTATCCTGCATAAGCAAGAGCTTAGGCCCTAAATATAGAACAATAGGACCTCTAATCAAAAGCGACTGAAGGCCACAGTGGACAGGTCAGACTTGAATGGCAAAAATAAAATAAAATGAATCGATTGCAATTGATAGTGTGCACATTATTCTGTCCATTTGTAAAATCCATACCAAACATGATGTAAAAGTCTGTATAAACAAAGTAAGGTCACAGTCCAGAAGTGGACAACTTACCTGAGGTCTGTGCTTTTATTTTTCAATGGTGCCCAGTTTTAAGGGTTTTGGATTTCTTTTGGGCTTTGTTAGATTTTTGTTTTTGTTTTGTTGTTAATTCAGATCATAATAGAAATCCTGTTAAGACTGAAACAGGTCTGACACTTGTAGACGATTCAAAAGAATTTTAAAATGCGGTATCAGTAAAGGTAGCTTGGAGGTCATCACTATTAATCATATGTAGTAATAAAGGAAACACATTCTCCCGTCAAATCTGCTGTTGACTCATCGCTGAAGCTGTAGCAGTTTTATGGTTGAAATGACTGGATTAACCTTGTGACAAATCGTAATGCGGAAAGGAATATTGTGTGTTTCAGAAGGGAAGAATGAGAATGAGCATTGTGTGTTTAGGAAGCCAGAATAGTGTGGTTGCTCAGTGTGATATGAAACCTCTCAGTGCTGTAGCCCTATTCACTGACGTCCTTCAGTATTCATACCACGTACTGTTCTACCACTGTCAAGCTGGCTAAAACGAGCACTGCCACTTCCTATACATTGCAAATTTTACAATAAAACCCTTAGTGCGCTCCCCTCTGTGTGTAAGTGAAAATGATATAACTAAATTTGAACAACTGACTCTTTAGATGTAAGGTTTATCTGGATATGGAATAGGCCTGTTTATTTTTTACCGCTGTCCTGTTGGTAGTCTGAACAGTGCCTCAGTAAATGAAAGTAAATGTACTGCTGCATTAAAATGTTGGCCTATCCTTTAGTACTGAGTAGAAGTAGCAATAGCACAGTATAAAAAATGTCCATAATCATTATGACAACAGACTATAATTACATTATTGAATTTTGATTACTCATTTATTTAGGTGTAAACCTTTTAATACTACAATTGATCAAACCCAAGTCCTCCTTACCTTTCCCTGCAGCTGAGTCCCCACAACCACCTCTGCAACCAGTGTGTGGTTCCAGTGGTGCAGGAAACACTGCATGATAGACAGAATAATGCATTCCACTAAATCCAATAATATGATGCCTTTTGCATAGTGAGTAGTTTTGCTTTCGTTACTTAAAGTATGATTTGATCCCAATACTTTTATAGGTTACCGTTTCACTTTTTACTTAAGTAAAAGTTCTGAGTAGTACTTATTGCACAAGTGACGTTTTCTATTTCTATGTTATTATTATTTTAAGGTTTATGTAGCACTTTTATTTTGAAGCTAGACGCACATTTCCGGTCCCATGCTGTAACTCTGCCGCAATCTTGACACCGCTCTGGCTGAATCATTCCATCAGAGGTACTCTAACACCTACACCCTCACCTACCTGTCCATCCTTCCTTTCGACCGTGGAAAAAAAGGCGTTTTTAACACATAAAGAACACAAAAATGGCGAGCAACTTCTCGAGAATCCTGTCATCCAAGCGAAACATCGGGATCCTGACGCTGGTGGGTGGCTCAGTAACGGCTGGATTTCTGTTGCACCGGGATCATGTCAGCGCCGGAGTGCCTGTACGCAGGAGGTACCCTGCAAGGTAACGGTAACCCGGCCGGCCTGTTCGTCTGTTACATCATTATCTTCGTTAATTTACAAGTCCTCATTAGTTCTAATGTGATGGCGGTCTTGTTCTGCAGAGCTAAAAATGTGGATTTAAGTGCGGCTTAATGAAAAAGGCGGGGTGTGAGACATGGAAGTAATCTTACTAGCTATCATTGTCAAAGAGAGCATTTAACCACCCCTTTACCACAAATAACCTTCAAATGAATAATTTTACAATCTATAACAATTTCAAAACCACTGTATCACAGAAATGCACACAGAATATCAGCCAAATACTGAGTGCCATAGGAGATTCACCAGATCTTTAAACACGTTAAAATGCCAGAAAACCATTCAATTTGGCATATTATTAGCCTATTCAATTACATTATTATAAGCAAAATGTAGTGGAGTTGTACAGTGATACTTTTGCGATTGTTTTTTGTGTATTTTTGTCATACCCACTAAAATTAAAATGGAGATCTTACCTAGGCCTACTGGTCGAATAGTGAACCCTTTATGGAAAACTGTTTAGTAGGTTTAATCGACCATGAAAGTCTTATACATAGATGTGGTATGTAGAATTACATTTCTTTGAAAGAAAGAGGAGCAGCTGCCTCTGCGTGTTATTTGCCTAAATATGAATGGGTATGGGAGGCAGAGGGTCGATGTGTACGTGTCCCACGACACACTGCCTCACAAAGAGCTGTGTATCTATACAGAATATCAAGCGTTATTTCCTGCTCAGATGTAAAACCCTGCCCTAAGATCTTTGTATTATTATTCGCCACACTTAAAGGAGCACCCTGCGACAGCCGGTCATTTCACAAGTAGTAACCTGGTTTGGAGGTTGTCATTACCAACCCATGGATGGATCAAGCTTTGCTGTTACGATTAAATATGAATCATGTCCGACTTCTTTCAACTGATAATTGAAACTACTGTAATGTTGGGGATGCTAACAAATAAATAGGACGGCTGGTGGGGTGGGGGTGAAGAGTAATAATAATAATCAGTGGTGGAAAGTAAACAAGAATCTTTACTCAACTACTGCATCTAAGTACAGTTTTTAGGTGTTTGTACTGAACTTAACTATTTCCATTTTCTGCTACTTCACCACATTTCATAGGCAAATAATGTAGGCTAAGTTTTACTCCACCACATTTCATTTAATAACCTTGGTTACTAGTTACTTTTCCGAATTGCATTCAATGTATAGGAGTATATCTAAGTATATCTTATTATTTTTTTTACAATGCCAATATGACCGATGGTACCAGCCTCGTGTTCCTGTGCTCCTATATAATCTACAGTCTGGTGACAAATTAAAGGAAAACCTGGAATAAAGGAACGGTCTCCTCCAGGATGGCGGCGCCCCCATCCACAGGACAGTCACTGAATGGTTTGATGAGGATGAAAGTGACTCATGTGCTATGGCCTTCACACTCACCAGAGCTCAGCCCATTTGAACACCTATGGGAGACTTGTTAATGTCTCCACCACCATCATCAAAACACCACATGAGGGAATATCCTTTGGAGGAATGGTGTTCATCATCCCTCCAGAGACTTCAAGAGTCAATTCCAAGGTGCACTGAAGTTGTTAAGGTGGCATGTGGTGGCCCAGCACCTCACTGAGACTTTGTATGTTGGTTTTCCTTTGAGTTGTCACCTGTCTGTACTGTATGTATAATTTAGTGGGCATCGTTTGCAGCAGGGCGTCCCATTGCCATAAGTTACCTGCAAACATGTCACATGGGTGTGTTCCTGAGTGGATCGCCCACTCTGCACCTGCTCCAAAGGCATAGCTTCATGGTTAATTTGTGCCCATTCCTAAGAAATCAATGCAGCAATGTGTTATTTTGTGTTTGTGTAGTGCGGAGTACCCAGACTTGCGCAAACACAACAACTGCATGGCCAGTAACCTGACACCTGCCATTTATGCCAAGCTGTGTGATAAAGCCACTCCCAATGGTTACACACTGGACCAGGCCATCCAGACAGGTGTGGACAACCCTGGGCACCCCTTCATCAAGACTGTTGGCATGGTGGCAGGAGACGAAGAGTCCTACGAGGTCAGATTCCAATGTACCTTTTCAAACACACACAAGAATGGAATGTGTTTTGTACAAGAATCCTGGTTGTCCACAACCTCCTCAGGACACCAGTAGAAGTTTGCAGTGACAAAGACAGCACTAACAAAAGTCTAAACTCAGAGAAAAGGGGGGAAATCACAGAAAATGACATAATAAATAAATGGATGGATGGTACTGACAGTTGCATTCCAGTCCCAGGCCAACCTCACTGCCATGACAGTTTACACAAAGATAAAAACCCTTTTAATCATTTAGAACTGACTGGAAAAATACAGTTTTCTTTTAGCTCTTATTCCAACTTCAGGGAATTTAGCCACCCTTTCTCCCTGCCCTGTTTCAAAGGAAGGAGTATTACAACAGAGGAAAGGGAGTGTTTTAGGCCAAGACGCCACTTTTTCAAGGTTTCATTATCTATTCGTAGTGAGAATCAAAGTACATTTCCATTTTAATTGCGTACTATTTTTAGAGACCTCAGAAATATCTGAAGTTTCCTTGTTTGATGGTAGTAATTTGGCTAATATATTATTTTTGTATGTAGAATTTGAGTTAACATTATTCATACGGTGTCTCTAAAATGTGATACTGTATGATTCATCGTTGCTTCCTTCTTTTTACATGTGTGGCTGTTTCTTGTGATTGAGGTCATATGGGTGTGGTATTACTGCAAGGCGAGCTTACCCACACTGTGTAAAATGAGTCCTGTTTGGCTAAGAAATGTATAGATTTATGAGCAGGACTGCAGAGTAACAAACGCCACAGCCAGCCTCAGTGTTATGCTTCAGACTTTATTTTAAACACACAAGTCACAGTAATTTCTTAGGAGTAAACACCCTGCTGAAATGTCCTTCAGGAAAACACTGAACCAAGCAAAAGTAGAATTCCTCTGTCTGATCCATAGCAGTCCACCAAGACAACCTGCAACCTCTGGAAAGCATCTTTTCTGAACTGAGCTTTCACCATAGTTTTGTGTTGGAACAGTCTCATGGCCCAGAAATGCACTGTGGTTAATTTCAGGCATCATTTAGATTATCCATATTATAACACACAAATAAATGCATATTAGATATTTTTATATTATTAAACTCTGGGTCTGTTTCAGGTATTTGGTGATCTGATAAACCCTGTCATCAAAGAGAGGCACAACGGCTATGACCCCCTCAACATGAAGCACCCTACTGACCTGGACTCCAGCAAGGTACCACTCACACTGACAACGCAGAGAGATAGTTTTACTCAGTGGGCTGTTCTGCTACAGTGATATGAACATAACATATGTCCGGTAAAAAAGCACCACTCATTTTACTCCAGGAATATACACTCATCAGCCACTTTATTAGGTATGCCTGTACAATTGTATGCACTTCCATGCAACACTTCCACCTTAACGTCTGTGTTTATGAATCCCACATTGTTTCAGTTTTTGGTAAAATTGTCATAAATGTACAAATTCAATTATATGTTTATTATTGAGGTCATAGTTAAAGGTGCTGTTGTACTGGACTACATTATACATAGAGGTGTTCCTAATATTCTGACCTTCTCATGTATGTAGCTGGGGAGGACAAAAATATAGAGACACTTCTAAATATAACGTAGTACAGGTGTACCCAACAAACTGGCTGGTGAGTGTATGTTGTTGCTTTAAGTTACGCTATTGAACTCAACCAGTGGGATCAACTCTACCTCCAGAGACCTGTTGCTTATGTTTTCATAACTATGTCTCAAATCATTGATATTATTTTACACTGAATGTAGAAATGTCATGTAGATACATGTAGAAACATTCCCCACTGTGTTTGTTTCAGATCCATTCAGGCCTGTTTGACGAACGTTATGTGCTGTCGTCCAGAGTGAGGACAGGCCGCAGTATCCGGGGGCTGAGCCTGCCCCCTGCCTGCAGCCGGGCAGAGCGCAGGGAGGTGGAGAGGGTTGTGGTGGATGCCCTCGCCGGCCTGAAGGGTGACCTGACTGGGAGGTACTACAGTCTCACCCAGATGACAGAAAAGGAGCAGCAGCAACTCATTGATGTGAGTGATGTGGGGAGGCTGCTGTATAATGTACAGTCTCAAGAAAAAATAATGGCATTGTTTGCAGTCACCTGGTTTTCTGCATAAATTGGTCATAAAATGTGATCTGAGCTTCACCAAAGTCACAAATATCAACAAACACAATATTTCTAAGCTGATAAACAGTCCTGATCTTTCATGTCTTTACTGAACACACTCATTAAACCTACAAAGTGAAGGTGGAAAAAGCTTCTGATGTCGCTAAACATCAGCTGGAGTCAGGTGTTAGCAAACCTTGAGTCCAGTCAATGAAACGAGAATCGTGGTGTGGTTTAGAACTGCCTTGACACTTAAATAGTGTCAGTGTGCTGATCACAAGCAGCATCAACTGATGTGAACCATGAAAAGAGATCTCAGAAGACCCACGCTCAAGAGTTGTTGATTTTCCTGTGGGCAATACCTGTGTACTGTGTCATGATTCGGTTCCGCTGCTTCCCGTCTGGTCCTTGAGGGGCTCAGCGAGGACACCTTGCCCCTGCTTCCTGCCTTTAAAGGGGCTCGGCGAGGACGCCTTGCCCCTGCTTCCTCATTTGAGTAGGTCGGCGAAGACGCCATGCCCCCGCTCCCAACCTTCGAGGGGGTCGGCAAGAACGCCGCCCCTCTCCCCCTGGTTCCAGTGTTCGAGGGGGTCGGCGAGGACGCCGCCCCTCTCCCCCTGGTTCTCGCGTTCGAGGGGGTCGGCGAGGACGCCGCCCCTCTCCCCCTGGTTCCCGCGGTCGA
>NW_018127887.1:5567140-5571222 GCF_001952655.1 Monopterus albus | reverse complement strand
CCTCCAGCTCCAGAGGGGGCTGCCGACGCCGCCTGGCCTCCAGCTCCAGCTCCTGCTCCCGAGGAAGTTGCCATCATCGCAGCCCCTGCCTGTGCTTCTTCCACCAAGGCTGCATCAACCCTGCAGCCCAGGTCCCAGTCAGTCCTCCAGCAGCCGCTGCAGCCCAGGTCTCCTGCCTGGTCCCGGGGTCGCCCATCCGAGCGACCTCCCCAGACTCCTGCCTGGCATCGCGGCCACCCTCCCGAGCGGCCTCCCCAGACTCCTGCTTGGCTCCCTGTTTTTCGGGGTCGCCCTATGGACTAGGACTTTGTTTTTCGGGTGGTTTTTTCTGTTTTTGTTCTTTTGCCTGTTTGGTCCGGGTTCCCCTTGTCAGTGTTGTGGTCCCTGTGGTTGTCTTGTTTTTTTGGGGGGTTTTGTTTTTCTTTCTTCGTGCCCTCCTTTCTGGCCCCCTCCTCCCTCCCTGCTTGGTCCTGTTTTGGTTTGTGTTTGGATGTCTGGGAGCCATCCTTGGCGGGTGGGGGGGTACTGTCATGATTTGGCTCCACTGCTTCCCGTCCGGCTTTTATTTTGACGTTACTTGTCTTTGTTTCACCTTAGTTTCGGTCTTTTTACGTTCTTCATCACTCACATTAGTTTCACCTGCTTCGTTATTGTTTGCACCTGTTTACACCTCTATTTAGGCAGCGTCCTCCCACAAGGACGTTGCCAGATTGTTCTAGATCCCAGTCCTCTGACTTTCCAGCACTATCTTCAGTTTTGGTATTTGTGTTTCTGACCCGGACTATTTCCTTGGATTTTTCTGTTCTGCCTTGCCCTCTTAAATTCGGACTGCTTATGTGTATCGGCTTAACGGACTTATCTTTGGACAACGTGTTTTGGATTGCCTTGATATATGTGTTTGCTGGCTCTGATCTTGGACTGTTATACTGACATGTGAGTTTTGTGTTTTCACCGTGTCTTGTATGGTTTTTTGTTTACGTTAGTTCTCTTATTAAAGAGACGGTTTTGTTCATCACTTCCTTGTCTGGCCATTTAATGAGTTCACCTAACACTTTTCAGCCGCATCTCGCGCCGTTTCTGACAGTACTGTCTTCAAGTCCGACTTTTCACAGCTTCAGCCATAGCCATTGTTGGCACTGAATATAAAACCTTTGTTTTCTGTGTTTACGACAGGACCACTTCCTGTTTGACAAGCCAGTGTCACCCCTGCTGACATGCGCAGGAATGGCTCGTGACTGGCCAGATGGCCGTGGTATCTGGTAGGTGAAAAGTGGCTGTATTTAAGGAAAGACAACATGGCAGGGTACCTATTTCTGACATCCCGTGCATTTTATCACAAATGGAACAGTAAACTTTAGTTCTGCAGCAGCAAGTCCTGTGTGTGGAAAATGAATGAAAAGTCATGTATCGATCCTGTCTGTTGTTTCCGTTGATAATCCAGGACAAATGCAAGAGCACTACAGAAGTGTAGACTTTCTTGGATCATCTGTGAAATATTATGTGGATATAGCTGCACTAGTCAGGTTTTCTGGCTTTTTAGTTTCGGTTAGCATTCTAAATAGCACTAAAGGGTTCCAGTTCACTGTATTTTATAAACTGTTACTTAAAGTATAAATGAATTTACACAAGCATACATTTTTAGTAATGTAGCCAGGAGAGTAAATGTACAGATTAAAAAGCAAAGGTTAGAGGATTCCTGAAAAAATACTTCTAATATAAACATGTTCTTTAAGAAAACTGAATCTTAAAGTCTTTGAATTAAATGATTAAGATTTGCAATGTCGAGAGCATCAAAACTAAAATAGAAGTTCATTTTAAATCAGCATAGACTTTTAGTGTGTACCCAAGAATAGTCCAAAGCGACATGTCAGCCAGCCAGAATCGATTGCCAGCCTCCCTCCTCTCTCCCTCTGTGAGCCCTGTCAGCCACCCTCCTCTCCTCAATAATTCATCTTCACTTCATCCCTCCAGCATCTCTTCTTTCAGGTCCACTGGCAGCTCTCACGTCTCCTTTCTCCTTGTATTTTCTCACTACTCATATGCCATGCGCCACGTTGTCTCATTTTTGCTTATCTGTGCTAGTACATCTTTATTGTTTCACTCCGTCCTTGTGTTCTTTTTCTTTGTCGTTCAGATATCCTGTACTGCTGCTCTGTTTTTCTTCTGCTTTTTCTCTTCATCCCTTCCCCTGCCCTCATTTCCTTTTTGTCAGCTCCACCTATCCATTACTTTATTAAATCTCTAACAATATTAAGGAGGTCAGGATGCACACACACTTCTGTAGTGCCTGGTGGTGGCTTTGTACATTTTAAAATCTTGACTAACATGGAAAAGGTGAACAGTTTGCTCTGAAACTGGTGCTATAAGGGCTCATTGGGCCATCTTGATTCATCCATCCATCCATTTTCTAAACTGCTTAGTCCCAAATGGGGTCACGGGGGGCTGGAGCCAATCCCAACCAGCTGCGGGCGAGAGGTGGGGTACACCCTGGACAGGTGGCCAGTCCATCGCAGGGCTCATCTTGATTCACTGAATGCTTATTTTGTGGAGCCAAAATTCATTCAGCAAATGTCACTATATTTTACTGACCAGATTTTAAATTATATTATTTACACATGGAAATTATAGCCCTATTGTGGCACTTAAGGCAATGTCAGAGGGTAGTCAAAAGCTTAATAATTAAAATACTGTATACTGTGAGTATTTACACCTTAATTTGCAGGAATTTGTTCATTCATTCTTGTCTAAGAACATTTACGTGTATTCAGGTTTCCTTTGAAAATTAGATGGTACTTATCTGCTTCAGGTTATATGATCTTCAGTGTGTGAGTAGTGGAGTTTTTTTACTTGCTTAGGTCAGTATAGAAAAAAATCAGGGATTTGGTTGTTAGGATTCATACCATGAAGATTGTGAATGCCTGTACCAATATCCTTACCATATAATTCAATATAAGTTTTCTCTGTACAGGCACAACAATGAGAAGACATTCCTGATCTGGGTCAATGAGGAGGATCACACCAGGGTGATCTCCATGGAGAAGGGAGGCAACATGAAGAGAGTCTTTGACAGGTTCTGCAAAGGCCTCAAGGAGGTAGGACTGGTTGTATATGTGTGTGACGTGTTTAAGATGTTGACATGAGCAAGAGAGGTCTTTAGATTTTTCATTGTGATCTGTACATGCAAAAATATTTCCAATACATTTCAGGATTTCAAACTAAGGTTATTTATATAACACATTTTCATAAACAAACAATTCAAAGTGCTTTACATAGTACAGGCATATATATATATATATATATTAAAAGGCAGAATATAAATTGTAAGACTAAACTTCAAATTTCACACATAAATAAGGAGCATTCTGAATTACAACTGAGCAGTTTGATGTGCACAGATGCCCATACTGTTGTGTGGGGGTTTTTTTTGGCACCAGCCTGGTGTTAGCTGTGCATAATTTCACTAATGTACTGGATCATTGTGCACTTGGGTTCAGCATTTTTATGCTAGAGGCTACAGCTGTAGCAGATATATCAATCTGTCAGCCATCAGATGTCTGTGGGGTTTAAGCAGCCAAAGGGGGAGGGCATTAATGTAGGCTAAAAGCATAGGGTGTATGCTTGCAACAGCAAAACATGTTAGGATCGCTCTGGTAGGGAGGTGAGCGAGTAAAAAAATGACAGACCCAGGTAGCTGACTTCAGTGCAAGAAGTGCTCAATTTATTTACAGTGATGATAACAAATATGTGTACAACCAGGTGAAGGAATACGGAGCAGAACCGGGTGTTGAGCGGCAGACATGGGAAAACATACAGTCAGTGATGAGATGATAAGGAGGAGGCCGGGCTGCGGACGCTGGGATTCACTCCTGGACTGGTCGTGGTGGATGGTTGCTGAGGGGGACAGAGTCACAGAAACAGTTAATGGGGTGCATCGAGTGATGTTGAGTTGAGGAGGTCCGTGGTCCGACGAAGCGATAGCGGCGGGAAAGATAAGACACGGGGCACAAGGCAGGAACGGAGCTGGGATGAAGAACATGAGCAAACACATATATTAGACAAAAATAATAGATCGGCATAGATCG
>NW_018127887.1:5526663-5563596 GCF_001952655.1 Monopterus albus | reverse complement strand
GATGATAACAAATATGTGTACAACCAGGTGAAGGAAAATGGAGCAGAACCGGGTGTCGAGCGGCAGACATGGGAAAACATACAGTCAGTGATAAGATGATAAGGAGGAGGCCGGGCTGCGGACGCTGGGATTCACTCCTGGACTGGTCGTGGTGGATGGTTGCTGAGGGGACAGAGTCACAGAAACAATTAATGGGAGACTGTGCATCGACCTGCGTGGTGGAGTGATGTGGAGTTGAGGAGGTCCGTGGTTCGACGAAGCGATAGCTGCGGGAAAGATAAGACACGGGGCACAAGGCAGGAACGGAGCTGGGATGAAGAATGTGAGCAAATACATATAGTAGACAAAAATAATAGATCGGCGTAGAAAGAACTGGCAGGGAAGTAGACGATGAGCACAGTATAAATAGGAAGAAACTAATCAGGTGCAGCTGGTGGTGATTCAGTGACGTGAAGCAGGTGTGTCAGATAAAGAAATCAGGGGTAAGGGAGCTAAAATAGAGGGAGAGAAGTGAGAGAGGCAGGTGCAGCCGGGCAAACCTGACAAAACACTGCTTGCACTGATCTTTGCCCTGCTATGAACATACAGCCTGTAGACAGATACACAAAACACACTGTCCAAACATGGCCATGCAAACATAAATTATTTATCCAAGCAGTTCCCCACTGGGAAATTGCAAAGGACAAGTAGAGCAACATCTGGTACTGCACTGATGCACGCTGAGGGTGCGACAGCTCTGAACGATACACCTCTGCTACATTCGCTTTAGTTTAATTCCAACATTATGGCAGTGTTTCTGTCAGTCCATTCCCACCAGAGTTAATGCATCATTCCTACAATTCAACAACTCTCCATTCTTTACCTGTCAGCTGTGAAACATGAAAAATCAACAGCTGCTGACAGTTTGCTGTCTATGAACAGTACGTACACATCCAGGAAAAGGACCAAAGGTCAGAGATTGTTGTATGACTGAAAAACACACTCACTATGTTGTGACTAATTGTCTCCCTCTAAGGTGGAGCGTCTGATCCAGGAGAGAGGCTGGGAGTTCATGTGGAATGAGAGGCTTGGTTACATCCTCACCTGCCCCTCCAACCTGGGCACGGGGCTCAGAGCCGGGGTCCATGTCAAACTGCCCCTGCTCAGCAAGGTAACACAATAGTTAGATAATTCAGTATTTATACTTCAGTATACAAGGGGGGATGTTAGAGCGGTAGAGCAGGGCGATATGGTCTATAAATATCACGATATTTTTAGGCTGTATCACGATACACAATATATCTCAATATTTTTGAAATTTCCTCTAAAGCACTCCATAAATGCTTGATTTAACCCTTTGAGACATACAATCACACCAGTGTGATTATTCTAGTTAGTCCCTGCAAAAGACTGTATGTCTCCATTTAAACATTGTTTTATATTTTGTTTATATTCATTAGTGCTTTCTATTGGAGCTATTTTAAACTTGCATGCAAAAAGGGGTATATATCATAACCAAGTTAAATTCAACCAAACAGTATTTATTCAAATCAGACAATGTTAACCCCTAGTGATTGAAAATAAATATCGCCAACCTCTGGGGGATGGAACTATACTTTTTGTGCCACCAAAACGGCAGCATGTCAACATTGTTTTTCATATCATTATTACATGCATGCGAACTACTAGACCTGGATCGTGTATGGCTACTACAGATGACAAATAGGTTTTCTTTTAATTGTATTTGTTTTACAAAAAAATATTTGAAAATGATGTAAGAGTTGCCAGATAATTTCAGAACCTTTGTGAGTCATGTTGACCTGGACATAAGCTGTTTTATAAGTGTTTTATATATGTTTTAAATAAGATTCTAATTTATTAAATGTTGATGGTAAAAGTTGTTGACAACTGAATAACATCTACAGACATCTGGAAGGAAAAAAATTCATTTGCATGCTGATTAATATGTTAAACAAAGTGAGACTGTCCTGAAAACTCCTGTCCTCCATCTCCCAGGATCCCCGCTTCAGTAAAATCCTGGACAACCTGCGCCTGCAGAAGCGTGGGACGGGGGGCGTGGACACGGCCGCCGTGGGTGGCGTGTTCGACATCTCCAACCTGGACCGCCTGGGACATTCTGAGGTAGGAGAACCGGAATAGAAATAAACAGAGATAGAGGCTGAGTGAAGATGAGGATGAGTAATTGCCTATATTTCATCAGCAGAGGAATGCAACCGCCCACCAAACTGCTCTACTGCAGCTGTTTATTACATACTGTACCTGTAGTTGTTTCTTTGGGCGTCACATTATCAGTGACATGTTTTCTCAGTAAATTCTCTTTGAATAAACAATAGTCAGAACATTTACTGCATCATGGTGAGGTATTTAAAGTGCACTTAACCATGTTATTGTGGAGACATTAGTAACGTGTCAGACAGCAACTGGACCACTGCCCAGTGAGTTTTTGGTGGAGCAGAAATGGCAGTTTATTGTGGCACAGAGTGTAGTTATTTTTCCAGAACAAAGGAAGCTAAAGCTGATTTGTGAGAGGAAAGTGAAAGAAAGGCAATGAGAGGAGTGTTCTTGTCCAGGCTCTACATGCAGTTTGTTTTGTTATGTCCTTGGTCGTGCTGTAACGTACGTGTGAGGTACAGTGTGATACTGCGGTTCTCTATTGTTGTGAGTGTCAAGGAGAGCCAAGAGTTGGACAGCAGTGATAGCTGGAGACAGTAGTATAAGTCTACAGAAGGAATCAAAGGTGATCATAAATTATACCAAGAAGAAAGCCCAAGCAGGCCCATGGACCAGACGTCAGCACACCAGCATCAATACTGCAGTTAAGGAAAGGAGGAACTTTTCTTTGAATAAGGGAAGTTAGCAGACACATCCCTACAAAAGAGGAACTGCAGGCAGGCTTGTGTGTTTCTGTAAGAAGAAGGAAAAAAGAGAGGAGCTGCTGAGTTTATAGAAAAGGAAAAATAATGGCTTCACACATAAAGTAAACATTTTGATTGATCAGTGATAATCAATGTTTAATCAAGTGTTACAGTACTTGTGTATTCAAAATAATATAGTGATCTATGTTTTAAATTCATTGCATTGACAGTTTTTGTGTAACAGTGCACAATTTTTGTGGCTTAGATGTTATGATGGGATTTTTGTATTTTGATCAGATGTTTGCAGGTTCGTGGGAGCCAGTTGCTGAGTGAATATTCTCTGAAAGCCTCAAGCAGTGTTTGGAGCTTTAATTTGTTTCAAATATGCCACCTTAGTGTGAAGGTTGAGCTGTGTTCCTATGTCCAGGGATTAGTATATTGTGGCCTTGAAACATGAGTATGTGGTTGCGTATATAAGTGTCACACTGAATGGTTTCTTGGTGGTCTGTAGTTAGCTAATTAACATTCAGTTTGGTGCAGGTTTAGAACCACTCATCTAATTTTCTTACTTTTGCATAATGTCTCTCTGCAACATCCATTTCTGTTAGATGTTTGTCTTTGAGAGTGTGGGCTGCACAGTGCTGCATCACCCAGACTGATGAGCAGTCTCAGGGTGGGGTCCATGACTTAATGGATGTGGAAACCACAGAAAGAAGTGCAGGACAATATTGTAGTAGTATGCAACTTTTCAAGATAAGAGCTTAGGTAAAGAAAGTTTCAGCCTCAGCATTCATTTACTGTACATCAAATTAGATTGTCAATCTGGATCTCAAAAGCAGAATCATAGGCCTGTATGTTGTAAAGCAGACATCTGAAACCCTGTGTCTGAGGCTACTGACAGTTCCCGTATTTGGAGAAGGCTCTGTTAGTTATAGCCTTAAAGGGGTACACCTGGGAGTTGGTATTGGACTTCCATATTGTCAGGAAACTCACCAGGTAAAGATTATGTGGTCAAAATTGCAAAAGCAAGGGCTGGGCTTGTTATCTTGACTTTGTTCTCTAGTATGAGTCAAGCTCAGAAAACACTAGCTCCTACTGCACATTTCCCGTAATGCAGCTCATAGCATATTTTTGTTATGTCTTTCAAACTCCGTGCTACTAGTTTTTAACACAGATTTTCTGCTATAATTTTGAATTCAAACACAAGTCAAGTTAAACCTGATGATATCGCCAGCATTATTTTCTCAGACTTAATTAGGACTAGAAGAAGGTGTTGGAAATAACAAAACGCTAGTTTGTCTTAGAGTTTGTATCATATGTTATTTCTGTGTATTTCTTATCTGAAAATGAAATAAAGTATTGATACCACTCTCAGGTCCAACTGGTGCAGACGGTGATTGATGGTGTCAACTACCTGATCGAGTGTGAGAAGAAGCTGGAGAAAGGCCAGGACATCAAGGTGCCTCCACCCATCAAGCAGTTCAAGTAGACATTGACCTCTGACCTCACCCCACAAACCTCTGGGCACATGCACAAGCACCTCACCCTGCGCCCATAGATATGATAAATATCTATGTCATTGCCCCACAGTATACCTCTTTATAATATAATCTACATATATTGTATGCTGTCCCAGAATATTGCAGTGGACTTAAGTATGTTGCAGATGCACTTCACAGTTTTTATCTGTAAACTCAACTCCAAACCAAGCTCTAAATTGGCAGCAAAAACTAATGAATGATGCACAAGCTGTAGTCTGTTGTAAAGAAACAAACATGGCTGCCAGTTTTCCTGTCTGCATGGTCAGCAGTAGCTATGGCTGTGCTCCCACAACCACTCCTCAGCCCACAAAACCTGACTTTGCCCTGCCTCAGCCCCTCCTCCTTGCTGCATGTCCTACGCTCAGCCTGTCTCCTCCCCTCATTTCTGTATGTTTTTTGGTCATGCCCATTATCTGATGCTTGTATAGTCCATCCATTTTTGCGATACTCTCCATTATAGATTGTGTGTACATACTAGATCTTTACCATTTTTAGTGGATTTGGATTCCAAATGACTTATGGATGTGTATGTTCGATGGCACACTGGTGTCAACATGTGATGTTAAAACACACTCTGGCCAGGCTGGGCTCTGTACTGTAAGCTACTGCAGCAATATCATTCCAGCTCATCACTGAATGTCACACTATAATGTCTTTTATTAAAGAAGTCATCTATTTAACAGTAACTCTTCCTCCTCTTCTGTCTGTCTCTCATTTGTTGATGAAACATTGCTTTTTTTTGTTTCCACATGAACTACACATTTGGTATCCAAGAGGATTTTGCCTGAGCAAGCTTTAAGTAACCATGGTAACCAAGCTGGAGGAGCAAGACTGCAATAAGCATTGTTGCAGAGCGTCATGTGACAATGTTTGGTCAGAGCACAAGAAAATTGTATTCTGCTACAAAGCTGGTACACAAAGTTCTAGTTTTCACACACAGCAAAAGGCCTTTAAATCTCTAAAATATCTGAATTAAGCATTTTAGGACCCTTGTTTAAACTACTGAGGCTGTCTGTATAAAGTATATTTTTGTGATCCACTTTTAAAGATGGTGTTATGTGCCGTTCGCACCTGTCAGCGAGCGAACGAGAAAGAGGCGGACCCAGGTAGCCGACTTCGATGCAAGCACTGATTTATTATGTACAGTGATGAGGAGAAATAACAAAATGCACAGAGGGAAATAGTGCGTAGTCCTGTCGATGAGTAGTAACCGGGTGTTGACCAACAGTAGGAGGTGAGGAGATGGAGAGCTGGGCCGAGCTGCGTAGGCTGGGTCACTGGGCTGGTCGGTGGTGATGGTGGCTACTGAAGGTGGAGACAGAGAGATGATAATAGTAGAACAGATAGGCGACTGAGCCTTGACCTGCCTGGGAGGGGAGAGTGGAGCCACGGTCTGGAGGAACAGTCCATGGGGGGAACACAAAACAGTAGCTGGCTAGGGGATAAATACGTACAAAAAGCGAAAGAGCACAGACAAAAAAAAAATGGCCTAGAGACTAGAACGAACTGGCAAGTGACTGAGGAGTGAAACCAGGTAATATAGTGAGCAACCTAATCAAGTGCAGCTGGTGATAAGGGAGTGAGGGACAGGTGAACGTGATTAGTGTTAATGGGCAAGAGACAGTAGGAAAGGTGAGGGAGGCCAGAGCGGCCGAGCAAACCTGACAGATGGGTGTATTCAACAGGAGCAAGTGGACTCTGGAATGAGTGCCACAGATAGAATTAATCAGATTAATCTGCCAGTTATTTTCTTGATTAATTAAATTAATCGATCAGTCTCTAAAATGTCAAAAAATGGTTAAAAAAGCAATTTCCCATAACCCAATGTTTCAGCTTCTATGCTTGTTTTGGCCAGTCAAACATCCAAAACCCCAAATTACATTTGAGAAGGTGGTACCAGAAAATATTTCTCATTGTGAATGAATGGAAATGTATTGTCTTCAGTGATGAAACAGGCAACAATTTTTCCAGTGTTTTGGTCTGGATGCAGGACAACAAGGCAGTCAGTGTTCATAGGAGACCCAGCTGAGACGTCAAGTGTTGGTGTCGTGAAGCACGAGGAATCCATTCCTCCCTCGTCAAGGATTAGAGGAGGCATCTGATCCTAACCCCCCACCTCCGTCTTTCACAGTACTCAGGGCATGTCACTAGCACCGTACTGCAGACCCCTCCTCCTCCTTGTTCCAGATATGACTGAGGAGCGAGCAAGTTGCCCTGGCAACCACTTCACAGAGACAATGGGGGCTCCCTCCAATGGGGGAAGGAAGAGGGTTTGTGGGTAACAGGAAACAAATCTCTGCAGCCCAGAAAATTTCTGCACAGCAACACAGTGACACAATACAATAAGCACAGGCTCCTAGAATAAAATGGTGACTGAATAGTGATGACAGTCCTGTAACAAACTATGTTTATTGGGATACAGTGCTGATTAGGTGTTGGTGAGAATGCGTAGTAATATTTGGTCAAAATGAGTTAAACAGTTATTGCTTCATCAAATGTTTAATACAGCATGGGCAATTCAAAAGATTTGCAGTATTTGTTTCATGCATAGTTATACATGTACAGTCACAACTGCAAATAGCTAATTAAGTATCAAGGAAATTTCATAACAAACAAAAAAGTTAAAAAAAAAAAAACTAAAATGAGCAAGAAGAGGTAAAAAATAAATAAATAATAAGGTGGCCAGTTACAATCAAACACAAGAACAAAAAATCAATTTTGATGATCCGATGTTCTAGTAATACCACATACATAAGAGATTAGCTACATCTTAAATTATAATGGAGGGGACAATGCAACAAGAAATAAACTAGTCCTGCTAAATGCTAACTAGCCGAGTAGCAGATTAGCATTAACTGCATCTGTGTAGCCTGTGGTCAAATTCATGCATTCACAACATGACACTACCTTTAAAATCCATATTTAAAATGCATTTAACCAGAGATGAATTATAAATGAAGTTATTAAACTTAGTTAAAATTTGTAGATATCTTTTAACCATTCAATTATCCAACATAGGGTATGTTTTTAAGGTTTTACAGTTCATATGTTAAAACAGTTTAGGAGCGATCCTTCAAATTTCAAACCCTTTTTGTCAGTTTAATGTCATATAAAGAACATTTACTGAGGGTGTCCAATCAGGGACGTTGAAACAGTACAGATCTAATACAAACTGTTATGTATTGCAATATTGTTTTAGTACACGACTCTGGCCATCACAGCTCCACTAACACATCAGCCTGTCTTTTCCAGATATAAACCAAATTTAAGCAGATATTCCTGTATGATTCTTAATTTATATTCATCTAATTTTATTGTTTCCATCTCAACTATAAGTTTACAGTAAACGGTGGCTCCTCTGGAAGAAAGGCAGCTCTAGTATAAAGGATTAGCAAAGCTCACTAGTGAGCCATGGATCCAGATCTGCAAGTCTGAGCCACAGACATGTGGGGACTGAAGTGCTGCTGAAAGAAACAGGTCTGTTAAGGAACCAAAGTTTGTATGTCACATTTGACTAAGGGACACATATTTTATATTTATTTACTTATTTAATAGACTCAATGCAGACTGTTTTTTCTGTGCTCAGTATAAATGTAACATGGCAGACAAATGATGCATAAATATACAATACTGTATAAGATAAAGTTCTCATACATTTTAATATTGTGTGACTATATAGTATTTTTTGATGTGCACCATTTTTTTGCACAGCTGGATATGTTTTGATTTGTCTTTGTTCTTATGATGAGTGAAGAGCAATGTTCAGCTGACATGATATTCTAAATAAAATATATCAGTTTGGTGTTTTTAGTATTCCTAATTTCATGACTTATTATATCTCTCAGATTTTCAAAAATGTCACTACCAGTCTGTATCTGTCTCCCTAAAAGTAATATGAGTATACTTCAAAGTTTGCACAAGAGCTGCAGTTTAAAGAAAAGAGACCAGAGTTTAATGAAAAAGTGCTGAAGGCCTAAGCGCTAAAAGAAACATTGTTAAACGACACTTAAACAGGTTAGAGAGCTATATTGGGTTTTGCAAGCAATCAAACCTATGATTGGGATTAGGGACATCTCACTAGGCACCAGAGTAGCAAAAACATGTTTGTAATAGAGTTTGTCCTATAAATGGGATATGTATTATAATAATATTTAAGTACAAATACTTAAAAGTAAAACATAAATATCTACTACACCAACTGAGGTGTTGTATGACTTGTGTGCATTCATATAAAAGTAATGGAACATATTTAAAAAACAGTGTTGCTAGTATATTAGTACATACAAGTACATAAAATTATTAGCTACACCTAGCTAACACAACAGTTCTGCAATAAACCCCAGATTCATGAGAATTATAATGTTCAGTTTTTGTTGAATCTGTTTATAAGAGGTGATAATTCAACTGTGTGATCATTTTGGAGAGTGTTTGCTTGTGTTTTTGCTAGTTTGTCCATCCCATTTATATCAGTGAAGCCAGGCTAAATAACAGAAACACTCTTTTGTAGCTAGGTGGACCTAATGATCTGACAACTAAATGTATTAACTTCCCTGACTATGGACAGTGTACTGCTCTGTGCTCGCAGAGAGCGCCCCCTGCTGACATGGTTATATACTTGCAGCTTTATAAAGAAGGGAAACAACCAGTACATACTCTGCACTACATTTAATTTTGCTTTCATGCCTATAATAAGATGAAAATAAGAAATAAACCAGCTTGAGGCCAGAGAACACTCACAGCTAGACAACCACACAACCAGTAAATGAGATCAGATAACAACAAGTGACAAAAAAAATAAATAAAACTCATGAGTCAGAGAAATATCAGATGCTCTTGTTTAACAAGCACTACTTTAAGGTACCATATAATTTTTTGCATATACTGTATATTGTCTCACATCACCCATTTCTGTCCCACACACTGTGCACCCTATTCCTTCTGGTTCCCACAAAAGGACGGCATCAGTGTTTTGCCCACAGACCCAAAACCAACAAGCTTACCTCTGATATACAACATGACTCTAAAGTTTTTCAGTGTATCACTTAATTTGTAGTAAATCTGATCAAAAAATGTATGTGAAATAAAACAGGGCCTCTATATGAAACAGGTCCTCAATATTAAGTAATAATTCAGAAGTGCAGTTATTTTATATTGTTTTTCAGTGGTACAAATTCTTTAATACATTTACAGTTACTAAGATTACAAACCCAACTGATTCTTGGCCAGGTGAAACTCCAGCCTTAATCATAATTATACTTGCTTGCCATCATCTTGAAGCACTAACATATTTTGCTGCTCTAATGAGGGCAGAGTTTGCTTTCCTGTTGTTTAGTGAGTGCACAACCTTAACAGTAATCTCCTGTTGCAGTGACAAAACAACAAAAGAAGACACATTTTGACCCAGACTCCTCCTCTGGCTGTCAGAGAATTGACACAATAGACAGAACCAATAGAAAACAAACTCAGGTCATTTAATTAATTTCTGAGAACTGCTTGTTATATCAGAAATGACCCCAGCACACCAAATCCAGGGGGATTTGATTTTTCCACAACAGACGCATGGCAGAAAAACTATAGAAACCTAAGTGTTTTGCCTTTTATATGACATCTAAACCAAGGTTGTGCTCAGTTTAAAAGCACTAGGGATTATAAAATATGATATGTGCTGGAAAAGCCTGTTTCTAGCGGAGCTGACAGTCTGTCCCAAGGAGAATCTCAAAATGAAAACAACATGAAAGAAAATACATTTGACAAATATAAACTTTGAAAACTATTCTGATAATGAATTAGCTGTTTGAGCAACTTTTTGAACAAAATTTATTTTCAATTTTAAGAATTTGCTGCTAAGTGTATAATAAATAGACATTTGATGACATTGCCTTGGCCTTGGGGAAACTGTGGTGGGCATTTCTTGCCATTTTCTTATGTTTCATAGACCAAACAATTAAATGATTAATCAAGAAAATAATCAGCTGATTAATCAAGAATGAAAATAATCATCAGTTGCAGTTAGATGTTTAACTTAGAGCAGTTTTGTTAATGATGATGATATACAGTATGTATTTACTGTGTTTGTTGCCTGGATTTCATCTTTATTCTTTACATCATGGATCAAAAAAGTCTTGAACATTCATTGTTTGATCCTTGGTATTGTTGACTAGGTGGTTTTGGAAAATGACAACAAAAATATTAGCATTAACTTTTGCACTTGTGTACTGTTTCTATTTACTTGTTTATTTTTACTGTTGTCTTTAATATTTTGTGCACAACCTAGTTTTGTTGTGGGACAAAATTGCAGCTTTATGCTTCTTATTAGCCTAATACATGTTGACCTAATTTAAATTCAGCCTACCTGAATAGGTTTAATCAACCACATAACTGAAAACACTTATGGTACATGGCATTTAATATATAGTAATCCTGATAATTACATATCTTTTTAAATGTATTGATATTTGCCTTTCAAATGTAGTGTAATAGGAGTATAAACATAATTTGGAAGTACCGAACTAAGCCTACAGAGTATAAGTATCTCCAGACTGTATTTAAGTATAGTAGCCTACTTGAGTACATATATTTAATTACATTACATCATTGCTCTACTTTAATGTTATTGCGCCCGTAGTTTTGTTGTCTTATAAGTCTATGGAGTGGACATCTATATGTGCATGACATAGTTAATAATACAATTGCAATCGACAAATTTAAGCTATTTGCAGTTAATTAAAACGTTTCCATGCAGTAAACGATTGAAATATTAACTTCCGTGTATGAGAGAGGTGTTTTAATTTTGCCGAATCGCGAATGGTTTTGAGACGATAGGTCTCCTTTGTGTGCTTCTCATTGGCTGAAGGAGACAGAATGACGTCTTAAACAGACCAATGGGAGGTTGCCACAATGAGGTTAGGAGCGTTGGCGCTGCCTGCATGAATATCTTCAACGCCTATATCGCTTTCTCTTTCTTCATCGACTAAACTACACTGGGTCCTGTCTGAAGAGCTCCGACTTTCAGTTCGCTGTAAAACTGAATAAGGGGCTGCCACTGGATTAATTTGCATTTCGAACTTCTTTTTGTTTGTCAAAAGGAAAGGAAGCTTGTAAGTAGCGTGGTGTGAGATGTTGAGGCTGATATTTTTGGCCGCTCTCGCGGGGTTGGCCATGGCCAGTGATGTGCTCGAATTCACGGATGACGATTTCGAAAGCAAGATTGGAGACCATGAACTCATTCTTGTGGAATTTTTTGCTCCTTGGTGAGTTTTCTGTGGTTTGTGTAGAGCAGTTATACTGTTTGCAGACGTCAAATGAACTAAGCTAACGTTAGCTTCCTTGCTGCATGGTTAACAGTTTAACAAACTGACATTAGCTTGCAGAACTTGTATCACTGTGGGGGTTTTTAAAGCTCGTGATTTTTTGTATAAATTGCAAACACTATCTTTGTCTCCCTTTAACATTAAAAGATTCGGTAACGTTAGTTTTAAATTGTATGGTTTATTGGCTAGTATCCAAACGTTAGCAGGTTAGCTAGAAGCGGAAAGGTGTACGCCAAATAGCTGTCTTTTTTTTTTTTAAGTGTGCTGTTACATACACTGCCATGTTCTGACAGTACAATACACGTTAAACTGTTAAAACGTAGCACAGTCATAATTTACTGGTTGTTTTCAGCTGCTATGAAGCACTTTAAATAGAAACTACGTCCAACTGAGGCTACGAGGAAGTTAGGGGCGTATCCTTTCATTGTTGTAACGTTCTGATTGGCCGTAGAAGTTTTGGTGTCCACCTCTGATTGGTGTAGAGGAAATGTGACGTGGGTCTACCGTGTCAAACCTAAATAAAATGGAAGTTATCAGTATCCTGTTTATTAAAATGTTTATGTTAAACGTGTTATGGAGTACGATACGACTTCTAGAGTAGAAATGACAGTTTTCAATTAAAATGCTAAGAGGTCATTAAATTCATAGGCCACATAAAAACATGATTTCTTCCTGATGATCTTATGTGGAAACTTTCTTTGTCCAGTACACATGTTGGTCGGCCTGGTAGAGACTCCTTGTCCGGCAGCTGTCCTGCTGACAGACAGAGCTATTCTGATGACTTTAAAGGCACAAACCGTGACATGCTTTCATTATGTATTGAATGGAATTGCTCTTCAGTAGCCCTTGCGTGTCTCTTTTATATGTTTCCCCAATTAGACTGATCCATATCCTCTTTCATTAGGTGTGGCCATTGTAAACGGCTAGCACCTGAGTATGAGGCAGCTGCAACACGTCTGAAAGGCATCGTCCCTCTGGCCAAGGTATTGCAAAACACAGTTCATTTAACTTTGTCCACTGTGGTGCACTCTGTACTGCAGTGCTTGCTGTACCTCTTCAAAAAGTGAATGATTTTCTTTCCCCTTAGGTTGACTGCACAGCCAACAGCAACGCATGTAGCAAATATGGTGTCAGTGGGTACCCAACGCTGAAGATCTTCAGAGATGGAGAGGAATCTGGTCCCTATGATGGTCCCAGAAGTGCAGGTATATATATGCCTCTACTCTTTTGTATGTGTACCTGTACAAAGTGTTCAAAAGCCACAAATTCTTTGTATATCTACTTATTTCTCGGGGTCATTTTTATTTATTTATTTATTTATGTCTCTTTCTCTCTTCTGTATATAGATGGTATTGTCAGCTTCCTTAAGAAGCAGGCTGGCCCATCTTCTGTTCAGCTTCATACTGAGGAAGACTTTCTGAAGTTTATTGCAGACCAAGATGCAAGTGTTATCGGTGAGTTACTGTTGGAATTTTAGCCACTTACATCCCTAGCAGTTGGTTTCTGTGTTTACTATGTCCCTTAGCAGTAACATAAGCATTAAATGTTGACTTGTCAATGTTGAAAATGTCAGTCCACTTTATAAATTTGGGGATGTTTTCTAAGCCACTGTTAAACTCAGACATTATCTCAATATACTATCTTACCAGCAAAGGCACCAATGGATGTTGCATGCTGATCTGCATGAGATTCTTCTTTCCTTCCCAGGGTACTTTGCTGATGACAAGAGCACAGCACAGGCAGAGTTCATGAAGGCAGCAAGTGCCTTGAGGGACAACTACCGCTTCGCCCAAACCAATTCTGAAGCTCTCCTCCAGGGCCAGGGCATTGACGGAGAGTGAGTAGCTCATTCTGCATTTGGTCTAGTCATCAACCAAAATACTTTTATTTTTTTAACATGGGTGATGGTTCACTTACTTCTGTTTGTGCAGCAGGTTTATCCCAGTGATCAGGATTTGAGTGCCATTTCCTTTATTGTTTTACAGGGGAATTGTCTTGTTCCGTCCACCGCGACTCAGCAACAAGTTTGAAGACAGCTTTGTCAAATTCACAGAAGACCAATTCACCAGTAGCAAAATCAAGAAGTTCATCCAGGACAACATGTGAGTGATTTTTTTTCTTGAGCGAAGACCGTTATCTCAGTACACATCCTGTCTTTTCACATCCGTGTATTTGTGGGCAGAGATGATGGTTCGTTTTATTTGCCAAGCATGTTTGCAGTAGTTGGAAAATGTATTCATCTTGCATAGTAACAGTACATATTTACATGTGTGGCCCAGTGCCAACAGGACCTTGATTGGCAGGTGAGATGTCCCCTCTGCAAACACAGACTCACCTTTCACTCCACTATTGTAACTCAGGGTAATATAATTGGACTCCTACAAAAGATATTTGGCATTTCTGATAAACAAGTATACTCCATCTTATATTCTGTTATTACATTTTGAGTGCTAGTGTTATAGTTTGGTCTCTTTTTTTTTAATAAAATAAAAAAGCATATTTGCTGTTTCCTGAGCATTGTAAAGCAGTCCTTGGTTAACATTAGTGCTCTTAACAACTCTTGGCTTGGACAGGATGTTCTCTGTGAGTGTGAGTGAGAGAAGCTCAGTAGTTTGCTATTTCCTTTGTTACTGTTTACTGATTTTCAGTGCATTATTTTTAATATGCCTCCAGTACACAACACAGAAAATGTGATATGACTAGAAATTCATTTATTTGTATGTTTTTGTAAGTTAATGGAATTTACATTAATATTCATACATTTTCCCCAGGATTTAATGAATAAATTTATTTTTATATTTCAAATTGAGGGTTGATGTCACAAGTGTTTTGTCTTTAATTTAAACATTCAACAGACATGTTCATTAAACTTAAGATGAAGCGATTACTACATGTGGTTTATTAGGGTTTCTCCAAACAGTTGTGGCATGGTTTGTAAATCAGTCCCCTGTATTTTTTGTTTAATTTCACTTTGCACCAGCCTCTGATCTTCTCTAAAGACACTCGTCAGAGAAATATCACCATGTTTGGCATATTTGTCTTTTTTTTTTGTGGTGACTTTGTTACATGCTGTAAACCATGTGTACCACTGGACTATGTTGTTGTCCATAACCGACTAAACAAATACAGCTTATTGGTATAAATTTCATTATACTGATCATTTGCTTTTTTTTTTTGTTTAACTCAGCCTTGGAATCTGCCCCCACATGACGGATGACAACAAAGACCAGCTGAGGGGAAAAGACCTGCTGGTGGCTTATTTTGATGTCGACTATGACAAAAACCCCAAGGGCTCCAACTATTGGAGGAACAGGTAGGAGTCACACTAGGGCTGCTCGATTATGGAAAAAAAATCATAATCACAATCATTTTGGTCATGATTGAAATCACGATTATTTTACACGATTACTCATTGACTTTGGAAATATGTTGCATTTATTGAACAGAACAGTGAAAAATAGATTAAGACAGATAAAACAGATAAAGGCAAACAAGACCAACAATGTGTAGTGCACTTCCACAACTTTTTTTAAAAAACAAGTAATAAATAAATTATAAATAAAATAATAAATAAATTAGTCCAAAAATAAGTTTGCTCATGTATGTGCCTTAACAAACTGAAAAAATTCTAAACATTTTACAACATTCTACATTCAAATTGAAATCGGCATCGATGAGGTGTAGTGTTAAGCTAATATATGGCTCCATTGTGCGGCTACACCATAGGTCTGTTGTGGTGGCGAAGTACTCTGCTTTTGATACTTCACTTCTGCCTGCTTTATTTGAAAAAAAGCCGTGCAGAGCAACTCTCATGAAATGGTGTCGAGATGGCAAAGTATAACGCTTGTCCAGAGTGTGAAAAAATATGACGCGGCTCACATTTTTTTTTTTTTTTTTGTGCCTTTCTGAGCTGGATGGATACGGAGTTGCAGTGAAGAGCGTGTCTTTAATTGATGACTGTGTTGCGGAGGATGTGTGTCCTTCTTTCTGTTTGTTTATTAGTTGATCATATGTCGGTCTGTGTTTGAATTTTAATTGGTTGAAAAGATTTGTGGTGTTACCAGCCGGTGCCGACACAACCGCGTGGCAAATCTTGCATGTACTATGTTTTTGATCCACGTCCGCTTCTTCGAATGCAAAATGTTCCCAGACAACAGAATTTCTTCTACCAATGAAATAATTGTTTTTTTTTTTCTCGAGTACACCATTTTTGTGATCGTTGAGCCTCGAAATTGAAAATTCGATTAATTGCACAGCCCTAAGTCACACCAGGGTTGTTGTCTCCTCAGTGGAAATTTAATTCTTAAGTTTCTCTCTCTCTCTTTTTTTAAGCACAAGAAGACCATAGTTTTATTGTCTGGGGCATTTAAATTATAAGAAACAACACTGAAAGCGAAAGCAACACTTGTTGTTTTCTGTTTCATGTGCTGCAGTTTTTAATTAAACTCTTCCTCTCTCTTCACACCTCATGGTTTCCTCATTGTTGGATTTTGCTGAACTTTTCACTCCCTTTGATTTGAGATGCCACTTTGTTTTTGTTTTTGTTTTTTTAAAGCATGACTTTTAAAAGAAACCAAAATGACAATTTACAGGGTGATGAAGGTGGCAAAGAGCTTCCTGGATCAGGGCAAGAAGCTGAGTTTCGCCGTGGCCAACAGGAATGCGTTCAGCCACGATCTGTCTGAGTTCGGCCTTGACAGCAGCTCAGGAGACCTGCCTGTGGTGGCCATCCGCACCGCCAAGGGAGACAAATACGTCATGACTGAGGAGTTCTCGTAAGTCAAGACAGATGTCATTTTTATTTTGGGCTATAATTACAGTGCAACAATTCAAACATACCATACAAAAATTAAGCTCACATTTTAAAAAGCGATGTGCACATTCAGCGTGGCTGACAATCATCACACAACACACTGAGCTCAGGCAAATGTTAAAGTCCACTACAGTGATACCATTTAGGGGCTGCTGAATTCAGGTCCTCTTGTATAGCACTGATGTGAGTTTGACAGGTTGTGATGATCTGACATATTACCAGACATACCTATAGGAGAGGGAACATATGGACAGATATGTAAGGAGCTCATTTTAATTTTCAGTGGACGAGTCTATTGAATCTGTTATCTGTCTGCCAACAGTCGTGATGGACAAGCTCTGGAGCGTTTCCTGCAGGACTATTTTGATGGCAGTTTGAAGCGCTATCTCAAATCAGAGCCCATCCCCAAGAGTAACGATGAACCTGTCAAGGTGAGATGAAACATCCTTGACAATTCTTAACTTTTGTTCAAGCCTGTCACGTAGGGAGGGCTTGTACATTTGTCTTTAATGGGGTGTTATGAGTTCCCACGGGCATGTTTTCTCTCTACATCTTTTCATATCCTCTCTCTGTCTCGAAGTGATGTTTACGCTCCTACTGCTTAAGAACAGTTCATCTGAGGTCATAAAACATGTATTCAAAACCAGTCCCATGTTTTATTGCTCACACTTCTCAGTGTCTGGAGAATTTGGGTGGTAGATTATTAAATGTTTCTCATTTACTGCAGTGTATTGTGTGCCCATTATCAGGGTTTATTTTGATTGTCCTCCCACAGAGGTTTTGTTTTGTATAATCTCATCCTAATGTTTCTAAAGCCACCAGAGTAAAGCTGTATGTACTACTCAAGTCGAAGTGTTTGTTTAATAAAAAAAAAAAAAAACTTGGCTCTGTGGAACAGTGTAAAACCAATACAAATTACAGAAACTATTTCAGTACACAGATTAAATACCAAACAGAACATGATGCAGCACAGTGTGGGTGTGTCAATGTCATAATGCAAGTTGTGTACTAGTTTTTTTTTTTTGTTTGTTTGTTTGTTTTGTTTTGCTCTCCAGCTACTTATAAAGGTTAATCACTTGTTTGACCAAATGTGGGTAGATGTAACAAATGTGTGTACCGGTATATAGTAACTGATTAGTTTGGACGTTTTGTTTTGTTTTGTTTTGTTTTCAGTATTGACCTAAAGTGCCTGCTGTAATGGATACATTTAACATTTCATTTACTGAACACTGCCTCTGCACGCTTGCCGCCTGTGAAGTCAGAAACCTACAAAATTTCTGCTTCGCCACCAAATTGATCTTAATATTTAGCAAAGTATAACATTGCATTGGAAGCATCCGTGACACGGTGCTGGTGTTTATAAAAAAAAAAAAAAAGGGTGATTAATTCATAAGGCCTGAACATGTTCACATTTGCCTTCAGGTCGTTGTGGCTGAGAACTTTGACTCCATCGTCAACGAAGACGGCAAAGACGTGCTGATCGAGTTCTATGCTCCATGGTGTGGGCACTGCAAGAACCTGGAGCCAAAATACAAAGAGCTAGCAGAGAAGGTGAGGGAATGGTCTCAAAACTTAATATCGGAGTTAAAGCATTTTCATGATGTTAGCCACAGAATGGTGTGAAGTGCTTTTGTACTTGCTATAACAGATCAGGCTTAACAGCATCAGCAACTTGATGGAAACAGTTTGCGGTTTAGTTGTGAAGGGAACCACAAGTTTCAGTATGATTTGATCTCTATACTGGAACTGAAGGACTATCGGTTGTAATTCTCTCACCCATAGACTTGTTTTATACTAGCGCTCTTACACTAGCATTAAAGTCAGTTGTTGGATTACTTGGCTGCATTGTCCACACTAAAAGAAAACCCAGGCTAGAGCTGCACCAGATGGAGGAAGATCTTCCAGCGCAGCTAAAGCTAATCACTGCGTTGGAGAAGCACAAACTGCAACATGTTTGCTTGAAAAAGGATTTAAATTATTCAGTTTTTTCTGAATCTGCTTGTAGACATGACCTTTTTTTTTCTCCTCTGCTCTTAAAGCTGTCCAATGATCCCAATGTCGTGATTGCCAAGATGGACGCCACAGCTAACGATGTGCCATCTCCATATGAAGTCAGCGGGTGAGTCGCTAATATTCAGGCTTCTCTAAGCTTTGACAGATTGTAGAGATTACATACAACACTTTATTAGTGTAATTTCTACATTCTTCAAGTGAATT
Organism: Monopterus albus; assembly: GCF_001952655.1. NCBI lineage: Eukaryota > Metazoa > Chordata > Actinopteri > Synbranchiformes > Synbranchidae > Monopterus > Monopterus albus. The sequence continues at coordinate 5,544,860 of NW_018127887.1, read as the reverse complement.
TACAATTCACAACATCTCAAAGTGCTTTAGATTTTCTTTAATACAAAAAATGCTTGACATGTTTCTCAGGGTTTATTCACATAACTGTCACAAGGGGGGAAAGTAGATGTACTTTATACCAGTGGTCCCCAACCTTTTTATCACTGCGGACCGGTCAACGCGTGACAATTTTACCGCGGCCCGGGGGGGTCAGGTGTGTACGTAGATTGTTTATATTATAATAAACGTGAATCCACTGTGTACTCGTATATCCACCTTTATTAGCAGCTTCCTCGTAACATTGCGCCAACTACATAACATGAGTATAACATCAAAGTCTCACTTTTCAGTGCTGTGGTGGCGATCTCAGGGTATTCTGTCATGACTTTAATCCAGAACACCGACAGAGTTGTTGTCTCGAACATACTTTTAAGGCCGCCGTCATTTCCGATCTCCAGCAGTTGATCTTCTTGCACAGACCTGCTGGATTCACCTGGTTTGTTGACAAATGGGTTGCGGATCCATTCCTTGGCAGTTCGTGGGTCCTTTGTGGTTGGGAAGTAGCGCTCGAACTCTTTTAAAAGCAAAGACAGGTGATCGTGCACCAGCTGGGAGAATGAAGGCTCAGGCTCAGTCTCACCCAAAATCCCCGCTAATGTTTGAAACATGTCCAAAATGCCTCTGTTGACGCGCCGTCCCCACAAATCCAGTTTGGCTTTAAATGCAGCTACTTTATCTGCCAACTTGAAGACAGTTGTCATTTTCCCCTGAAGTGACAGATTGAGTTCATTGAGCAGGCTGAATATGTCGCACAAGTAAGCCAGTTTTGGCGCTCAAGTGACCGAGATGTAACCGAGAGAATACGGTCATTTTTCAAAATAAAAGATCGTTCAGACTCAGATAATAAATAAAACGGAAATAATTAATGATTTCTTGTGCGGCCCGGTACCAATTGATCCACGGACCGGTACCGGTCCGCGGCCCGGGGGTTGGGGACCACTGCTTTATACTAATATCGGACAAGTCTTAAACCCTTGCCATCCTTCAGTTCGGGAGGTTAATTAGAGCTAGACTGATAAATTAGCCAGTATATCAGCTGATATTGTCTTATTGCTGTATGTTGGCTGATGCATAAAAAAAAAATGCCAGAGTGGATTTGAGTTGGACACAGTGATACTGTCACATATTTTGGTCACAATTCTTAAATCTATGGGATTTGTATTGAGATTATTTTTGGTAAAAAAAAAAAAAAGACTTTCAACCAGTATATGGTTGGCATATTTTTTTAACAATGAATAATAGTGATGTCAGCATCTGCCTCAAAAGTAAATTGTTTTGTGGGAACCCTGGATATAAAGATATAATTCTGGCATCTTGTTACTGATTGCATAACCTTTTCCCTATCTTAAGATCAGCACTATGTTGGTATAGTATGAGATGTTATTAATATGAATGCTTATCAATCTCTTGCTTTTTTCCAGCTTCCCCACAATCTACTTTTCCCCAGCTGGACATAAGACGAGCCCAAAGAAATATGAGGTGAGAGTCCACTCGAGTGATCATTACAGGATAAGGCCAGTTATCTATATTGATGGTATTTTCAGCCATCTCCATGCAGATACTGAAACCACCAATGGATCGTCTCTACTCACAGTTAATGTCTGTCAGCTGAGCGTCCTGGATTAGCTTGACCGACTGTGCCACAGTGCGCTGTTGTTCGACACTGATTAAAACACATCAGTGAAACAAACCGCTGCACGGGGTGACATGCTGAAAATACAATTAATATAGAAAATGACTGGTCTCATCCTTTTAAAGTGCATTTATGTGTGCACTTACTCTGCTAATTGTCCATCTCACCTCCCTCATTCCAGGGAGGTCGTGAGGTGAGCGACTTCATCTCCTACCTGAAGAAGGAGGCTTCCAACCCCTTGGTGGTGCAGGAGGAGTCCAAGAAGAAGAAGAAGAAGAAGGATGAAGAGAAGTCAGAGCTATAAGAGCACCAAACAGAAACTCAAGGATTGGGGAAATCTTTGCAGAGAAAGAACTAAATTATATTCCACTCTTAGAGAACTACCGAATGCTCTGAAGCCAAGTCGAAAAGACGTGGCCCTCCCTTTAGGTCCTCCGCTGCTCTGGGGAAACTGTGGAAGTGGAGAGGTGGTGGTCAGGGCCTGCTCAATGTCTCAAAACAAATTTTTAGGGAAGGGGGACAGCTTTTAAAAAATTATTTCCCCTGGTCTGTCTTCTACACACTTTGGTTTGACTCCAGTCATCTGTCACTTTGGGTTTTGTTGTTGTCGTTGTCACAGGGGATAATGGTGAATCCTTTTTTTTTTTTTTTTTTTGTTCTTTATGTAACACCTCTTTGTTTTTGTACATTTGGAGGATTGTGAAATAAAAAAAAAGGCCCACAAAACCACAATGTACTCTGATCTCATTTATGAACATAAATGTTGTATCTGAATGGCAGGTCAATTCAAGTATTGCTGATTTATGTCCCAGTTGGACGCAGCTTTATTTTTGCATTTTGATAATTAAGACTACGAGGCTTCCTTTTTGCCTGACTTTCTTTCTTTTTTTTTTTTTTAATTAAGCTAATAACTGCTGACTTGTATTTCATAGGTTAATGAAAAATTGTTCTCACATCATAGTGTAAGGCAACATCTTCAAATGTTGTCTGACCAACAGTCCAAAACCCCCAAAATAGTCAGTTTACAAAGATAAAGCAAAGTAGATTCTTTCACAAATTGGTTAAATCAGTTACCAAAATTGTCAATTTTCCTTAAATCCAATAGCTTATGTTATTCTTGTCTTACAAGTTTAATCGTGTACATGTAAAAAATTAAATGTAACTGCATTTGGCTTCTTTAGGAGGAAAAAATTATCCAGAACAGTAGTAAATAGTTGAACATAGTGATGGCAAAGGTATTGGTTCACCTGCATGTCTGTCAGACAAAGCACAAGCAGAAAATTGTTGCATCATAAATGCTTTGGTTTTCTCATGTTTATTTCTTTTGTTTGCATTGGAACAACACTAAAAACGGTGGGGTGGGGGGCGGCAACTCTGATGCATTTCATACGGATCTCCAAAAATGGACTGGACAGAATTATTGACCCCCTGATGTATTATCTGACAGAAATGCAGGAGTGCCAGTACTTTTGGCCATGACTGTAACTGATTTTCTTCAGTGTAGGTACTGGTACTGCCTTCAGATAGTTTTGTTTACCCAACAGTTAAAAACCTAAAGATATTCCATTAGAATGAGATTTGAAAAAAATATTTAAATCAGAAAATCTTCACATTTGTTCCAAAATGAAAAACTTTGAGTGTTTATCTGAAGTGGATAGTTTTGTCCGGGTACACCCTTAGAGATAGGGTGAGGAGCTCAGTCACCCGGGATAAGCTCAGAGTAGAACCGCTGCTCCTCCACATCGAGAGGAGCCAGCTGAGGTGGCTCGGGCATCTGTTTCGGATGCCTTCCTAGGAAGGTGTTCCGGGCATGTCCCACCGGGAGGAGGCCCCGGGGAAGACCCAGGACACGCTGGAGGGAGTGTGTCTCTCGGCTGGCCTGGGAACGCCTCGGTATTCCCCTGGAGGAGCTGGAGGAAGTGTCTGGAGAGAGGGAGGTCTGGGCATCTTTGCTTAGACTGCTGCCCCTGCGACCCGGTTTCGGATAAGCGGAGGAAAATGGATGGATGGATAGTTTTGTGCCGTTCTTAAACGTCATTCTCGTGAGAATATCGCGCTGGTCCAGTAGGTGGCGACTCCATAGGCAGTAGAACGGTTTCTGCAAAATGTAAACGAAGAAGAGAACGAGCCAATCAGGTGGAGAGCTTGAACGACTTGCGTCGGCATGTTCAGAACTTTACACGTGTTGGATGAGGTACTGTACAATTTACTCTGTCGTTTGCTTTTTAAAGAGTTTTAGTAACATTCATAAATGATATGTATGTTTCTTGGCAAAATTATTACACGATATTTTCTTGAAGAAATAATGTTCAATGCCTTTGACGTGACTATTCCGCTAGCTAAACGTAAGCCGGTTTTTCAGAATGTAAAGCCAGACTCCACTAAAATATCTACCAGTTAAAGTTTGCTTTGGCTACTGGTAAAGTTAAACACTACATAGAAGATGAGCCGCCCCTTTTTGGACCATTTGGGGCAAGCGTCCAATACGGCCTATATGTTACTGCAATAAGCGAGTAGTTTTTGGGGACTTTATAGCTGGAGCGACTCTGTCACGGCCTTTTCTAATCAGTTGTTGACAAGCTTTTGTGGTGGGCTCTAGATAGAACGTTAGCTGAAAGTATGTTGGATTTACCAACATAGTGGTAATGATGAAAAAGCCAACAACAAGACTTCACGAGAAAAGGTTAATAATTAACCTGCTGGAAATTTGAACGGAGTTTGGTGGCTCTTGTCGCCCCTTAACGTCTAGCTCTGAATATAAGGGATTCAGCTCCAGCTCCTCCGATATTTCTCACTGCTTCTTTAAAATCAATGAATTTGATTCCTCGACTGTTATATTCTTTAAGATAAGAGGATATAATTTGAATTACACACTTACTATGGCGTGTTCGCCTCAAGAATTCCCTTCTGAATAATAGTCTTTACGTGTTGTTTGATTTCCTCAGAAATGACTGCAAGGCCAGTTTTTCTGGTTGGTGAAGGCAGACATGTCGAAAAGGAATAAAGCCTCCTCGTGGGGGCTTCTCAACTACCGCTATTTGTGCAAAAAAGTAATGATGCTTCGCGCTATGGAGAGTGCCAGAGCTAGGAAGAAACACCAGAAGATAATCATCTGCAACATGAAGAGGAAACAAACAGACGTGCACAATGAACCACTGGATAAACTGGTCAAAACAACACCAAGCATTGCATTGCAAGAAGGTCACAGCACTAACTCTGAAAACAAAAGCACTAATGCGTCTAAACCTGGACTCTCTGTGTTTGTACCTAAGACTTCTGAGCACCTCACAGACAGCTGGGAGGTGGATAGTGGTTTCTCCTCTGAGGCCAGTCCTCCAGCCAGTGGGCGAAGTTCCCCGTGCCTCACCTCATGCCCGACCACTGTGGTGGCATTGGACTGTGAGATGGTGGGCACTGGGCCTGGTGGGCGCTGCAGCGAGCTGGCCCGCTGCAGCATCCTGGACTATCATGGAAACGTCCTGTATGATAAATACGTCCGACCGTGTCAGCCTGTCACCGACTACAGGACACGCTGGAGTGGCATCCAGAGGCATCATCTGCACAATGCTATGCCCTTCATTCAGGCCAGGGAGGAGGTGAGGCCAGCTTTACCATAGTGCACAATGAATGAACCTGTCTAGGCACTGAGTATTGGCTTGGCTGATGGTGTAATATCATAATACAGACACAAAATAACTTTACATGATCAAATAACAGATTATAACAATATTCCATATACATAATGAATCTCTTTTACAAGTGTTTAGCATTGCTAACAGTTTGAAAAAAAAATGCAGAGGAGCAAACTATCTTAACTAGGAGGTTACTAAAGTTTTTGAAACATGATGTACTTTGGACTTCACAAAGGACTGAGGGCCATTGTGCTGCATGAATTCACCCTTAAACAGTATAGTCTCCTATTAGGTATTCACCCTTAAACAGTATAGTCTCCTAATTCATTTTAGGTTTTTATAAATGTTTGTTTAATAGTTTGTCTAATCTGAATCTAGTATCAAATTAGCTGTGGAATTAGCTTTACCTTGTGCCGACCGACCTCCCATTTTTATTTTAAATGGAAAGCCATGATCTGCACTAAAGATTTCTGGCCAACCTCACCCCGTCGAGGTCCGTGGAGAAGGGACATCTGTGTCTTGAGGGATAAAAACTCCAGTAGCACTTGCTGTGTAGAGAACTTTCTGTTAAAATAAACAATCTACAGGTTGAAGTACTGTCAGGACAGTCAGCAGCAACTAAACCTAGCCCAGCTGGCACTGCACAGTGTCATCAGTAATTACATTAAATTGTGATGTTTGTCTTCTTCTGTGCATGCATGGCTTCACTCCTGAAGATCCTCGGTATACTTGAGGGTAAAGTGGTTGTGGGTCACTCCATCTACAATGACTTTGAGGCACTGGATATTTCCCATCCGTGTCACATGGTCAGGGACACGAGTACAACGCGCCTCCTTGGCCGGTTGGCTGGTTTCGCCCGAGAGCGCTGCCCCTCCCTTAGACTCTTGGCCAGTAAGCTGCTGAACAGGAAGATACAGGTGAGACTTAATCACTGTCGTAGCCTCATCATATATCCTGTAAATATGAAACCTTCTTTCTGCTAGAAATGGGGAATAGTTTTGTAGACATCTCTCTTGGTAGATTTTCTTATCAGAATTATCCCACACATCACTAATGATGATAAAGGTTTTTCACTGAAAATGCTCAGCTGAAGGGCATCTATAAAATGTCTTTAAACCATTTCTATATCACAAACATGAGTGAAAATGCCATTAAAAACAGTCTTTTCTTATTTGCAGGTCGGAAGGAGGGGGCACTGTTCGGTGGAGGACGCTCAGGCTGCCCTCGACCTCTATAAGCTGGTGGAGGGTGAGTGGGAGCAGGAACTGCAGAACAAGCTGAGGGACGACGATGCTCCACATGTGCCCAGCTTTGCCTCCTCAATCCACTACATGCAGGACGAGTACTGGCCGGATGATGTCACAGCTGACAGCCAATGAGAGGGGAGTATTTATGACTCCTGTAGGGGGAATTTCACATGGATGTATTATGAGAGTTGGATACAGCGCCACCACTCAACAGAAAAATCCTCCTGGTGTTCAAAAAGCATTTTCTCCATAGACCACAGTGATAATCTAGACGTCTGTGAAACTGCTGACAGAACACGTTGAACTGCAATCCAGGCAGTTATCGTTCTTTGTATAATAAATTTTTAATCATGGAGGTTTTATATTTCTAAAACCTTTCCAGAGGCTTTTTTTTATAGCGTCTATGGGCCAAGCGCACAGGCTGGGGCAGTGGGAGATGCCCTACTATGCATGTGCAGTATGTCAGGCAAGTGATTTTCACTGGGAAGAATAGGCTCTCATAATACATCCATGGAAAAGTTCTGATTATGTGCTGAGTCCTTACCAACTTGATTATGTTTGGTGCTCAACGTTTATGGATACCTGATGTGCAGAGCTCCGCGTTCTCTAAAAGTTCCTTCTCTTACCTGAAACGTTAAATGTAACTGTTAGCACAGGAGACTGACATTAGGCCACATGCACAGCTGCACTGGAAAACAACTGTATCTTTCAGTTAAATGTTTTTCTCTTTAACATTAAAATTCTGAAGTGGCTGCTATGTTATACTAAAATGCGCTATAAGCGGCAGCTCTTAAGATGTATTTCACTGTCTACAAGGAAGAACATTTTAAACAAGTTCACTAGGGACAGCAAGTTTAAACTGGTGCAACTGCCTCCATGTGTATACCTGTGTACCTTGAGTGTTGAGTTGTAATGCTGGTATTTTATTACCTCTTGTATGTCTTAATAAAATTACATCATTACAAAATTGCTGCGGTTATATACTGTTTGTCTCTATAGTGAGAAAATATGTAATCGTATGTTTGTTTTTTTTTAATTTCCCAGCCCTCCCAGTTAAATCCCACTGACTAAATACTTGGATCCATGAGAGTCACTGAGATGAAATGATGCACAACAACTTTATGGTTGTTTTATTAGTGGAGGTCTAAGATGTGGTTATGATACATCACTCAAACTAAACATCCTGGTGGAGCTGTACATTTTGTTTTGATCCATGGCTCTGGAACTGTCTGTCATTGTGCCTCAGCTTCTTTGTTTCTCATTCAAACCCATGAACACACACGCTTCTGTGGTAATGCCTGAACTTGGGCCTAGAGCTCGGGCTATAGGGAGAGAACAGAGAGGAGCCTTGTTTACCCAATCCATCTAATTTTGTTCCCTAAATCATGTTATTGAGCAGATCAGGCCTGATTTATGAGATTACTGGCCGACTGCCTGCTCCTTCACTGTTGCATCAGGAGGAAAGCGTGTGGGGTACGTGAGCGCTGCCAGGGTCAGAGGGAGGAGAATGGACAACTCCTGACATCAGCAACACAAAAGAGCAACCTGCTGCTGTTGGAGCAAGATGTAGAGACACAAACCCCACAGCACGGCCGCTGAGTTGACTGGGATGTGTACTTTGTCATCATGTTCTCAGTGCTGTGATATAATGTGCCAAGAGAATTATGTTATTACTGGTGTATTTGAAATTAATAACTTCCAATTTGAAGAAAATTATCCATCCTGTCAGAAGGTTGCCTTCCAGAAAATATTGTTTCTGCTTGAGTTTTGAATGGCAGCATTAGAGCCAGACTGAACACCTTTCCATCCTCATGCCTCTAAACATGTGAAACACATATAAACCCAGGCTCTACCTCTCAGCTGAGTGAGTTCACATTGCAGCAGTTACAATGGTCACTTTTCACTCAACCCAAGTTTCCTTGGAATGCAGTCAAATCTCCCCCCTGAAACCAGCTCTTACCTAAAGTGTGAAGTCAACACTGCATCATCCACAGTGCGCCCCGACCATGCCATTCATCATGGGAGTGCCTCCCTCCCTCCTTTCCCCCTTCTTCATGCCCTGTGCCACTTTTATGCTGATTGAAAGTCACAAAGAAATCTGTTAGGTGTGATCTGGTGTGACGCCACTAAGCCCAGCGCTACAAATCACAGGCCCTGTTCATCCTGCTCCACACAGACCTCCGCGCCAGCAGCCTCGCATCTCCCTCAGGTAAGAGTCGGCCTCCGCTGCTGAGGTGCTGCTTTAGCCTCTTCTCTGCTTTGGACGTTTTGCAACTTTTCTACACAGATACAATACAACAGGTGGCATTTCAGGTGATGTCAGCCTGAACATTTCAGTATGTGGGAGACATTAATGTGAGCAGTGTGAAGAAATGGCAGTTTGTCTGCACACTGAACCTAAAGTTTGGATGATGAGGGTGTTTGTAGATATGTGACAGAGCAAATGTGTGTAAAATTAATCCACATTTGAACTATGCTGCAGCCAGATGTCATGTTGGACTGGAATATTTCACTCAATGTGATGTCTTTTAAATATGACCAGGGCTGCAACTTTATATTATTGATTTATCTGCCTATTGATCGGTAGTTTGGTCTAGTTTAGTATAATGAAAAATATCTTAAAGCCCATTGAAAATTGATGTTTTCAAAGGACTTGTTTTGTACAACCAACAGTCCAAAACTCAAGCCTATTCAATTTACTATCACTGTTGTTCAGTAACTATCACACTTTTTCTTTGTCGACTAATCTAAGAGAAAAGTGTGGGCTGCAAAACCCTGAAAAATGTTTTACCTACTTTATTCGAGATTTAAGGGAACATTAAGGTTCAAGTTGTATATGACAGATTTTTCATACATGCTGAATCTCTGGGCATTTATGCTTAAACAGAATGTATCTGTATGATACTAAAGAGTTAAAGCCCTCACAGTGAGTACGAGCCTGTTGGTTATGAAAACAAAACTTTGTAGACCTCAAATCTGATAATTCATCCTGGAATGGGCAAGTGCTAATTATAGCGCAATCAAAGTACCCGGTGATGGCAGAGAGGCTGGGATGGGGGGGCATTAGTGTGGAGGACTGTGTTTCTGTTGTTGTTTTACTGAAATTTATGTGAATCACATTCTCCCTTTCATTTTGTTCCAGAGACTCTGAAGCAGATTTAAAGAGCAGGAGACATGGCTGTGGTTGTAAGTACCTTCACTTTTGCTTGCTTAAAAGAGTTCTGGCCAGTTTTTACTCAGAGAGCTAATTATCTCCAAACTAAGCTTTAACAGTGGTGTTGGAGGAGGATGGGGCTGTGACTGAGTAATTACCCCCCCCTTCAGAAAATAGCATTCTCCAAGAAGAAACACCTGTAACGTGGACTCAGCTGCAGCTCAGCAAGACTAAAGCCTTTTGTTCTGGATGCTGCCAGCAGTTTCAGTAGCCTTAGCTGCTAATCTCTTATCCCCCCCTTCACATCTACTGCTGTGTATTTGCGGGCTTTACCAAACTCATGTGAGGGAGATTAACCAAACACACAATGAGCCCTGCTGTATGTTTTTGTGTGTTGCACTGATTATCTCCTTTTTTTTTTCCAGAGTGGAACTTATCGTATGGTGTCAGAGGAGGAGCAGGCTCTCAGGGCTAAGCTGGAACGTCTCACCATCAAGGACCACGGGCCAGTGTTTGGACCCTATGCCAGCCTGCCAGACCACACCAGGCAGAAGGTACCATGACGTGTTCTCACATGGGCAAACAAGCAAGGTGCACTAGATTCAGATGGATTAGGACATAAAATAGTTGAGGCCCTACACACGCCCACAATACACCAACACAGGCGTTTTGTCTCTCTTCCCATGTGGGTGTGCATAAACCTTGACCTTTATCACTATCATCAGTTCCTAAAGTTGCAGCTTAGCTTGGTACAACTTCAACTTGATCAGAGGTCTAATATTAATTTACATATGACATATTGAACTGCGTGTAAGTGTAGAATAAATATGTTGACAATACTATTTTATCATTTTATGTTAATATACAGTGACTAATGAAGACAGCAGGTCAGTGCCGGCTGAAAAACATTTGCTGTTCCAACCCAAAATGCAATACTTTTTCCTTACTATCATTACAATCTTTTGTTAAACACATTTCTCATGGAAACACTACAAACATGAGAAAAGAATAGTTTGTTAGCTTCATTATCTAGGACTCAAACACTAACTGGGAAGCCCAACCAGCCTGTTCCCATATGTTAGCTTTGAAGGCTAACACACTAGCTGGGTCAAAGTCTCCCACAACAAAAAATGGCAAGAATTTGATGGTGATGTACACTTCTTTTTATCCTCCCAATTTACATATTTGAGGGGTTCAAATATTAGGAACACCTCTGATTATAGGCTTTAGCTATCACCTTACTAATGAACCTATACTTGAATTTATACATTTCTGATTATTTCACTAAAAACTGAAACATGAGCTTCTTAAAGATGGATGTTATGGCACAGTTGTATTAATTGCATTCTTTACATCCTGTACATCCTATACAGATAACAGTGTGTCATTTAAAATAAACTATATCAAAAGCAAGTAAAATCTTAAAAATCTGAATTGGTATTATTTTCAAACAATGATAATATCAGTCACAGTGATAAATGTTTAATTTGCTTTATGACAGTGAGTAACTAAGCTGTCTAAATATAAAATGTGGGCTAGCTGTCCCTCTCCTACCCCTTCAGGCCAAGGATGAGCTCAATGAGATGGATGAGAAGCGGGCGTCTGCAGTGAAGGAGCTGCGAGGACTGATTAAGGAGAAAGCCGATACAGGTGACGACCTGGTCAAGGGGGTGCAGGACACCTTTGGGGAGAAACCAGACAGTTTGCTGGTCCGCTTCATCCGTGCCAGGAAGTTCGACGTGCCCAGAGCCTTCGAGCTAATGAAGGGTATGTCAGGAGGCAGACTTTTCCACCATTGTCCATAAAATGTATAATTATGTTGCCAGTTTTTAAAACTTCTAAAACGAGTATTATCTAAGGATGATAATGACTTTCTTTGTCAAAATCTGTCAGTCTATGGTGAATCAACCATATGACTGACAGCTGTAGAAACAAAGGGACAGACAGTATGTCATAGCTGTCTAATAACAGCTAATTTGAGAAGAAAAGAAAAGCTAACAGGTCTCACATGACACATGCTTCTGAAGACACATCAGTGTAAGTATTTTTGCACCAATAAAAATGCATCAGGATGAATTTTCTTTGCAAGTGATAATTTTCATGCCAAGTATTGATAATGATTTAGGGTTTCCAGACATTTGTTGTTGCCATCATTTTAGCAATAGATGAAAACAAGTGGATACTTGATACCAAAAACTGCCAACCTCCTACAGTCTGCTCTTGTCTCTGTCCAGGCTACGTGCGTTTCAGGAGAAATTATCCTGAGCTGTTTGAGAATCTGACCCCAGAGGCCGTACGCAGCACCATTGAGGCAGGCTACCCCGGCATCCTTCACAGCAGAGACAAATACGGCCGTGTGGTTTTCCTCTTCAACGTCGAGAACTGGGACTATGAGGAAATCACTTTTGATGAAGTAAGAAATGCCAGACTCACTCTTCATTCAAAATGGTACAAACTGATTTTTCTGTCATTTGCTGTGCCAATTTGATTTTGCCATAAATGTTTACCACATCACCCCAACCTCCAGATGTTAACAGAAAACAAGAAATGTGCTTAAGATTTCAAATTGACTTGACCAGTAAACATGGTGTGTATCTGTCAGATCCTGCGTGCCTATTGTGTGATCCTGGAGAAGCTGCTGGAGAGCGAGGAAACTCAGATCAACGGGTTCTGTATCATTGAGAACTTCAAGGGCTTCACTATGCAGCAGGCGTCAGGAATCAAACCCACTGAGCTCAAGAAGATGGTGGACATGTTGCAGGTGGGAAAACGCATTCATGCCCAGGACTAGTTGGTTACTACAATCAGATGACAGGGAGGGATACCTAGATATTATAGAAAACTTCCAAGTTTGCATTAGGCTTTAATAAGTTTTCATACCTCTATAGTTAAAGTTACCCTATGCATGGATAGAGATAAGTGGAACATATGATTTTGTTTTCTTATTATGACAGTGTTGCTCACAGACAATTGTAGATATTTAGATTGTGGAAAAGTGAAGAATGTCTTATCTTTTCTTGCCTAACACCCAGGTGATGCTTAGAAAGCATTTAACCACGGACCGCTTCAGAAGAGCAGCTTAGTGGTCATATGTTTTCTTCTGTGTAAAAATGTTTGTAGCTATGAATTGCAGCAGTAGAGCAGAAAAGAAATATCCATGGAAAGTTTAAATATTCTAGCTTTTAGCTTTGTTTTCTGCAGGACTCCACTGAAGGTTTTATTGAGAAGCCATTTTATGTTCTTCTTTCCCACCAGGATTCATTCCCTGCTCGTTTCAAAGCTGTGCACTTCATTCACCAGCCCTGGTACTTCACCACCACATACAATGTGGTCAAACCACTCATGAAGAGCAAGCTACTAGAGAGAGTGAGTTAGACACCAGAACGGCTGCTCCTGTATGTAGCCCCTTACAGTCTCTGAGGTGCAACGGTCGAAAGTGTTGTTTGGTTGTAGTGCAGCATTTTCATAATAAATATATAAAATGCATATATGATACTCAGGCATTGTAACTACAGTACGCTCACGTAGGGACCCGTAAAAATAAAGGTACACCGGTTAATATCATAATAACTAAGAGTTAATATTTTCATTTTGAAGGTGATACACAGATTCATTAGGATTGAAGTTTGTTTTGCTGTTTGATGACGTAATGTGTTTCCTTATGCTTCCTGTTGGTGGACCTTGCTACAACCCTGGCACTGCCTTTGCATATTTTCTGGTTAGCAACTATAATCTGTTGACTTAAATATATCCATACTACCCTAAAATGCAGCTTTAAAGTTGCCGTTATGCCGATTTTAAGCGACTGCTGTTTTAATGTATTCCCGTTTGGTTTCTGAGGATTATAGATAACCACTTAAATCAAATGACCATTTATTTCTGTAAGGTAGGTACTGTAGGTGTTGCAAACACCCACAGTCTCAAATGACTGCCACAGCTGTTGTCCTTTCTCTAGGTGTTCGTCCACGGAGACGAGCTGGAAAACTACTACAGGGAGTTTGACGCTGAAATCCTTCCCTCTGAGTTTGACGGAAAAGGTGCCAACTACGACGGCAAGGCCACAGCAGCCAAGCTGTTTGACTAAACACACTCCTTCAACCAGGCGAAGAACAAAGCCCATAAAATGTGGAGACTCAAATCCCGTCTAGCTGCGTGGTGTAGGGGAAAAAAGGTTATGACTGAAAGTCAAGAGAGTGTGAGAAATTCAAGTTTTCCATAGGTCCAGACAAAGCACAGACAGGAGCTACTTCCACTCATGAAATCGCTCATCCTCCTGTCATTAATATGACCATTAGTTATACAGTTCCTCCTTATAGTTCCTCAGTTTTAGCATCTATGGCCAAAGCCAGTTCGCTATCCATTGCAGTTTTAAACCATTATTTATAGACTTTTAAATGCATAAGTGTAGAATCTTTAGCAAATCATATCACATTTTTAAGAATGGTTTCCTGCTTTTCAAGCAACCACTGATTCATACCTGTATAGTGTCAAAATCAAACTTCAACCTGGCTTGAATAGGCCATTCATAATGACCATTTAGTGTTTTTGCACAGTTAGGCAGGACCTGCAGTGAAGTTTCCTATGTTGGTGCATTCAAAGACTGAAGACGTCAGAGTTCGCTGGCAAACAGCAATCCTCACAACTGCATTACTGTAACTTTGAACAAAAAATAAAGACGACCAAATGTGGATGACCTATCTTACACAGATTTCAATTCTTTGCAAGCAGTCTTTGCATGAATCTACAAATTAAAAAGGAAATCCTCTGTCAGGTTAAAATAAACAGGCATAATTTTTTTGTAAAAATATTTATTATCAGGCAAATTCAAATTTGACTCGTATATCAAAGATGTGTCAGAATAAATGACATTATGAATAGACTACAAATGTTACACCCATGTGCTGATACAGACTATAGTGCCATACAGTAAGTGTAAAAATAGTCAAGTGCAGGCAAAACGGTCCATACCTATAACATTCCAGACATAATGCACATATAGATGCAGTAACGGTGCCACTGCAGGCTGAAAAGGCAGATAGTGAAATAAAGTTGTATTAAATCTGATGATTGAATGGTGACTAATAAGGCGTGAGCTTGGGTGAGATTCACTGCATTTACACAGTGTCTGACATGATACTACTCACAGGAAACTGATTAATATCAAACCTGCACATTACAGGCACTTCTCAAACTGGTGATGAAAAAGACCCAGAACAAACCACAGCAAACAAACAGGATTCCTGCACATAAAAGTCACCTCAGATTTTCTGTGTCTAAGGTATTTATCAGTACATTTCTCCAGGAAATATATGGTGTCATGACACATAACAGAGCTAAGGCTTGTGCGCTAGTTTTCACGCTTTCTGTTTTAATATAAAACAATATTTCACTGCCTTTCTTCTTCCTTTCATTGCATTGATTATCATGACAAGCTTTACCCATTTGGTATGTAGCAACAAGCAGCTAAAAACAAACCCAAAACACCTTATGAAATTTATCAGTTGGTCCTTTTTTAAAGTAATCTCAGATAAGAAGCCCCGTTCTATTTGAGGACAGCAAAAACAGCAGAAGCTGAGCAAATGAGATAAAATGTACATGTGCGTCATTTGTTTGATAAGTGCATTTTCTCATTTTATACAGATACCGTTTGTGTCCCTTGTGCACTTCTTTTTCTGTTGTAATATTGTAAACACTTTTTGACCCAGCTCTGTCCTGAATAACTCTTTCATCCAGTGTATTTTCAGATGATCTCCTGCCCTGGATTGTATGTTTGTTAGAGGACATTTTCTGTGGCAACAATCCATCTACACAGTCGAATTTAGGGAATTAAACCACGTGACTCCACTGTGGCAGCAGGCGTTAGAGTATTAACTGCTGTGACCTGCTCTTTTTAAAGCACTGTGGAGTGTTCATGGAACCGGACAAGCTGACCTAGAAGGGTTTTTACAGGGCATCTTTCCATTCAACAGCACAGAAAGGACTGGCAAAAAAAGCATTATTAAATCAAAAATAATTTCTCTGTGTTTATATAAATCTTAAAGATCCTGGTGCCCTCATTCTTTTATTTTGGAGGTCAGCAGAAACAGTATAGCCTGATGGCCCAGTGGACACAAAGGAAATGCAAAGAAAAGCCTGAGCGTGTTTGTCAAAATGAGCATAATGAGTTATTTAACATAATACAGTAAGGCTGCAATAACAGCAAAGTTCTCTTAGTGGAAACAGGGGTATAACAAAACTATCAAAACATAACTGTTGTGGGATTCATTGTTAAGGTTTTGCACTTTAAGATGAATTTTCAGTTTTCTCTGAGCTTCTGAATGCTCACCCATTTTTTTGGCACATTTAATTGTGTATTAACACTAAATTGTGTGTACGCTGAATTAGAGAAGCTTATGTATTTACTAGTCAGTAAAAATATGAGTATCTGTGAAGGTTTCCAATAGTAATTCATGTATGATAAAGCCAGTGGCTGAAGTACAGCGTCCTGCCGGCTACATCATGCTGCTGTCCAGCTCAAAATGCAACAAAAACCAGCAGAGGACAAACAACTGTTCCTATTCAGGTGAGTGGGAAGAAAAGCGGAAGGAACATGGGGTCATATTACACTTACTGCTATTATTATCTCTGCAAGCATTCATTTCCATTTAGGTTTACTCACTTCCACTCAGCCTGCTCTCATGATTTCCTACATGTCCCACAATTACTGTCTGAACTGAGAGGCCATCAGTAATGAAGTAGAGCTGATACAAAAGCCTGAGTATGTGTCTGTGTGTTGTCCTCATTTTGGCCTACTTGTCTCCAGACATGTACTTTATGTACAGTATGTGCTACCCATTGAGTGGCACCCTTGTGTTCTGCTGGCAGGAGCTGATGTCAAGGTGGCCGCTGTCCTGACAGGCTGGGCGGTTCTTTGCCCAGTGGCAGATGGCGTCGGAGTACTCGACTATGACCTTGTCCATCCAGGTGAGAGGCTGAGGGAACAGCACAGCTCCCTCGAAGAAGCCCAGGTGGCCTCCATGTTGGGTCAGGGCAAATATCACATTGGGCTTCTTCTCTGGAGAGGATGACAGATATTCAGAGGTAAGATGGTCAACTAAAGATGTTAACGCCTAGCTCAGTGCCAGCCCAGTCCTCCTCCCAAACATCTCTCTCAAAGTAGAAGGACAGTACCTGTCCTGAATGTCATGAACCAGTCATCAGAGCTAAACTAGACATTATTTATATATGTATAATGTTTTAGTTCACCAGCTAAATTCAACACTCTCCCCTCCATCTTGACAATGTTTCTAAAGCGCTGTACATTTGACGGATTCCAGAACCCACAATTTAATTATCATTTATAACTGATGGTGACTGACATTTGTTATTACCAGAACATAAAGGGGGAACACTGATGCAACAGAATGGGAACTTCTTAAAAATGCAAAAAAAGACAGGTTTCGCATGCATATCAACAGCTCATCAAACTCTACTAATAGTTTAATAAACGGTATACCATAATAAAATCAGTTATATATGTTAATAAGCAGTTTATAAATGGATTTTGGTCTTGATGTCTTGCAACCCTTTAATAAATGGTCAATAAGTGGAGAGGTTGCACTAATAAATTAAAAAGCTAAAAACATAAGCACAGTGTTGCTGTTGCTGGAGAAGGAATTTCCACATCCTTGCACCGCAAATGCCTTCTGGCTGATCTATAAAGCATCAGAAAATGATTTATACCATTAATAAATCTATTAATTACAGCTTTATAACCCTTTATAAATGGTGCCATGTCAGAGAGTGGTACCAAATCATTAACAACACTGGAGATAATTATGATTTTTTTTTTTGTTTGAGAAAAACTCTTAAAATAATCTTATTGGACAAGTCAATACACAGGAAGCTTGGCCCTTGTACAAATAATTATAATTAGATGATGATGAGCAACAAAGAAAACACTGAAATCCTACTCTAGGTATCCATGTTTCCTTGACACAGAGGCCGAGTTTACTGTTTCACTTGTCAAGTTGCAAACCCAGGGCCAGTGGATGTGACCAAGACAAGGGAGCAGGTGCGCACACACACATACACACACTGCTCTATATATACAATCCAACAGCACAGGCAGATCATATGGCCCTGAAAAATTTAACATGACTGTCTGGGCTGGGCTGTGCTGAGCAGATAGCTCCAACAAGACTGTATCACTTAAGACTGGCTCCAAAGTCCTGTGGGTTCATTAGCCCTACACTAGTAGGAGTGTGTACATAGTGAGGGCAGCGTGTTACTGCTGTACTCACCCCTCATAGTGAGGGCAGCGTGTTACTGCTGTAGTCACCCCTCTCTAGGAAACTACACACAATAAACAAAACAAGTTCTGAGCAACACATTGCTTAATTCTCCAAATGATGGTGCACAATTAGGCACTAATCATCACTTAACAGTTTGTCTACTTCTAACAAAATACCAACAAAGGCCAATGATTATTTAATCTTGGCACCACCAACCTG